>NC_052147.1:174474506-174788480 GCF_902713615.1 Scyliorhinus canicula
AATTGGACATTCTGAATAGGCCCCAGAATGTGGCGACCAATAACTTAATTGCAGTGTTAATGTAAGCCTACTTGTGACAATAATAAAGATTATTATTATCTTCTTGTTGGTCTCCTGAACCGTGACCGAATATGTGATATTGTTTAATCTTTCGAAAGAGTGATGAGGTCCTGCAGAAGGAGTTCAGGGAGTTAGCCAGTAAACTAAAAAGCAGGATCTCTAGAGTTGTAATGTCAGGATTGCTCCCTGTGCCACGTGCCAGTGAGGTTAGAAATAGGAGGATGGTGCAGCTAAAGACGTGGCTAAAACAGTGATGTAGGAGGGAGGGTTTCAGATTTCTGGACCATTGGGATCTCTTCGGGGCAGGTGCGACCTGTACAAGAAGGATGGGTGCATCTAAAATCGAGGGGCACCAATATCCTGGCTGGGAGGTTTGCTAGTGTCACACGTGAGGAATAAACTAATATGGCAGAGGGGCCGGGAACCAGAGCATTAGCTTAGAAGGTGTCATAACTGAAGGGGAAATAGAGAACAAAAATAAGAGAACAACAATACCCTCAGGCAGAGCAAAAAAGGTGACAAGTGTGAGGTGGTCAATGCAAGACTGAGGGTATTGTACCTTAATGTGCGCACTACACGGGACAAGGTAAATGAGCTTGTTGCGCACATTGAAATTGGCCGGTAAGATGTTGTGGGCATTACAGCGACGTGGCTGCAAGGGGATCAGGGCTGGTATCATACTTGTGACAATAAAAGGTTATTGTTATTATTAAATATACAAGGATATGTGTCCTATCGAAAGGACAGGCAGATGGGCAAAGGGGGCGGGGTTGCAATGTTGGTAAGGAATGAAGTTAAATCGATAGCAAGGAGCAATATAGGATCAGATGGCATAGAATCTTTGTGGGTAGAGTTGAGGAATCGCAAAGGTAAAAAGACCCTGATGGGAGTTATGTACAGGCCCCCTAGCAGTAGTCAGAATGTGGGGCAGAAAATAAATCAGGAGATAGAGAAAGCATGTAAAAAAGGCAATATCACAATAATCATGGGGGACTTCAATATGCAGGTGGACTGGGAAAATCAGTTGATAGTGGACCCCAAGAAAAGGAATTTGTGGAATGTTTAAGAGATGTTTTTTTGGAGCAGCTTTTGGCAGAACCCAATAGGGAACAGGTAATTCTGGATTTGGTGATATGTAATGAGGCAGACTTGATTAGGGATCTTAAGGTTAAGGAACACTTAGGGAGCAGTGACCACAATATGATCGAATTTACCCTGCAGTTTGAGAGGGAGAAGCTGGAGTCAGATGTAACGGTATTACAATTAAATAAGAGTAACTACAAAGACATGAGGGAGGGGCTGGCCAGAGTTGGTTTGAAAAGGAGCCTAGCAGGGAGACAGTGGAACAGCAATGGCAGGAATTTGGGGGGTTAATCGGGAGGCACAGCAGAAATTCACCCCAAGGAGGAGGAAACATGCTAAGGGGAGGACAGGGCATTCATGGTTGATGAGGGAAGTCAGGGACAGCATAAAAGCAAAAGAACAAGCAGACAAAGTGGTGAGGATTAGTGGGAAACCAGAGGATTGGGAATCCTTTAAAAGCGAGCAGAGGAAAACTAAAAAAGCAATAAGGGGAGAGAAGATGAAATATGAGTGCAAGCTAGTCATATTAAAGATAGGAAGAGTTTCTTTCAATATATAAAAGTTAAGAGAGAGGCAAAAATAGACATTGGACCACTGGAAAACGTAGCTGGAGAAGTAATAATAGGAAACAAAGAAATGGCAGACGAACTGAATAGTTACTTTGCATCAGTCTTCACGGTGGAAGACACCAGTGGGATGCTGGAGCTCCAGGAGAACCAGAGGGCAGAGGTGAGTGCAGTGGCCGTCACTAAGGAGAAGGTTCTGGGGGAAACTGAAAGGTCTGAAGGGGGATAAGTCACCTGGACCGGATGGACCACGCCCCAGTGTCCGAAAAGAGAGAGCTGAGGAAATTGTGGAGACATTGGTGATGATCTTTCAGAAATCACTGGAGGCAGGAAGTGTCCCAGAGGACTGGAAAGTGGCTAATGTAACACCCCTGTTTAAGAAGGGAGGGAGGCAGAAGACGGGAAATTATAGGCCGGTTAGCCTGATGTCAGTTATTGGTAAGATTTTAGAATCTGTTATTAAAGATTAGATCAGGGCAGCATGGTGGCACAGTAGTTAGCATTGCTGCCTACGGCGCTGAGGACCCAGGTTCGAATCCAGGCCCCGAGTCACTGTCTGTGTGGAGTTTGCACATTCCCCCCGTGTCTGCGTGGGTTTCACCCCCACAACCCAAAAGATGTACAGGATAGGTGGATTGGCCACGCTAAATTGCCCCTTAATTGGAAACAATAATTGGGTACTCTAAAAAAAAATTTTAAATTAAAGATGAGATCGCAGAGTACTTGGAAGTTCATAATAAAATGAGTCAGCACGGCTTTGTCAAAGAGAGGTCTGAAAAATCTGTTAGAGTTCTTTGAGGAGGTAACAAGGACGTTAGACAAAGGAGAACCAGTCTAAATGATTTTTTTCGATTTCCAGAAGGCCTTTGACAAGATGCCGCATTGGAGATTGTTAAATAAGTTAAAAGCCCATGGTGTAAAGGGTAAGATCCTGGCATGGATAGAGGATTGGCTGACTGGCAGAAGGCAGAGAGTGGGGATAAAGGGGTCTTTTTCAGGATGACAGCCGGTGACTAGTGGTGTGCCTCAGATGTCTGTGCTGGGACCACAACTTTTCACAATATACATTAATGATCTGGAAGAAGGAACCGAAGGCACTGTTGCTAAGTTTGCAGATGATACAAAGATCTGTAGAGGGACAGGTGGTATTGAAGAAGCAAGGGGGTTGCAGAAGGATTTGGACAGGCTAGAGAGTGGGCAATGAAGTGGCAAATGAAATACAATGTGGAAAAATGTGATGTTATGCACTTTGGAAGGAGGAATTTAGGCACAGACTATTTTCTAAATGGGGAAATTCTTAGGAAATCAGAAGCACAAAGGGACTTGGGAGTCCATGTTCATGATTCTCTTAAGGATAACGTGAGGTTCAGTCAGCAGTTGAGAAAGCAAATGCAATGTTAGCATTCATGTTAAGAGGGCTAGAATACAAGACCAAGGATGTACTTCTGAGGCTGTATAAGGCTCTGGTCAGACCCCATTTGGAGTATTGTGAGCAGTTTTTGGCCCCGTATCTAAGGAAGGATGTGCTGGCCTTGTAACGGGTCCAGAGGAGGTTCACAAGAATGATCCCTGGAATGAAGAGCTTGTCATATGAGGAACGGTTGAGGACTCTGGGTCTGTATTCGTTGGAGTTTAGAAGGATGTGGGGGGGGGGGGGGGGGGGGGATCTTATTGAAACTTAAAGGATACTGCAAGGTCTGGATAGAGTGGATGTGGAGAGGATGTTTCCACAACTAAAATAACTAGAACCAGAGGAAACCATCTCAGACTAAAGGGATGATCCATCTGATGAGGAGGAATTTCTTCAGCCAGAGGGTGGTGAATCTGTGGAACACTTTGCCACAGAAGGCTGTGGAGGCCAAATAACTGAGTGTCTTTAAGTCAGAGATAGATAGGTTCTTGATCAATAAGGGGATCAGGGGTTATGGGGAGAAGGCAGGAGAATGGAGATGAGAAACATATCAGATTGATTGAATGGCGGAGCAGGCTCGTTGGGCCGAGTGGCCTAATTCTGCTCCTATGTCTTATGGTCTGAGACCCATTTTCTGGCTGGCCCTTGAGTCATCAACTCTTTCAGCCTTTTGAAGTGATGCTTCCTACTCCGTATGTGTTCTTGTATATTAGCCTTATTGCCAAGGCTTGTGTCTTCACTGTCTCAGCTGCTAGTCGGTCGACCAACTGTGTCCTTGACTCTTCTCTTACCCTTTCTTCTCCTTTTTATAATCAGCTCTTTCCTTTTCCTTTTCATCTTAGCTTTAGTGGGTTCACACTCACATCTGCCTGTTCACCTTGAGCATTCTTGCTACTGGTCTCGGATAAGAGATTAGCTGTTTCTGGATCCCTTGCTGCAATGGCTGTATCTGGATCCCTTGCTGCAATGGCTGTCTCTGGATCCCTTGCTGCAATGGCTGTATCTGGATCCCTTGCTGCAATGGCTGTCTCTGGATCCCTTGCTGCAATGGCTGTCTCTGGATCCCTTGCTGCAATGGCTGTATCTGGATCCCTTGCTGCAATGGCTGTCTCTGGATCCCTTGCTGCAATGGCTGTATCTGGATCCCTTGCTGCAATGGCTGTCTCTGGATCCCTTGCTGCAATGGCTGTCTCTGGATCCCTTGCTGCAATGGCTGTCTCTGGATCCCTTGCTGCAATGGCTGTCTCTGGATCCCTTGCTGCAATGGCTGTATCTGGATCCCTTGCTGCAATGGCTGTCTCTGGATCCCTTGCTGCAATGGCTGTATTTGGATCCCTTGCTGCAATGGCTGTATCTGGATCCCTTGCTGCAATGGCTGTCTCTGGATCCCTTGCTGCAATGGCTGTCTCTGGATCCCTTGCTGCAATGGCTGTCTCTGGATCCCTTGCTGCAATGGCTGTATCTGGATCCCTTGCTGCAATGGCTGTCTCTGGATCCCTTGCTGCAATGGCTGTATCTGGATCCCTTGCTGCAATGGCTGTCTCTGGATCCCTTGCTGCAATGGCTGTCTCTGGATCCCTTGCTGCAATGGCTGTCTCTGGATCCCTTGCTGCAATGGCTGTCTCTGGATCCCTTGCTGCAATGGCTGTCTCTGGATCCCTTGCTGCAATGGCTGTCTCTGGATCCCTTGCTGCAATGGCTGTCTCTGGATCCCTTGCTGCAATGGCTGTCTCTGGATCCCTTGCTGCAATGGCTGTATCTGGATCCCTTGCTGCAATGGCTGTCTCTGGATCCCTTGCTGCAATGGCTGTCTCTGGATCCCTTGCTGCAATGGCTGTCTCTGGATCCCTTGCTGCAATGGCTGTCTCTGGATCCCTTGCTGCAATGGCTGTATCTGGATCCCTTGCTGCAATGGCTGTCTCTGGATCCCTTGCTGCAATGGCTGTCTCTGGATCCCTTGCTGCAATGGCTGTCTCTGGATCCCTTGCTGCAATGGCTGTATCTGGATCCCTTGCTGCAATGGCTGTCTCTGGATCCCTTGCTGCAATGGCTGTCTCTGGATCCCTTGCTGCAATGGCTGTCTCTGGATCCCTTGCTGCAATGGCTGTCTCTGGATCCCTTGCTGCAATGGCTGTCTCTGGATCCCTTGCTGCAATGGCTGTCTCTGGATCCCTTGCTGCAATGGCTGTCTCTGGATCCCTTGCTGCAATGGCTGTCTCTGGATCCCTTGCTGCAATGGCTGTATCTGGATCCCTTGCTGCAATGGCTGTCTCTGGCTCTTCTGCCACAATTGCTCATTCTGGAGCCTTTGCTGGGTTGAGGAGTTTGGTAAATCTATGGTGTTTGCGCTCGAATGCTGTCCTGCATGCCCATCAACTGGTGAGACACCCAATATCAGCATACGTTTGGATGCTTTCACAGTTGCAGGCAAGTTTGCGACTTCAGGAATGATCTGCAAAGCCTTGCATTCTGGTATCTTGGTTGGATCAATGTCCTCAACGTTAGGCATTACTTCTTCACTTTGTGTTTTAGTCTCAATTAGTGGTTCATCCTCATCTGATGTAACGATACATGCTTCATCAGTTGTTGTAGAGCTGCACGAAAATGTATCCATCTGTTCTTGCTGCAGGTTTTTGATGGACTGGCCTCCAATACTTGGGAATCCACTGCAGGAACCATTCCGTGGGCATAGGATAATTCATTGTACTTCTTTGGAGCCGCTTTCTCCAAAATGGGAATTATTTCTTCAGTTACCAGTTGGCTATACGCAGTTGATGTGCTCTCAGCTAATTTGTCTGCTGTTGCAATCTCACTATCAGCCTCTGCACACACCATCGTGGAGCTTTCACACTCATCGTTGTCCTGCAAGATTGGATACTATTTGTTATCACCTCGTCACTAATACCAAATAAACAAAATAAACTTTCATAGTCTTCCTCTTCTGGCTCATCATCTGATTCTTCACTTTCCTCATCGTAATCATCATCATCATAATCATCATCGTCGTAATCATCACCGTCATGTGCAATTGCTTCTTCTGTGAAGTATAACACTGCTCTTGGAGCAATGTGTTCATGGAAAAAATAACCAACTGCAAAGTCAGCAGCAAGTCACACCACGGAACCTTTATCCAGTTTCCCATTCTCTGGAACGGCAGGAGGATTATAAAGACTTGAAAAAAAGAGTCATTTGGCACAGTTTTTGGAACTGTTCTACCAGTACGCTAACCCTTACGCCTCTGCTTCGTTTTAATGGTCTTCATTGCAACGTTTTTTCCTTTCTTCCAGTAAACTTGGCATCCTGTGCATCCCAGAATCTCTGGTCCATCAAAGAAAAAATATGACTCATCAGGCTGTGGCTTCATTGTGCATGGTCTTGATCATTGCTTCATTTATGAAATACTTGTTTGGCTCAAACTTAAACTCCAGAGTAAAACTCATTGGCTTCCCTGGACCTGAAAATTTCACCTCTAAGTCTTGTAAATGCTTTAAGTTAGGCTCACCAAGCTCCTGCATCATGTCACTGATTAAATCCACATTCTCAAAGACTACTAACCAAAATTCTGGAATTCCTATTGGTTCCTCCATCTCTTCATCTCGTTTATCTTCCTCCACCTTTACTTTGCTTTTATCTCATCGGATAACCGGCCACTTCATCTTGTTGCCATTTACAATGATCCTCGGTTGTATCGCTGTCTGGAATGCACAGCTGCTCATCTAGGTTCAGCGCCTCATGCTTCGACTCCTATGATGGACTCCCATTCCGTGTCTACAATGGAAAATGTTATGGTGTGACTTCTGTTGTGTATCCATGCTTCTAGCTCACATGTGCCTAATGTTGCAATCTCCTTCCCATTGTAGTCTCTCAGCAGTCTTCTTTGATTGACGAGTGTCGGTTTGACTCGCAGCCTGTTCAAATATGACATGCTGGTAAGGTTGGCCCTTGCTCCCATGTCAAGCTTGCATTTGATTAAAGTGCCATTGATCAGCAATGGAATCATCCATCTGTCTTCCATGAAGTCAGGATATCACTACTGCTGCAACCGGTAAGTAAGACTTCTTCACTTTGCATAGTCGGACTCATCGTGTCTTCCATCAAAATCATATCCACAACATGATAGTGGCAGCACGGTAGCATTGTGGATAGCACAATCGCTTCACAGCTCCAGGGTCCCAGGTTCGATTCCGGCTTGGGTCACTGTCTGTGCGGAGTGTCTGCACATCCTCCCCGTGTGTGCGTGGGTTTCCTCCGGGTGCTCCGGTTTCCTCCCACAGTCCAAAGATGTGCAAGTTAGGTGGATTGGACATGATAAATTGTCCTTAGTGTCCAAAATTGCCCTTAGTGTTGGGTGGGGTTACTGGGTTATGGGGATAGGGTGGAGGTGTTAACCTTGGGTAGGGTGCTCTTTCCAGGAGCTGGTGCAGACTCGATGGGCTGAATGGCCTCCTTCTGCATTGTAAATTCTATAATTCTATGAAACATACAGGTCTTCGATGCACAGCTCATCAATCACATTAACTGATCCTGTTTGGTCTCCAGTTGGACGTGAAAAACATTGCCTCGCAAAATATTTGTTCTGCCACACTTGGAAGACACCTTCCCAAATACTGAACATTGTCGCGGCGCATGTCGATTGCCGTATCGCTGGCACAAAATGGCGGGTCCGGTCAGCCGTTAAAATGGCCACAGCACACATTTCTTCTTTGACTTTGTCACTATGCTAATGGCGCTGCCGTCTTCTGCCACATTAGTGCCAAAATGTTTCCGATTGAGTGCACCAATCTGCTGTGAAGCTAGCTAGCAGGCATGACAAATATTAATAGTGTTTTCTAGTTGAAGCTCTTCTTCCCTCAATAGCCTCTATCATTCGATATTCTGAATGCTATCTGATCGCGGATCATCAACGACTTTAAAGTACTAAAATTGCACGACTGCGCCTTCAACCGCAAATCGGTTCGAAAACTATCAAAACATTCGCCCGCCTTCTGTGTACACGTGCGAAAGATATAACGTGCAAGTGTTTCATTTTTGTTCGGGGAGCAATGTCAATCAAAGTATTTTATTACTTCATCGAAGGTTTTTCTTTCTGCTTTGCTGTTAAACGCAAAGGTATTGTATATTTTGATGGCTTGAGGACCTGCTACAATGAGCAGCAACACAATATGCCTCTTGTCAGGCTGCGTCTGCAGGTCAAGGGCTGCAACATAAAGTTCGAATTGCTGCTTAAGAACACAGCAATTCTCATCTACATTACCGGTGACTTGAAGCTGGTGAGGTGCCTTCAGACCTTCCATCTCTAGCTTCACTGTCTTTCCATGCGTTGAGTTCCAGTTGCCGGTAGTTTATCAGGTAGGTGATAAAAGTTTATTTTTTATTTTTTCAGTCTTATTCGTTCCGTCTTCTCTTTAGTCATCTTCAATTGTTCTACACTCTTGGTATCATGTTATGTTCTGTGTTGTGGCCATGGTAAAGATGCACACAAAACATCTAGTTCTTTAACTAGTAAGATAGTTTATTAACAAAATTAACAAAAATGTGTAAAGATAACTAACGAACTATAATACAAACAGTAACGAATAAGTGAATTCTCCTGGAGCTACGTCTAATGCGACTGTCTTCTAGTATGACTTACTACCAACTACCGATCTATGGAGTCACATGGTGAATCACCATCCCACCTGCTAGGTCGGAGGTCATATAGCCAACTATATACATTGCTATTCATATGCATATCACATAAGACCCAGACTACACACACTACTCCAAGGTGTGGTCACTTGAAGCGCTGTGCATTTGCAAGACTTCCTTGTACTGTACTTCACTCCCCTTGCATACAGACCAACTTGCGTTCTTAATTCCTCACTGTACCTGCATGCTAACTTTCTATACACAAATACACCCAGATCGCTCTGAACATCAACATTTAAAAGTTTCACTTTTTTTTTTTAACTCTGTTTTTCTGTTCTTATTGTCACAGAAAATAACCTCACCCTTTTGCACATTATATTCCATCTGCCATCTTGTTGGCCACTCACTTAACTTATCTATCATGCTTCTTTATTCCTTCTCACAACATATATATTCCCATCTAGTTTTGTACTTAGAGCAAACTTGGCTGCATTACTCTGGTTCTCTTCAGCTAAGTCATGGATTGTAAATAACTGAGCCTCCACTAGTTAAAGCCTGACAACCTGACTGATGTCAAAATAACTAGCCTGCTGTTTCCTGATTTCTCCATAAGCCCCTTTCTTGAAATGAAGGGTTATAGTTTTTAACTTCCAATCCGGTGGGACTACTCCAGAATCTAGGAAATGTTGTAAAGCCATAACCAATGCATCCATTATCTTTACAGCTACTTATTTTGGAAGTCTAGAATGTAGGCTGGATTCCCACGGGTACTGAAAATCATCCACTGCACACATACGGCAAGCATGGTGCCCTCAGGTCAACCAGTAGTCTTCGTCAACTGGAAGGGATTCCACTCCAACAGCTTACACGTAAGTACTGTGCAGGCTATTTGGAAGGTGCCATGATGCCTTCATTCTGCACCATTCTCCCACAGATACTTGCACCTCCAAGAAGATTCAATGGATGGCTCCTTGGAGACAATAGATACCCTCCAAGAACTTGCTAATGAGACCTGTGAGAGCCCTATCTCTGATGCAGAGGGAAGGTACAACCTATCCACATGAGCGCGAGGAAGATTATTGAGCAAACTATTGGGTTGCTTAAAACGTGATTGAAGTGCCTGGACAGATCTGGGAGGTCATACCAGCAAGTTCTCTAGAATGCAAAATGCGCCAACCACATCACACTGCAGAGAACGCTGCAGACTCAGGAGGAGGAAAGTGAGGACCATTCTGCATCTTTGGAGGAAGACGTAGAGTAGCAGGAGGAATAGGAAGAGGAGGAATTGGATGCGTCCAAGATGCCTCAAGCTGCTCACCTAACTGTCAAAAAAGCCACGAAAGACTCATCCAGGCATGGTCAGATAACCTGATGGTGAAGCCTTATAAAGAACAAAGAACAATTCAGCACAGGAACAGGCCCTTCGGGGAAGTGGGACCTGTACAAGCGCGACTGTCTACATCTAAACATCGTTGCTGGAGGGGTTACTCGTGCTGTAGGGAAGAGTTTAAACCAGTTTGGCAAGGGAAGGGGACGCAGGCTGATAGCAGAATAGGGACACTGTATAACATAGTAAAGCAATCAAGTCAGAGGGAATACAGTGGTAGTACATTTCAAGGGGTAAGACAAGGCTGGATGGCCTCTACTTTAATGCCAGGAGCATTAAAGGTAAAACGATGAGTTAAGGGTGATGATTGACATGTATAATTATGTTATAATAGGTATCACAGAGACATGGTTGAGTGAGGGGCAAGATTAGCAATTCAACATCCCGGGATATAGAATCTTCAGGCAAGACAGAAGTGGTAGTAAAAAAGGAGGAGGCATTGCAAATTAAGGAGACAGTTACTGCAGTAAGTGGCACAACAATGCTGAAAGCATACACATCCTTGCCTCCACTAAAACATGCATTTTAAGGTTAACACTTTGGGGAAAGTTTACAAATTCAGCCGAACTGGTGCCTTGATCCATCGTTGCGAGCGCCGCAGTCCCGGTGGCGATGCAGGCGTCGGCTCGGTCGCCGGTGACTCCGGGAGCGTGTAGACCTCATCTTCATCCCCTGGTGGGACCAGGGAGAGGATGGATTGTCCTGGAGCGTGGTTATGGTGAGGTGCGCTAGGGGGACGAAGGGTGGTGCCGGGGCAGAGGGGGGAAGGGTGGGGAACCAGCTGGTGACAGGTCCCTGAGGGAGACTGTGTCTTGGCGGCCGTCGGGGTAAGCCACGTACGCGTACTGCGGGTTTTCATGGAGTAGCTGTACCCTCTCGACCAACGGGTCTGCCTTGTGGAGCCGCACGTGCCTGCGGAGGAGAATGGGTCCTGGAGCTGCCAGCCACATTGGAAGCGACACCCCGGAGGTGGACTTCCTGGGGAAGGCAAGGAGACATTCATGGGGGGTTGCATTAGTCGCAGTGCAAAGTAGCGATTGGATGGAGTGAAGGGCGTCGGGGAGGACCGCCTGCCAGCGGGAGAACGGGAGATTTTTGGACCGTAGAGCCTGCTGGACGGCCTGCTAGAGCGTCCCATTCACCCTCTCCACCTACCCGTTTCCCCGGGGGTTGTAGCTGGTCATCCTGCTCGAGGTGATGCCCTTGCTGAGCAGGAACTGACGCAGCTCATCTCTCATAAAGCAGGATCCCCGGTTGCTGTGGATGCAGGCGGGGAAACCGAACAGGGCGAAGATGGTGTTGAGGGCTTTGTTGACTGTGGTAGACGTCATATCGGGGAATGGGATGGCGAAGGGGAATCTGGAGTATTTGTCGACCACGTTAAGGAAGTACATGTTTCAGTCGGTGGAGGGGAGGGGCCCTTTGAAATCCCGCTGAGGCAGGAGGCCTTCACCAGGTGCACTCCGTCTGTCCGGTAGCACTTTCCAGGAGACTCATCCGGAGTGAGACTCGTACAGAGTGGAGGATTGAAATTTGGTAATTTGGTGCAGTGAGGTAAATCGGTGCAGAGTGTGAGGAGGTGCTCTTTAACCCTGGTAAGTGACTGGTAAGTAGTCTCTCTTTTTCTTTTCATTGTCTAATTTACTTATTTTTATTTTGAAATTGTAGTTGTTTAAGTTTACCAAGGGTTTAAGACATGGCAGGAGATCCCAGACCCGTGTCATGCTCCTCGTGTGCGATGTGGGAGCTCAGGGACACGTCCACTGTCCCTGGCTCCTTCACGTGCAAGAAGTGTGTTCAGTTGCAGCTCCTGTTAGACCGCTTGACGGCTCTGGAGCTGCGGATGGACTCACTTTGGAGCATCCGCGATGCTGAGGAGGTCGTGGATAGCACGTTTAGCGAGTTGGTCACACCGCAGGTGAAGGTTACTGAGGGAGATAGAAAATGGGTGACCAAAAGAAAGAGCAAGAGTAGGAAGGCAGTGCAGGTGTCCCCTGCGGTCATCTCCCTGCAAAACAGATATACCGCTTTGGATACTGTTGAGGGAGATGGCTCACCAGGGGAAGGCAGCAGCAGCCAGGTTCATGGCACCGTGGCTGGCTCTGCTGCACAGCAGGGCAGGAAAAAAAATGGCAGGGCTATAGTGATAGGGGACTCGATCGTAAGGGGAATAGACAGGCGGTTCTGTGGACGCAATCGAGACTCCAGGATGGTATGTTGCCTCCCTGGTGCAAGGGTCAAGGATGTCTCGGAGCGGCTGCAGGACATTCTAGGGGGGGAGGGTGAACAGCCAGCTGTCGTGGTGCACATAGGCACCAACGATATAGGTAAAAAACGGGATGAGGTCCTACAAGCGGAATTCAGGGAGTTAGGAGTTAAACTAAAAAGTAGGACCTCAAAGGTAATAATCTCAGGATTGCTACCAGTGCCACGAGCTAGTCAGAGTAGGAATGTCAGGATAGATAGGATGAATGCGTGGCTCGAGAGATGGTGCAAGAGGGAGGGATTCAAATTCCTGGGGCATTGGGACCGGTTCTGGGGGAGGTGGGACCAGTACAAACCGGACGGTCTGCACTTGGGCAGGACTGGAACCGATGTCCTAGGGGGGGTGTTTTCTAGAGCTGTTGGGGAGGGTTTAAACTAATGTGGCAGGGGGATGGGAACCAATGCTGGAAGTTGGAAGGTAGTAAAACAGGGACAGAAACAAAAGGAAGTAAGGGGAAAAGTGCAAGGCAGAGAAGACATAGTCAGAAATCCATAAGGGCGACAGTACAAGGTACAGTGACTGAGGGGAGCACAGTGAATAGGCCCAGTAATAACAAAAGGAATAAAACTGGAGATGTTAAGATTCAAAACAGAGGTAAAAAAACCAACATAAGTGTACTTTACCTGAATGCTCGTAGTATTCGGAATAAAGTAAATGAGTTGGTGGCACAAATCATCGTGAAGGACTATGATTTAGTGGCCATTACTGAAACATGGTTAAAGGATGGTCACGACTGGGAGTTAAATATCCGAGGGTATCAAACTGTTCGGAAGGACAGAGTGGATGGTAAGGGAGGTGGTGTTGCTCTGTTATTTAAGGATGACATCCGGGCAATAGTAAGGGATGACATCGGTGCTATGGAGGATAAGGTTGAATCCATTTGGGTGGAAATCAGGAATAGTAAGGCGAAAAAGTCACTGATAGGAGTAGTCTATCGGCCACCAAATAGTAACGAGATGGTGGGGCAGGCAATAAACAAAGAAATAACTGATGCATGTAGAAATGGTACAGCAGTTATCATGGGGGATTTTAATCTACATGTCGATTGGTTTAACCAGGTCGGTCAAGGCAACCGTGAGGAGGAGTTTATAGAATGTATCCGCGATAGTTTCCTAGAACAGTATGTAATGGAACCTACGAGGGAACAAGCGGTCCTAGATCTTGTCCTGTGTAATGAGACAGGATTGATTCATGATCTCATAGTTAGGGATCCTCTCGGAAGGAGCGATCACAATATGGTGGAATTTAAAATACAGATGGAGGGTGAGAAAGTAAAATCAAATACTAGTGTTTTGTGTTTAAACAAAGGAGATTACAAGGGGATGAGAGAAGAACTAGCTAAGGTAGACTGGGAGCTAAGACTTTATGGTGGAACAGTTGAGGAAAAGTGGAGAACCTTCCAAGCGATTTTTCACAGTGCTCAGCAAAGGTTTATACCAACAAAAAGGAAGGACGGAAGAAAGAGGGAAAATCGACCGTGGATATCTAAGGAAATAAGGGAGAGTATCAAATTGAAGGAAAAAGCATATAAAGTGGCAAAGATTGCTGGGAGATTAGAGGACTGGGAAATCTTTAGGGGGCAACAGAAAGCTACTAAAAAAGCTATAAAGAAGAGTAAGATAGAGTATGAGAGTAAACTTGCTCAGAATATAAAAACAGACAGTAAAAGTTTTTACAAATATATAAGACAAAAAAGAGTGGCTAAGGTAAATATTGGTCCTTTAGAGGATGAGAAGGGAGTTTTAATAATGGGAAATGAGGAAATGGCTGAGGAACTGAACAGGTTTTTTGGGTCGGTCTTCACAGTGGAAGACACAAATAACATGCCAGTGACTGATAGAAATGAGGCTATGACAGGTGAGGACCTTGAGACGATTGCTATCACTAAGGAGGGAGTGATGGGCAAGCTAATGGGGCTAAAGGTAGACAAGTCTCCTGGCCCTGATGGAATGCATCCCAGAGTGCTAAAAGAGATGGCTAGGGAAATTGCAGATGCACTAGTGATAATTTACCGAAATTCACTAGACTCTGGGGTGGTCCCGGTGGATTGGAAATTAGCAAACGTGACGCCACTGTTTAAAAAAGGAGGTAGGCAGAAAGCAGGAAATTATAGGCCAGTGAGTTTAACTTCGGTAATAGGGAAGATGCTGGAATCTATCATCAAGGAAGAAATTGCGAGGCATCTGGATAGAAATTGTCCCATTGGGCAGACGCAGCATGGGTTCGTAAAAGGCAGGTCGTGCCTAACTAATTTAGTGGAATTTTTTGAGGACATTACCAGTGCAGTAGATAACGGGGAGCCGATGGATGTGGTATATCTGGATTTCCAGAAAGCCTTTGACAAGGTGCCACACAAAAGGTTGCTGCATAAGATAAAGATGCATGGCATTAAGGGTAAAGTAGTAGCATGGATAGAGGATTGGTTAATTAATAGAAAGCAAAGAGTTGGGATAAATGGGTGTTTCTCTGGTTGGCAATCAGTAGCTAGTGGTGTCCCTCAGGGATCCGTGTTGGGCCCACAATTGTTCACAATTTACATTGATGATTTGGAGTTGGGGACCAAGGGCAATGTGTCCAAGTTTGCAGATGACACTAAGATGAGTGGTAAAGCGAAAAGTGCAGAGGATACTGGAAGTCTGCAGAGGGATTTGGATAGGTTAAGTGAATGGGCTCGGGTCTGGCAGATGGAATACAATGTTGACAAATGTGAGGTTATCCATTTTGGTAGGAATAACAGCAAACGGGATTATTATTTAAACGATAAAATATTAAAGCATGCCGCTGTTCAGAGAGACTTGGGTGTGCTAGTGCATGAGTCACAGAAGGTTGGTTTACAAGTGCAACAGGTGATTAAGAAGGCAAATGGAATTTTGTCCTTCATTGTTAGAGGGATGGAGTTTAAGACTAGGGAGGTTATGTTGCAATTGTATAAGGTGTTAGTGAGGCCACACCTGGAGTATTGTGTTCAGTTTTGGTCTCCTTACTTGAGAAAGGACGTACTGGCGCTGGAGGGTGTGCAGAGGAGATTCACTAGGTTAATCCCAGAGCTGAAGGGGTTGGATTATGAGGAGAGGTTGAGTAGACTGGGACTGTACTCGTTGGAATTTAGAAGGATGAGGGGGGATCTTATAGAAACATTTAAAATTATGAAGGGAATAGATAGGATAGATGCGGGCAGGTTGTTTCCACTGGCGGGTGACAGCAGAACTAGGGGGCATAGCCTCAAAATAAGGGGAAGTAGATTTAGAACTGAGTTTAGGAGGAACTTCTTCACCCAAAGGGTTGTGAATCTATGGAATTCCTTGCCCAGTGAAGCAGTTGAGGCTCCTTCATTACATGTTTTTAAGGTAAAGATAGATAGTTTTTTGAAGAATAAAGGGATTAAGGGTTATGGTGTTCGGGCCGGAAAGTGGAGCTGAGTCCACAAAAGATCAGCCATGATCTCATTGAATGGCGGAGCAGGCTCGAGGGGCCAGATGGCCTACTCCTGCTCCTAGTTCTTATGTTCTTATGTTCTTATGTTCTTAAGTGCGGTTTGCACTCCGCGCAGACCTGGCAGTCTCTGGTGATAGCCCTGACCTCCTCAATGGAGTAGGGTAGATTGCGGGCCTTTATGAAGTGAAAGAACCGGGTGACCCCTGGGTGACAGAGACTATCATGTAGGGTCCGGAGTTGGTCCACTTGTGCGCTGGCTCATGTACCTCGGGCTAGGATATCGAGGGGCTCGTTGAGCTTACCGGGCAATACAAAATCTCGTAATTGTAGGTGGCGAGCTCAATCCTCCACCTCAAGATCTTGTCGTTTTTGATCTTGCCCCACTGTGTGTTATTAAACATGAAGGCAACCGACCGTTGGTCAGTGAGGAGAGTGAATCTCCTGCCGGCCAGGTAATGCCTCCAATGTCACACAGCTTCTACTATGGCTTGGGCCTCCTTCTTGACGGAGGAGTGCCGAATTTCGGAGGCATTGAGGGTGCGTGAAAAGAATGCCACGGGCCTGCTTGCCTGGTTGAGGGTGGCGGCCAGAGCGACGTCTGGTGCATCGCTCTCGACTTGGAAGGGGAGCGTCTCGTCGACTGCGCGCATCGCGGCCTTGGCGATGTCAGCCTTGATACGGTTGAAGGCCTGGTGAGCCTCGGCTGTCAGGGGGAAAGCAGTGGAGTGAATGAGTGGGCGGACCTTGTCCGCATAGTTAGGGACCCACTGGGTATAGTTCAAGAAGAACCCCAGGCATCGTTTGAGGGCCTTGGGGCAGTGGTGGAGGGGGAGTTCCATGAGGGGGCGCATACGAACGGAGTAGGGTCCAAGAACTCCATTTTGCACCACATAGCTGAGGATGGCTAAGTAGTTGCTGCTGAACACACACTTCTCCTTGTTGTACGTTAGGTTGAGGAGTTTGGCGGTGTGGAGGAATTTGGAAAGATTAGCGTCGTGGTCCTGCTGGTCGTGGCCACAGATGGTGACGTTATCCAGGTACGGGAAGATGGCCCGCAGTCCGTACCGGTCAACCATTCGGTCCATCTCCCGTTGGAAGACCGAGGCCCCATTAGTGACGCCGAAGGGAACCCGAAGGAAGTGGTAAAGGCGGCCATCCGCCTCAAACGCAGTGTACAGGCCGTCCGCCTTGTGAATGGGGAGCTGGAGGTAGGCATATTTCAGGTCCCCTGTCGAGAAGACCCGGTACTGTGCAATCTGATTGACCATATCAGATATGCGTGGGAGGGGGTACGTGTCGAGCTGCGTGTACCGATTGAGGGTCTGACTGTAGTCAACGGCCATCCTGTTTTTCTCCCCAGTTTTCACAACTACCACTTGAGCTCTCCAGGGGCTGTTGCTGGCCTCGATGATGCCTTCCCGCAGCAGCTGCTGGACCTCAGACCTGATGAAGGTCCTGTCCTGGGCACTGTACCGTCGGCTCCTGGTGGCGACGGGTTTGCAATCTGGGGTGAGGTTCGCAAACAGGGAAGGCAGGTCGACCTTAAGAGTCTTGAGACCGCATACAGTAAGGGGTGGTAGGGGCCCACCAAATTTCAGGGTTAGACTTTGGAGGTTGCACTGGATGTCCAGGCCGAGTAGCAAGGCAGCGCAGAGGTTGGGGAGGATGTAGAGCCGGAAGCCGCTGAACTCTATGCCCTGGATGGTGAGGGTGGCAGTGCAGTACCCACGAATCGCCCCGGAGTGAGATCCGGAGGCCAGGGAGATTCGTTGTGTGATAGGGTGTACCGCAAGGGAGCAACGCCTTACCGTATCGGGGTGGATGAAGCTCTCTGTGCTCCCGGAGTCAAGAAGGCATGATGTCTTGTGCCCATCGACCTTTACCGTCGTCAACGCGATTGCGAGGTTGTGCGGCCGGGACTGGTCAATCGTGATGGAGGCCAGTAGCTGGTGCTGGAAGGCCCCTGGCTGGTCGGCGGCGGTTGCAGGCGATGAGCGGCCCAATGATGTGCCCGACGAGCAGGGGACCTGAGGCGGGGAAGATGGCAGCGCCCACAGGGCGCACGTGACGGGCGACGTTAAAGATGGCGGCGCCCACGGGCTGCATGGGGCCTGATGAGAGGAAGATGGCGGCGCCCATGGGCTGCACGTGTCCTGAGGCAAGCAAGATGGCAGCGCCCACGGGGCGCACGTGGCGGGTGACGTTAAAGATGGTGGCGCCCACGGGCTGCATGGGGCCTGATGGGAGGAAGGTGGCAGCGCCCACGGGCCGCACGTGTTCTGAGACGAGGAAGATAGCGGCGCCCACGAGCCGCACGTGGGTTGCAGGAGCGAAAATGGCGGCACCCACGGGTTGCACGTGGGGGGTGCAGGAACAGTGGGCCTGGTTACAGCGGCGATCGACCGGGCCTGGCACACAGCAGCAAAATGTCCTTTCTTCCCGCAGGCCTTGAAGGGTGCGCTCCGCGCCGGGCAGCGCTGCCGGGAGTGCTTTGTCTGTCCACAGAAGCAGCACTTGGTTCCCCTGGCTGCTGCGCGGCGCAGGCTTGGGGTTGGCTGGGGGCGGTCGCTGGTGGGGTCCACGATGGGGTGTTCGCTGGTGGGGTCCACGATGTCCAGGAGGGGGGCTCCGTGCAGTCGGGGGCGTACGCTTGTACAGTACGGGAGGTGACCGTTAGTGAGATCCCAAGTTTCTTGGTCACCGCGAGGTCGAGGGTAGCCCCTTCTAAGAGGCGCTGGCAGATATACGCCGACCCTATGCCCGTAACGAAAGCGTCCCTGATTAGGAATTCGGAATGTTCAACGGCCAAAACGGCCTGGCAATCACAGACCCTCGCCAGGGCGTGCAGGAGTGAGATTTTCAAAGCGCTCGGATTCCTTTTGGGTCCTCGACTTCGGAATTATGTTCTAGCAATTATTGTGACTTAACCAGAGTGGACAGTGAAAGAAAGGTGAGACGATAACAAATAATTTACAAAGAAATAATTTATTCAAGAAAGTTAGGCCCTCCACAACTCAAACTATAACTCACAAACACCAGTTATTAAAAATACGATGTGAACGGGGTGGCGCAGTGGGTTAGCACTGCTGCCTCACGGCGCTGGGGTCCTGGATTCGGTCCCGGCTCTGGATCACCGTCTGTGTGGAGTTTGCACATTCTCCCCGTGTTACATGGGTTTCACCCCCACAGCCCAGGGATGTGTAGGGTGGTGGGTGGATTGGGCATCCTGTATTGCCCCTTAATTGTAAAAAATAAATTGAGTACACTAAATTTATTAAAAAATAAATAAATAAATACAATGGGGATCACTTCCCGGCATTTTGACTAAGATCAAGTGTAGTATCTGCTCGGCCTTTTGGCTAAGATCGGGTATGCTTCTTTTGTGGGGACTACAAATTGGATTAAATTTGAATTTGAATTGGATTTTGGAGCAGGCAAGGAGCTGGATTAGCGTGTGATGAACGGTATTAATAATTACCGTAAATGGTACCTGACCTTTAATACCTTGCCCCTTTAAGAGGCTTGGAACCCTGGGGGACTCCGCCTCTGGCTACGCCCCCAGGAAACGGTATATAGGATAAGGCTCCATGTGGTGAGCACACTTCTCTCGGATGCTGTCCTGTTCTCTGTAGATTAAAGCCTTTTGATTACCAACCTCGCTCTCGCGTCGTAATTGAGGGTGCCTCAATTTAATCTACAGACACATCAAGATGGACAGCGTCTAAAACCGGAGAAATTCAACCTGGACGCCAGGTCACCGGAAGCCCCGGAAATGTTTAAACATTGGCTCCGGTGTTTCGAGGACTATCTGGACTCCTCAACGACTGATGTCGACAGCACTCGCAAGCTGCACTTACTACATGGCCGGGTGGGCCACCGACTCTCCGCCATGATCGAGAACGCTACGACCTATGATGCGGCGGTCGAAATACTGAAGAAACGCTTCATAAAACCTACTAACGAGGTACACGCCAGACATTTGCTCTCAACCTGCAGCCAGCGTTCCGGGGAAACGCCATGAACTTGCATATTCGCGACGTCCTTGTGTCCAGTATCAGGTCCTCGTACATCCGGCAGCGGCTCCTAGAAGACGGGGCAAAGGATCTCCAGGGCACGGTAACACTCACCTCTTCTCTCGAAACGGCCCACCGTAACCTCCGTACGTACTCCGCGGACCTTGCGAACCCCTCTCGATCCCCTCCACGCTACAGGCCTATGCCGCGCGGCGATCCGCTCACTCCGGGGGTTCCCCATGCTATTTCTGTGGGCAAGGCCAGCACCCATGTGAGCGTTGCCCGGCCAGCTCCGCGATCTGCAACGACTGCGGGAAGAAAGGGCACTTCGCTAACGTCTGCCTGGCTGGGCCCAAAGGCCACAAACGAAACCCTCACCAGGCCCAGAAATCAAGCTCCCGGTCTCACAGACCCCGCAACGCGGCCGTGCTGCGGCCGGGCACGCCCACTTCCGACGCGTCATTGACCTCGTGCGAGTCATGGGAGCGGCCATCTTGGCGGCGGCCAACTTCAAAACCCGACACGTTCGACCGGCGGCGGCGGCCATCTTGTGACTCCGGGCGGCCATTTTGTGAGTTCAACTCTGACAGCCCGCATCTAGGAGCGATCACACTCGATCAATCGCGGCCAAAGCACCTGCGGAACTCGATGATGTGGGTTCAAGTCAACGGCCACGACCCTCCCTGCCTATTCGACTCCGGGAGCACGGAGAGCTTTATCCATCCGGACACGGTAAGGCGCTGCTCCCTGCGCACCCACCACGACTCCCAAACTATCGCCCTCGCTTCTGGGTCCCACTCGGTACAAATCACGGGGTATTGTGTCGCTGACCTCGCAATTCAAGGCACTGAATACACCCGATTTAAACTCTTCATCCTCCCTCGCCTTTGCGCCCCCCTGCTGCTCGGTCTGGACTTTCAGTGCAGCCACTGGAGCCTGACACTGAAGTTCTGCGGGCCCCTGCCCCCACTCACGGTCTGCAGCCTGGCGACACTCAAAGTTGCGCCACCCTCCCTCTTCGCGAACCTCACTCCCGACTGTAAGCCCATCGCCACCAAGAGTCGGCGGTACAGTACCCAAGTCAGAGGTTCAGCGGCTACTAAAAGAGGGGGTCATAGAGGCCAGCAACAGCCCTTGGAGGGCTCAAGTATTGGTAGTCCGCTCCAGAGAAAAGCAGCGAATGATCGTGGATTATAGTCAGACCATAAAGCGCTTTACGCAACTCGATGCTTACCCACTTCCCTGCATAGCAGAAATGGTGACCCAAATCGCCCAGTATCGGGTATTCTCCACGGTCGACCTTAAATCGACCTATCATCAACTCCCTATCCGCCCACAGGACCGCCCCTACACGGCTTTCGAAGCAGCCGGTCGGCTGTTTCACTTCCTCAGGGTCCCTTTTGGTGTCACAAACAGAGTCTCCATTTTCCAGAGGGCAATGGATCATATGGTGGACCAGTACGGCTTACGGGCCACCTTCCCGTACTTGGATAACGTCACCATCTGCGGCCATGACCAGCAGGACCACGACGCAAACCTGAGGAAGTTCCTCCAGACTGCCCGGCCCCTCAACCTCACGTATAACAAAGGGAAATGTGTGTTTCACACAACCCAGCTAGCCATCCTAGGCTACGTCGTGGACAATGGGGTCCTAGGCCCAGACCCCAACCGCATGCGTCCCCTTGAGGAACTCCCCCTCCCCCGTAGCCTCAAGACACTCAAACGGTGCTTGGGGCTTTTCTCCTATTACGCCCAGTGGGTCCCCAGATATGCGGACAAAGCCCGACCACTCATTAAGACCACGGTTTTTCCCCTGATGGCTGAGGCCCAGTCGGCTTTCAGCCGTATCAAGGCCGACATCATCAAGGCCACCATGCACGCCGTGGACAAAGCCATCCCCTTCCAAGTAGAAAGCGACGCATCAGACGTCGCCCTGGCTGCTACCCCCAACCAGGCTGGCAGGCCAGTAGCGTTCTTCTCCCGAACCCTCACCGCCTCGGAAATACGGCACTCTGCAGTCGAGAAGGAGGCACAAGCCATAGTGGAGGCCGTGCGGCACTGGAGGCACTACCTAGCTGGTAGGAGGTTCACCCTCGTCACCGACCAACGGTCGGTCGCCTTTATGTTCGATAACACACAACGGGGCAAAATAAAGAATGACAAAATTCTGAGGTGGAGAATAGAGCTCTCCGCCTATACGTACGATATTAAATATCGCCGGGGAAGCTCAACAAGTCCCCAGATGCCCTGTCACGCGGCACGTGCGCCAACGCGCAATTGGACCGCCTGAGATCCATCCACGATGACCTCTGCCACCCGGGGGTCACCCGGCTTGCCCACTTCATCAAGTCCCGCAACCTACCCTACTCCACAGGGGAGGTCAAGGCCATGACTAAGGCATGCCAGATTTGTGCGGAATGCAAACCGCAATTCTATCGACCAGACAAGGCCCGCCTGATAAAGGCCTCTGGGCCCTTCGAGCGACTAAGCGTAGACTTCAAAGGGCCCCTCCCATCCACCAACCGCAACATTTATTTCCTCACCGTCATCGATGAGTTCTCCCGCTTCCCTTTTGCTGTCCCCTGCCCCGATACGACCTCGGCCTCCGTGATCAAGGCACTGCGCAGCATCTTCACACTGTTTGGTTTCCCCGCTTAAATCCACAGCTTTGGAGGGGGTACATCGTTCATGAGCGATGAGCTGCGTCGGTACCTGCTCAGCAAGGGCATCGCCTCGAGCAGAACGACGAGCTATAACCCATGGGGAAACAGGCAAGTGCAGAGGGAGAACGCGACAGTTTGGAAGGCTGTCCTCCTAGCCCTACGGTCAAGGAGTTTCCCTATCGCCCGCTGGCAGGAGGTCCTACCCGATGCCCTGCACTCCATTAGGTCGCTCCTCTGTACGGCCACGAACGAGACCCCTCACAATCGTTTGTTTGTCTTCCCCAGGAAGTCCATCTCTGGGGTCTCGCTTCCACCCTGGCTGACGACTCTGGGTTCAGTCCTACTCCGGAGGCACGTGAGGAGCCATAAAACGGATCCAATAGTCAAGAGGGTCCATCTGCTGCATGCAAACTCTCAATACGCCTACGTCGAGCACCCCGACGGCAGGCAGGATGCCGTCTCCCTGCGAGACCTGGCACCCGCTGGCTCTCCCACCGACTCTCCCACCGACCCCGACGTTTTCCCCACCAACCCCCCCCCTTCTACCAACGCCCCCCGCCCCGCACCGACCGCCGACTCCGACAGCGCCCCTCCCATAGCGCCCCCTGCCCCCCAGCTAGTGCCGGCACCGATCACCCTAATCACCCCTGATACCATCCCTCCCCCCCTCCAAGGCGACCCCCCCCCCCCCACCCCCCCCCCCCAGGGCGGGCAAAGGCTCAGTCAACCGTGCTCCCGGATATACCACCATCGGAACCGACCGCATCCACGGCGCCACCACCGGAGCAGCGAAAGTCAGCACGGACGATCAGACCACCACAAAGACTGAACTTATAACTCCACTTCACCCCCGACGGACTATGTGTTTTTTTTAAACAGGGGGGTGAATGTGATGAACGGTATTAATAACTGCTGTGAACGGTACCTGACCTTTAATACCTTGCCCCTTTAAGAGGCTTGGAACCCTGGGGGACTCTGCCTCTGGCTACGCCCCCCAGGAAACGGTATATAGGATAAGGCTCCATGTGGTGAGCACACTTCTCTCAGATGATGTTCAGTTCTCTGTAGATTAAAGCCTTTTGATTACCGACCTCGCTCTCGCGTCGTAATGATGAAACTGATTTGATGAGTTTTTCCACAAAGGTTCAGTAATGTCTCCGGAGACCACTGATCACTTCAAGTGGGTGCGGGGGACAACTTTAATCATTTTTCCATTACAAGTAGTCCCCCGTTATACCGCGCTCCGTAATACCGCGGTTCACGATATACGGCGGGGGGGCTTATGGACCCCAACTGTCAGCTTCCCTCTCCGGATCAAAGTGAGCCGGCTGCTGACCGCTCTCTCCCTCTAATCAGAAACATTAAAACTTAAAAGTTGGATTGGAGGGAGAGAGCAGCGGGCAGTGTCAATTTCAGCGGCCGGCTCACTTTGATCCGGAGAGGGAAGCTGCTCTCTCACTGATACAATCAGCCGGCCGCTGAAATTGACACTGCCCGCTGCTCTCTCCCTCCAATCCAACTTTTAAGTTGTTAAAAATGCAGCAGTGCTTGTTTTAATTAGATCCACGATGGGGGTTTTAAATTTATTTAAAACCCCCATCGTGGATATCCGCGGCTCGGATGCAACGCGGGTGGCTGTCTTGGACCCCAACACCCGCGTTATAAAGGGGGACTACTGTTAGTAGGGTGCGATTTTGTATGGCCAGGGCAAAACCCATCTTCATACCATTGTCTCTCCCATAGTTGATTTGGGCCTTCCAGATCCTCCAGCATAATTTTCCCGTTAGCCCTTTCATGATTCATGGCCCCTTTTGTTCCTATCGGAGATCGGTCTGGGGGGGTATATATTCTGCCGTCTGCCTGCTTGCAGACATTTGGTTTGGGCTATTTTCTGTACAGCATTTGTCCTTTTAAAATGGGGTACTATCCTTTTTCAATTCTTGTCCAGTCTTGTTCAGTTTTGTTCAGCTGATGAGTTGCAATAACTTACAACACTGACATTTTTAAGATCACCTAAACAACTTAAAATTAAAAATAATTTCTCTTCCTTTTACAATTACTCCCACATGACGCTACTTGTGGCTTCTGCAGACTGCCTGTTTCCCTGCTCTTACATCTGGATGCTCATGGCATCCGTCCTGTGGGCTTTATGGCCCCGAAGGGCTCTGCCAAACTCTGCCTCACCTGCACCTGTGCAAGAATAGGAAGAACATGTGTGGCTCAGACCAAGGCAATAAGTCTGGGGCAAGGGATGAGGGGCGGGATTATCTGGTTTGTTTGTGATGATGCCCTCCTCACCATGTGACTACTTAGCTGCTTCTTCTGCAATAACCAAAATGTATGTATTTGAGATGGCACATCATATATGATGGTGCTTTCTCAGAGCGTGTCACCTCTCCAGATCTCCTCAGTCTTCTTCTGCTCACATCAAGCCTGACGAACCTATGGAACATAAATTACAACTGATATGTGGGAAAAGTAAAAAATCACCATTGTGGAAAAGAGTGAATATATTTTCCAGTTATCCCCCCGGTTAGCCCCCCGGGGTAGAGTTTGGGGGGGGGGGGGGGGGGGGGGGGGCTGAACTATGCTAGTCTGTGGGAAGGGACAAGAATGATCTGCAAAGGTAGTCTAACCTACCCCTATACTTGGTGGGCAGGGTCCAGTCGATTAAGATGAACATTCTTCCACGGTTTTTGTTCCTTTTCCAGTCTCTTCCTATTTTCCTCTCTAAATCCTTCTTTAGGAAGGTTGTTAAGATGATATCATCCTTTATATTGGCAGGCAAGACTTCGAGGATTCGTAGAGTAGTCCTTCAAAGAGATCGTGGGTGCGCTAGCATTGCCAACCTTGCTGTTTTATTATTGGGCAGCTAATGCTGAGAATGTATTAGGTTGGTGTAGCAACCCAGGGTCCACTTGGGCGCAGATAGAGGTGAGGTCGTGCTGGGGATCGGTTTTGGGGGCACAGGTGACGGCTTCGCTCCCATTCTTGCCAACAAAATACTCTTCAAGTCCAGTGGTTGTTTCCACTCTAAAGATATGGAGGAAATTCAGACATTTTAAACGTGGGTCAGTGTCAGAGCTGGCCCCCATCTGTGCTAACCATCTGTTCAAGCCGGCAAGGTTGGATGCCACATTTGCAGAGGGAGGGGGTTGGAGAGATTAGGAGACCTGTTTCTGGAGGGGCGGTTTGTCAGTCTAGTGGAATTGACGGTGAAGATTGGGCACTCAGATTTGGAATCGTTCAGATATCTCCAGGTTCGGAATTTTATACAACAGATCTTCCTGACATTCCCCATGACGCCCCCAGTACCTCTGATGGAAAGGGTCCTTTCGCTCATGGGGTCAGAGGAGGGAAGCACATCCGGCATTTATGGGTGGATTCTGGCAGAAGATTCGACTTCAGTGGAAGAGGTAAAGGCTCAGTGGGAGGAGGAGCTGTGGTCGATAATAGATAATGAGGTGTGAAGTGAGGCCCTTTGCAGGGTGAACTCCATGTCTTCATGCGCGAGTTGGATGTGATCCAGGTTAAAGTGCTGTTTTGGGCGCACCTCACCAAGTCTACGATGAGTTGTTTCTTTTCGGACAATATGTGCGAATGCTGTTCCGGGGTCTGACCAACCATGCGCACATGTTCTGGTCTTGTCCCAAGCTTGTCAGCTTTTGGGTCTCCTTCTTTCGCATCATGTTGCCGATTTTGAACTTTGAACTGGAGCCTTGTCCGTTAGTTGGCATATTTGGGGTGTCGGACTCGTCGGTGTTGCAGACGGGTGTGGGGTGGATGATCTTGCCTTCGCCTCGGTGATTGCCTGGAGGCTGGTTCTTCTGGGTGGAGGTCTGCATCTCCACCCAGTGCCTCAGTATGGTTGGGAGATTTGATAGAATTTTTGACCCTAGAGAGGGTCAAGTACACCATGAGGAGTTCGGGCGACAGATTCTACCGGAGGTGGCAACCGTTTATAGTTTACTTTAAGGAACTGATTGCCATCAGTTGTTAGAGGGGAGGGTGGTGATGTTACTTTTAATGTTTTTTTCTGTGAATTGTATTTGGTTTGTTTGTATAGATTTCTCTACACAAGGAGGCAATGGCATAGCAGTATTGTCACTGGACTAGAGATCCAGAGACCCAGGGTAATGCTCTGGGAACTGTGATCGAATCCCACCATGGCAGAAGGCAAAATTTGAATTCAATAATAATCTAGAATTGATGACTATGAAAGCATTGTCAATTGTTGAAAAAATACCCATCTGGTTCACTAATCTGCCGGCCTTACACAGTCTAGCCTACATGCGACTCCAGACCCACAGCAATATGGTTGACTCTGAAATGGCCTAGCAAGTCACTCAGTTCAAATAATTATACAATGAAAAACTTGAATAACAACATTTTAAAAAATAAGTTAAACCAGTTATTGCATTATTGGAAACCAGCCAGAGTAGTCAAATAAAGAGCCTTAATTGTGAGACAATTAAAGAATAAGCAATTATTCAATAGACTCTATGTTCTATGTTCTATGTATTAGTATGGACGTAAATGTAATATAACCTGTAACACAGAGTTTGTTATGTTTTGTGATTATGCATAATTAACACTTGATTTTAAGTATGCTCGTCATAAACCATGAGAATTGTCAAATGGTGTCTCCTTTGGCAGACTGGGCGATAGAACAAAGAAAAGTACAGCACAGGATCAGGCCCTTCAGCCCTCCAGGCCTGCGCCGACCATGCTGCCCGTCTAAACTAAAACCTTTTACACTCCGGGGTCCGTATCCCTCTATTCCCATCCTATTCAGGTATTTGTCAAGACGCCCCTTAAACGTCACTATCGTATCTGCTTCCACCATCTCCTCCGACAGCGTGTTTCAGGCACCTACTACCCTCTACGTAAAAAACTTCCCTCGCACACCTCCTCTAACCTTTGCCCCTCGCACCTTAAACCCATGCCCCCTAGTAATTGACCCCTCTACCCTGGGGAAAAAGCCTCTGACTATCCACTCTATCTATGCCCCTCATAATTTTGTAGACTCAGGTCGCCCCTCAACCTCTATCATTCCAGTGAGAACAAACCGAGTTTATTCAACCTCTCCTCACAGCTAATGCCCTCCATATCAGGCAACATCCTGGTAAATCTTTTTTGTATCCTCTCCAATACTTCCACATCCTTCTGGTAGTGTGGCAACTAGAATGGAACACTATATACCAAGTGTGGCCTAAATAAGGGTCTGTACAGCTGCAATTACTTGTCAATTTTTATACTCAATGCCTCGACCGATGAAGACAAGTATGCCGTATACCTTCTTGACTACCTTCTCCATCTGCGTTGCCACTTTCAGTGACCTGTGGACCTGTATACCCAGATCCCTCTGCTTGTCAATACTCTTAGGTTCTGCCATTCACTCAATACTTCCCAGCTGTATTAGACCTTCCAAAATGCATTACATCACATTTGTCCGGATTAAACTCCATCTGCCATCTCTCCGCCCAAGTCTCCAACCGATCTATATCCTGCTGTACCCTCTGACGTTCCTCATCGCTATTCCACCAACCTTTGTGGCATCCGCAAACTTATTAATCAGACCAGTTACATTTTCCTCCAAATTATTTATATATATATATATTACAAACAGCAAAGGTCCCAGCACTGATCCCTGCGGAGCACTAGTCACAACCCTCCATTCAGAAAAGCACACTTCCACTGCTACCTTTTGGCTTCTATGAATGAGCCTGTTCAGTATCCATCTTGCCAGCTCACCTCTGACCCCGTGTGACTTCACCTTTTGTACTAGTCTGCCATGAGTGGCCTTGTCAAAGGCCTTACTAAAGTCCATGTAAACAACATCCACTGCCCTACCTTCTTCAATCACCTTTGTCATTTCCTCGAAAAACTTGATCATGACCTCCCCTTCACGAAACCACGTTACCTCTTGCTAATATGCCCACTTGCTTCCAAATAGGAGTAAATCCTGTGCTTTATAAAAATCCTCTGCCGGGAGTTCTTACCAATAGTTAGGACGGAGTTCTTGAGCCTTGACTGAATTAATGAATGGGGCTTTGTTCAGGCTGTCTCCATTAGTAATCAACAGGCAGTTAAGACTTTAAAAAAAAAATTTAGAGCATCCAATTTTTTTCCCCAGTGAAGGGGCAATTTAGCATGGCCAATCCACCTAACCTGCACATCTTTGGGTTGTGGGGGTGAGAGCCGACACGGGAACAGTGTGCAAACTCCACACGGATAGTGACCCGGGGCCAGGATTGAACCTGGGTCCTCAGTGCCGTGAGGCAACAGTGCTAACAACTGAGCTTATCTCTATAACATTTCTCAAATAGTGGGGCTGCATTAGCTGTTCTCCAATCCTCTAGCACCTCCCCCGAGACCAGTGAGGAATTAAAAATTTGGGTCAGAACCCCTGCAATCTCCTCCCTCACTTCCCACAGCATCCTGGGGCACAGTTCATCCGGACCTGGAGATTTGTTCACTTTTCAGCCTGCCATCACCTCCAATGCCTTGTCACTCCCCATGACAATTTGCTCAAGAAACTCACAGTCGGTCTCCCTGAGTTCTACATCTACCTCCTCATTCTCTTGGGTGAAGACAGATGTGAAGTATTTGTTCAACACCCTCCCAATGTCCTTTGGCTCCAACCACAGATTTTCCTGTTGGTCCCTAATAGGCCCTACACTTTCCCTGGTTATCCTCTTCCCATTGATATACTTCCAGAATATCCTGGGATTTTCCCTACTTTTACCAGCCAGAGCTTTCTCACATCCTCTTTTTGCTCTCCTAATTGTTTTCTTAATCTCCATCCTGCATTTTCTGTACTCATAAATGCCTCCATTGATTTTACTTCCCTTGTACTTGCTAAATGTCTCTCTTTTCCTTCTCATTGAAACTCAAATGTCTCTTGTCAGCCATGGTTTTCTGGGCTTGTTACTCCTTCCTACTACTCCACAAGGAACATGTTGGGTCTGTACCCATTTCTTTTTTGAACACCCTCCACTGCTCTTCTGTAGATTTCCCCACAAGTTACTCTTTCCAGTCTACCTTGACCAGATCCTGTCTTATTTTACTAAAATCTACTCTCCTCAATCCACAACCTTTTTTTGCAACTTGTCCATTTCCTGATCCATAACAAACTTGAATTGTACCACATTGTGGTTGCTATCACCAAAATGCTCCCCCATCAACACATCAAATACCTGTCCAGCTTCCACAACTTGTCAACACCACTGCCAACCCTAGGCCCTCCACCAGTCCCAATCCCTCGTGCCCCATTTCTCCCAGCACCAGCTCTTGCCGCGTGTTCACCGTACGCTCCAATCTTCCCCTTTGAGGATGAGCTTGCTGTTCTCAGCAAAGGACTCAGTTTTACGTCCCCACCTCAATGAATTCCAGGCGTGACATGATGTTGAACTCTCCTTTTGTCGCCTTCGTCTCCATGCCCACTTCTTTGGGCAAGAGTCCTCCCTCTGTTCCACAGATCTTTTCATGTGCCTTCAACATTCTGCCTCCAAGTGGACACGCCCACCAGGACAATTACCTGCCCTCGATCTTTTCTTTTTTTTAAATATAATTTTTATTGGAATTTTTTACAGAAAATATAAAACATAACGACAAACAATGAAATGCAACAAAATAACCCATAATAACTGTAACACCCCCAGACCATATGTATCCCATCCCCCCACCCCCCAACCCCAATGAACAACAAAAGAACTTAAAAATAAATTTAAATTAAATAAACAAACATAGTCATTGTCCGCCCCCCCCCCCCCCTTTTCCCTCTCCCTTCCCCCCCTCCTCCCCCGGGTTGCTGCTGCTACTGTCCCCGTACCCTATCGTTGAGCCAGAAAGTCGAGAAAAGGTTGCCACCGCCTAAAGAACCCTTGTACCGACCCTCTCAGGGCGAATTTGACCTTCTCGAGCTTAATGAAACCCGCCATGTCATTGATCCAGGTCTCCACGCTTGGGGGCCTCGTATCCTTCCATTGTAGCAAGATCCTTCGCCGGGCTACTAGGGACACAAAGGCCAGCACACCGGTCTCTTTCGCCTCCTGCACTCCCGGCTCCACCCCAACCCCAAAAATCGCGAGTCCCCATCCTGGCTTGACCCTGGATCCCACCACCCTCGACACCGTCCTCGCCACCCCCTTCCAGAACTCCTCCAGTGCCGGGCATGCCCAGAACATATGGGCATGGTTCGCTGGACTCCCCGAGCACCTGACACACCTGTCTTCACCCCCAAAGAACCTACTCATCCTCGTCCCAGTCATGTGGGCCCGGTGCAGCACCTTGAATTGGATGAGGCTAAGCCGCGCACACGAGGAGGAAGAATTAACCCTCTCCAGAGCATCAGCCCATGTCCCGTCTTCGATCTGTTCCCCCAGTTCCCCCTCCCACTTAGCTTTCAGCTCCTCTACTGATGCCTCCTCCGCCTCCTGCATAACCTTGTAGATATCAGATATCTTCCCCTCTCCGACCCAGACCCCCGAAAGCACCCTGTCGCTCACCCCCCTCGCGGGAAGCGAAGGGAATCCCTCCACCTGCCGCCTAGCAAATGCCTTTACCTGCAGATACCTGAACATGTTCCCCGGGGGGAGCCCAAATTTCTCCTCCAACTCCCCCAGGCTCGCAAACCTCCCATCAATAAACAGGTCCCTCAGCTGTCTGATGCCCGCTCTGTGCCAACCCTGAAATCCCCCATCAATGTTCCCCGGGACGAACCTATGGTTCCCCCTTAACGGAGCCTCCATCGAGCCCCCCACTTCTCCCCTATGTCGCCTCCACTGCCCCCAAATCTTGAGGGTAGCCGCCACCACCGGACTCGTGGTATACCTCGTAGGAGGGAGCGACCACGGCGCCGTTACCAGGGCCCCCAGGCTTGTATCTCCACAGGACGCCCTCTCCATCCGTTTCCATGCTGGCCCCTCCCCCTCCATTATCCACTTGCGCACCATCGACACATTGGCCGCCCAATAATACTCCGAGAGATTGGGTAATGCCAGCCCCCCCCCCCATCTCTACCCCGCTCCAAGAAGACCCTCTTCACCCTCGGGGTGCCCTCGATCTTTTCATTGAGAACTGGCGACGGGACATTGGCTGTTTTAATTTTTCTGCCCCCCTCACCCATTCCAACCTCTCTCCTTCCGAACTTTCTGCTCTTCACTCCATAAGATCTAACCCCGACTTTGACTCTGCCAACAAAGGGGGTGCGGTTGTCGTCTGGCATGACAACTCTCAGATATTTCCTCTTACCTCCCCCTGGACCATGACCAGACCACTGAACATCAAGCCATTATCTCCAATACTGTTAGCGACCTCATTTCCTCCGGATGCCTTCCCCCATGGCCTCCAACCTCAGTCTCCCAACCCCGGACAGCCCGCTTTTACTTACTTCCCAAAATCCACAAGAAGGACTGTCCTGGCAGGCCCATTGTGTCAGCATGCTCCTGCCCCACCAAACTTATTTCCTCTTATCTTGACTCCATACTCACTTCTCTGGTCCATTCACTCCCCACCTACATCCAGGATTCCTCTGATGCCCTGCGTCATATTGACAGCTTCCAGTTCACGGGCCCCAACCGCATTCTATTCAACATGGATGTGCAATCTCTCTACACCTCCATCCCACACCAGGAGGGCCTGAGAGCTCTTTGCTTCTTTCTCAAAAAGAGACCTGGACAATTCCCATCCATCACCACTCTCCTCCGCCTGGCTGAACTCATTCTGTCTCTCAACAACTTCGCCATTAACTCATCCCATTTTCTCCAAATCAAAGGTGTAGCAATGGGTATGGGTCCTAGCATGGGTCCTAGCTATGCTTGCCTTTTTATGGGGTATGTGGAACATTCCTTGTTCCAGGCCTACCTGGGTCCCCTCCCACAACTCCTTTACCGGTACATTGATGACTATTTTGGTGCCATTTCATGCTCTCGTCCGGACGTGGAAAATTTCATCAACTTCTCTTCCGAGGGCAGCACGGTGGTGCAGTGGTTAGCACTGCTGCCTCACGGAGCCAAGGTCCCAGGTTATGGGCAGCACGGTAGCATTGTGGATAGCACAAATGCTTCACAGCTCCAGGGTCCCAGGTTCGATTCCGGCTTGGGTCACTGTCTGTGCGGAGTCTGCACATCCTCCCCGTGTATGCGTGGGTTTCCTCCGGGTGCTCCGGTTTCCTCCCACAGTCCAAAGATGTGCAGGTTAGGTGGATTGGCCATGATAAATTGCCCTTAGTGTCCAAAATTGCCGTCCAGTGTTGGGTGGGGTTACTGGGTTATGGGGGTAGGGTGGAGGTATTGACCTTGGGTAGGGTGCTCTTTCCAAGAGCCGGTGCAGACTCGATGGGCCGAATGGCCTCCTTCTGCAATGTAAATTGTGTGTGTTCGATCCCGGCTCTGGGTCACTGTCCATGTGGAGTTTGCACGTTCTTCCCGTGTTTGCGTGGGTTTCGCCCCCACGACCCAAAGATGTGCAGGGTAGCCGGATAGGCCATGCTAAATTGCCCCTTAATTAGAAAAATTAATTGGGTACTCTAAATTTATATATATAAATATAAAAAAACTTTGCTTCCAGTTTCCACCCCTCCATCACTTTCACCCGGTCCATCTCAGACACTTCCTTTCCCTTCCTTGACCTTTCTGCCTCCATTTCCGGCAATAGACTATCCACTAATATCCACTACAAGCCCACTGAGTCCCACAGCTATGTGGACTACAGCTGTTCGCACCCTACACCCTGTAAGGACTCCATCTTTTTCCCTCAGATCCTTCGCCTCAGTCGCATTTGTTCCGAGGATGCCACTTTCCAAAATGGTGCTTCGAAAATGTGTTCCCCTCGTTCTCACATTTCACCCCACTAGCCTCCGTATGCAAAGCATAATCCTCCGCCATTTTCACCAACCCATTTGAGGGCAGTACGGTAGCACAAGTGAATAGCACTGTGGCTTCACAGCACCAGGGTCCCAGGTTCGATTCTCCGCTGGGTCACTGACTGTGCGGAGTCTGCACGTTCTCCCCATGTGCACGTGGGATTCCTCCGGGTGCTCCGGCTTCCTCCCACAGTCCAAAGACGTGCAGGTTAGGTGGATTGGCTGTGCTAAATTGGCCGTAGTGTCCAAAAGGGTTAAGAGGGGTTATTGGGATAGGGTGGAAATGAGGGTTTAATGTGGGTCGGTGCAGACTCGATGGGCCAAATGGCCTCCTTCTGCACTGTATGTTTTATGTTCTATGTAACTCCAGCGTGATGCCACCACCAAACACATCTTCCCTTCACTCCCTCTGTCAGCATTCCGCAGAGACCATTCTCTCCGAGATAATCTAGTCCACTCCTCCACCTTACCCAACACCTCTCCCATCACCCATGGGACCTTCCCATGCAATTGCAGAAGGAGTAACACTTGCCCCTTTACCTCTTCCATGCTTAACATCCCAGGCCCAAAGTACACATTCCAAGTTAAGCAGCGTTTCACTTGCATCTCTTTCAATCTGGTCTATTGCATTCGCTGCTCCCAATGTGGTCTCCTCTATATCGGAGAGACCAAACGCAGACTGGGTGATCGCTTTGCTGAGCATCTTCGGTCTGTGCGCATTCAGGACCCTGACTTTCCAGTTGCTTGCCATTTTAACAAAAGACCCTGCTCCCGTGCCCACATGTCTGTTCTTGGCCTGCTGCAATGTTCCAGTGAAGCTCAACGCAAACTGGAGGAACAACATCTCATCCCACCTTCGGGTTAGGTACCGATTTTAACATCGAATTCAACAACTTCAGATGATTAGCTCTACCCCACCTCGACCCATTTGTTTTCATCCCATTTCATTTTAATTGTTTTTTTTTACCATTTCTTTCTCTCTTGTCTTTCTTTATATATATTCAACCACCCCCCCATCTTATCCACCTTTTGTTACCCTTTTTTCCCTTTGCTTCCTCCTTCCCCCACATCTACATCTGTCACAGTTTACCCTCTGATGTTAGTTTCTCTGCAGTTTGGCCTTTCACACCTTTTGTTCTCTCTGGGGACTGTCATTAACACTCTTTCCCATTGGTTTCTGTGGCTATTAGCACCCCGTTTACCTGGGTTTCTGTGGCTATGACTCATCTTTCATTCTCACTCCAGAGTATAATTATTTCCCATTTTCTCTATCTTTAGCTTTGACAAAGGGCCATCGGACTCGAAACGTTAGCTCTTTTCTCTCCCTACAGATGCTGCCAGACTTGCTGAGATTTTCCAGCATTTCCTTTTTGGTAACTGTACAGCTTCATTTTCCAGAATAAGGTCCAGCACTGCATTGACTCTCTACATATTGAGTTCTTCTGTATACATTTTAAGAACTCCACTCCATCAAAGCCTTTAACACAGTGACTATTCCAATTAATGTTGGGAAAGTTGAAATCACCTAATATAATTACTCTATTATTATTTTTACACACCTCTACGAATTTTTACTCCTCAATTTCCCACTGACTATCTGGGGGTCTATAATAACCTAGCAATGTGGCTGTCCCTTTTTTGTTCCTAAGCTCTTTTTTTTTTAAATAATTTTTTATTGAAAGAGTTTTTCCATACAAACATTTACCCCTACTAATTTTTAAATTATTTACAACACAATCCCTTTAGGCAAATGTCCCCCCCTCGCCCGCCCTCTCGCGCGCACCAGTCTTTGTTCCTAAGCTCTACCCACAAAGTTTAATTTGATGTCCCCTTCAAGATATCATCTCTCCTTACTGCAATCCTGCCCCTCCTTCAGCAACGTCTCCGTGATGGCTACAATATCACAATTCCACATTTAAAAAAAAATGTATATTTATTTTCTTTTATCCCAATTACGCAATCCTTACCCTTAACTCACCCGTTTTACCTGTAATATTCCTGGCATTGAAGCAGAGGCCATCAAGCCTGGTCTTACTCCTTGAAAATTGCTACCGCTGTATAACCTCTGATTTGATTACTTTTCTGTGTTATGTGTTATGTCCTGATTAAAGTTAAGCTTTCTCCTCTGCTAATTACTGTTAATTGACACTTTGCTTTTTATCTTTCTGACTTGTTAACTTTCTACCTTTTAATAGTTCATAAGCTTTTGAATTAATTGTTTAAAGTGTTAATTCTTGAAGAACCTGATTTGATTTACAATTGGAGAGACATTACAAACAACCGGAACCCCATATATGAAACTTAGATAGGTTAAGATGGGTTATTTGACAGAGGTGAATATAAGCAGTCTTTGTGATACAGGATACAGGATAAGGAGCTCTGCTCCAGGTCAGATAGATCTTTGCAAGTAGTCTGGTTTAGCCTGCAATAGCGGCTGAGGAGAGGGATGGAATTAGAGGCGAGGGAACAGTCTGGCAGGCAGGCTTTGATCGTCTTAATGTTTATTTTGAAGAAATTGTGATATATTCAAATATACTGAGGACTATTGTGGAGGAGGTGTTGTTGTTTATCCTTACTGATTGTAGTATATGGGTCAGGAAGTCGAAGATCCAGTTGTCAAGGCCACCGGACAGTAGTCATTGAGACACGTTGCCTGGTTTTCTAATAATAATCTTTATTATTGTCACAAGTAGGCTTAGATTAACTCTGCAATGAAGTTACTGTGAAAATCCCCTAGTCGCCACACTCTGTTCGGGTACACTGAGGGAGAATTCAGAATGCCCAATTCTTTGGCAGCGAAATGATGGTGGTCTTCTTGAAGCAGATGGGAACCTTGGAACGGAGTAGGGAGAAGTTTCAGATGTCCGCAAACACATCCACCATTTGGTCCGTGCAGGATCTGAGTGTACAACCAGGGACTCCATCAAGACCCGTCATTTTCCGAGGGTTCACTTTCAAGAAGGCCGAACTGAAGCAGTGACGGTAGGTATGGGTGTGTTCGAGACTCCTGGAGCAGTTGACAATGATTTGATGGTTTCCTGACTAACCCACAGCCTCCTAACTCAGAAGTGAGTTTGTTACCATTCAGACAGAGAAAACATGATCAAGCACAGAATTGTGGGAAAGGTGGACAACTTTGAAGAAGAAAAAGAGGTCAGAGATAAAGCAGTGATTTTCAGAGGAATTAAGCTTTTTTTTTGAGGGGGTTAGTGTTAACAGATTTGGAAAGTCTGGCAATGGTATCTACAGAGAGGGAACCATTTACAACATTGGCGAGGATATGGGCCAGAAAGGGACATTACTTGGTCAGTGGCTTAGTCAGAATAGTCAAGGGAGCAAAAGGTGTGTGGCATGGGCAAGTTGGGCTCAGAGACAGATAAGAGGAGTTAGGAGAGAAGCTAGAGCGGTGCTGAGGGGGTTCATGGATCAGATGGGAGGGGTAGACCCTTGGAGGTTTTTGAAGCTGGGGGTAGGGAGTTCTCCTTTTTCTCCCATGTCCACAAGGCTTATTCCCGGATTGACATTTTTGTTCTCAGCAGGACGCTAATCCCGAGAATGGTGGGGGCGGAGTATTCGGCGATAGCCATATCTGACCATGCTCCGCATTTGGTGGACCTGGAGCTGGGGGAGGGGAAGGATCAGCGCTCGCTGTGGAGGTTAGATGTGGGGCTTCTGGCAGAGGAGGAAGTATGTGGGCGGGTCTGTAGGGGTATCCGGAAGCCAACGACAACGGGGAGGGGCAAGTTGGGGTGGTTTGGGAAGCGCTGAAGGCAGTGGTTAGAGGGGAGCTGATATCCATTCGGGCGCACAGGGAGAGGGGGGAGAGGGTTGAGAGGGAGAGGCTGGTGGAAGAAATGGTAATGGTGGACAGGAGGTACACAGATGTCCCAGAGGAGGGGCTTTTGAGGAAGCGTCGCAGTCTCCAGGCGGAGTTTGATATACTGACCACCCAGAAGGCGGATGCACAGTGGAGGAGGGTGCAGGGGGCAGTATACGAGTATGGAGAGAAGGCAAGCCGGATGCTGGCCCACCAACTCCGGAAGCGGGAGGCAGCGAGAGAGATAGGGGGAGTCACGGATGCAGGAGGGAACTTGGTGCGGGGTGGCAGAGACATTAATGGGGTGTTCAGATCCTTCTACGAGGGGCTGTACCGAGCGGTGCCCCCTAGGGAGGTGGGGGGGATGGACCGCTTTCTGGATAGGCTGGAGTTCCCAAGAGTAGAGGAAGAGCGGGTGGAAGATCTGGGGGCCCCAATCGAGTTGGAGGAGCTGATGGTGGCGCTGGGGAGCATGCAGACAGGAAAAGCACCGGGACCTGACGGGTTGCCGGTGGAGTTTAACAAGAAGTTTTCAGATCTGCTGGGCCCGCTGCTGGTGAGGACCCTGAATGAGGCGAGGGAAGGGGGGGCTTTGCCCCCGACGATGTCTAGAGCAATAATCTCACTGATCCTGAAGCGGGATAAGGACCCCCTCCAGTGTGGGTCTTACAGACCGATTTCACTTCTCAACGTGGATGCAAAGTTGTTGGCTAAGGTACTGTCCAGAAGGGTGGAAGATGTGGTCCCGATGGTTATTCATGCGGACCAAACGGGGTTTGTGAAGGGGAGGCAGCTGAATGTCAATGTACGGTGGCTTCTTAATGTTATGATGATGGCGTCGGTGGCTGGGGAGGCGGAAATAGTAGCATCGATGGATGCTGAGAAAGCTTTTGACAGCGTGGAGTGGAGCTACCTGTGGGAAATGCTGAGGAGGTTTGGGTTTGGCGAGGGATTCATCAGCTGGGTGAGATTGCTGTATTGCTCCCAGGTAGCGAGTGTGGTGACGAATGGGAGGAGGTCAGAGGACTTTCGGCTTTCCCGTGGGATGAGGCAGGGGTGCCCCTTGTCTCCCCTGCTCTTTGCGTTAGCGATTGAGCCCTTGGCCATGGTGCTGAGGGATTCGAGGAACTGGAGGGGGATTGTGCGGCCCGGGGGGGGGGGGGATGCCGGAGGTGTTGAAGCTCCTTGGGGACTTTTCGGGCTACAAGCTCAATGTGGGGAAGAGTGAGCTGTTTTTGTGCTGCACCTGGGGGACCAGGAGAAGGAGATAGGGGAGCTCCCGTTGAAGAGGGCGGAGAGGAGCTTTAGGTATCTGGGGGTCCAGATAGCTAGGAGCTGGGGAGCCCTGCACAGGCTAAACTTTTTGAGACTGGTGGAACAGGTGGAGGAGGTTCAGGAGGTGGGACGCGCTGCCACTCTCTTTGGCGGGCAGGGTCCAGTCAGTTAAAATGACGGTGCTCCCGAGGTTTCTGTTTCTTTTCCAGTGCCTCCCCATATTGATTCCGAAGGCTTTTTTCAAGAGGGTTAACAAGAGTATTCTGGGGTTCGTGTGGGTGCGGAAGACCCCGAGAGTGAGGAGGGTATTCCTGGAGCGAAGAAGGGAGGTAGGCGGTTTGGCGCTGCCCAACCTGTGTGGGTATTACTGGGCTGCGAATGTGGCAATGAGTCGCAGGTGGGTGATGGAGGGGGAGGGTGCCGTATGGAAGAGGCTGGAGGTGGCGTCCTGTGTGGGTACGAGTTTGGAGGCATTGGTGACGGTCCCGCTTCCGCTCCCCCAGGCAGGATATTCCACGAGTTCGGTAGTGGTGGTGTCCCTCAAAATTTGGGGGCAGTGGAGGCGGCACAGGGGGGCAGTGAAGGCCTCAGTGTGGGCCCAGATACGGGGCAATCACCGGTTTGCACCAGGGAGAATAGATGGGGGGTTTTTGAGTTGGCAGAGGGCAGGCATCAGGCGGATGGGGGACCTTTTCCTCGATGGGAAGTTTGCGACTTTAGAGGAGTTGGAGGGGAAGTGGGGCCTCCCCCCTCGGAATGCTTTCAGGTATATGCAGATTAGGGCGTTTGTTAAGCAGCAGGTGGAGGGGTTCCCGCTGCTGCCACCTAGGTGGGTGCAGGACAGGGTACTTTCGGGGACGTGGGTCGGTGAGAGTAGGATATCGGCAATTTATCAGATGATGCAGGAAGAGGAGGCCTCGGTGGAAGATCTGAAAGCAAAGTTGGAGGAGGAGCTAGGGGAGGAGATCGACGATGGGACGTGGGCAGACGCCCTGGGGAGGGTGAACTCGTCCTCTTCTTGTGCATGGCTCAGTTTAATTCAGCTGAAGGTGCTGCAGAGGGCGCACATGACTGGGACCAGGATGAGCCGGTTCTTTGGGGGAAGAGGACAGGTGTGGGAGGTGTTCAGGAGGCCTGGCGAACCACACCCACATGTTTTGGGCATGTCCGGCATTGGAGGGGTTTTGGAAGGAGGTGGCGGGGACTGTCCAGGGTGGTAGGCTCTAGGGTGGAGCCGGGCTGGGGGCTCGCGATCTTTGGGGTAGCATCAGAGCTGGGAGTGCAGGAGGCGAAAGAGGCCGGTACCCTGGCCTTTGCGTCTCTGGTAGCCCGGCGTAGGATTCTCTTACAGTGGAGGGACGCGAATCCCCCGAGCCCGGAGGCCTGGATCAATGACATGGCCGGGATCATCAAGCTGGAGAAGATTAAATTTGCCCTGAGGAGATCGGTACAAGGGTTCTTCCGTCGGTGGCAGCCCTTTCTCGATTTTCTGGCGGAGGTTTAGAGAGAGGTCAATCTCAGCAGTAACCCGGGGGGGGGGGGGGGGGGGGGGGTTTGGGGTTTGGTTTGGTGACGGTGTGTTCGCTATTTTCTTCTTTTTTGTATTGTTATCAAGTTATTAATTTATTGCTTTGTACTGGGGGGGGGGGGGGGGGGGGGGGGTGTAGCCACTGTAGCCACCTAAAATGGACACTGGACTAAACAAAATGGAGAATCGCTAAGACTGCAGGGAAAAGCAGTTTAGCCAAGGCAGCAGTCTGCAAAGACTCATTAGCATTTTGCAAGCAGCAAAACTAGTTTCTGGCCAGGTGGAAGATCTCAAACCAAAGATGATAATAGCAAAACGCTTTACATACTAATGAGGCAGTCCAGATCTAGGCACACACAATGGCCACATTTGGGTTTGAATAAGATACTTTAAGTGGATGTCCAGACAGAGCGGCACCAGAAGTATCCACTATAGAAACCGCCCCCGCCATCAAGAAAGACCCTCACATTGGAGGAATTCAAAAGATATCGATTGGGAGTGATCCAATCGATACCTGAAGGTAAAGCCCGCCCAGAAAAGGCAAGGACATTGGGGACCCCTATAAAAGATAGACCCCCACCCATGGTCCTGTCTGTTGTTTCGTGCTCCGGCTTTGACCAAGAACTCCAACCTGTATCCTGACTCCAGCCGTTGAGCACCAGCCGCCGAACCGTAAGTGCCAATACGACGCTCGCTACGCGAACCAGGCCCTCTAGACCCCCAGTGACCAGCACGCTCTCTGAAGGTTGCAGACCAAGATCGGAACGAAGGCCTCGCTCCCTGACCTTGCCTGTTCCTGTTTAGTTAAGTATTCTGATCGCTTAGTTTAGTCATAGCTTAGTCCCTTAGCGTGTGCATGCGTATTTATTATAATTGTATAATAAATATTGATCGTTTGGAACTTACTAATCGGTGTATCGTTTTATTACTTTGAACCTGACCTTGGAATATTTGTGAGGTGTCTATACGGCATCTGGCGACTCCTGAGCTGAAAATACATACATAGAGCCTAGTAGTGTTAAGCACACGGCCTTTAAACGGAGGCGTGTTAATACACTCCAATAAACGCGTATTACACCCATAGTAAAACGTGCAACATTTAGTGGCGACATCCTGACGGGACACGGTTATAAGTGGTACCCCCACTCCGTCGAGGACCCTGAAATTTGAATTAGAAATCTGGTAAAGAAAAAGGAAAGAAATCACAAATATTCAAGGTGTTCAAAGGAATAAACGTAATTCGGAAGTGTGTTTAGTGCATGCGTACTAACAGGGTTGTAAGGAAAACCTGAAAGCATTTTTGTTGCGACAAACTTTCGGTAGTTTTGTGAACGGAACATAGCGTAAGCCTTACCCGTTTCGTGAGACATAACCTCAACACCCCCTGTTCTAAATTTAAAGTGAGTCAGAGAAAAATGGCCATGCAGGCAATGGAACGCCTCATGAACCCAGAACGGTTTGTGGTCGCAGCGACCAGCAGTAGCCAAGTAGGTCAGTGTCCCATGTGGGAGCTGGAACTCCGCAAATATCTGCAAGGAAAGGGATGGCCCCTTTGGAAAGAGTTTTGTTTGAATGAGGAGACAGGTCCCGGAAGTATAGGACATACTTGGTGGGAGAACCTCTCTCAAATTCACAAGAAAAATATGAGTAAAGCACGTAAGCCGATGGCGATTGTGTCCTGTTTGGCACAATTGCGAGGCACAGAGGAGGTCGTTCAGACGCTCCGGGCAGAATTAGAAGAAAGAAATAGAATGAGTAAAGTGGATGTCAGGGACATCGAAAAGGAAAACATGGATCTCAGAGGGAAGCTGGCAGAGAAAGGTAGAGAGGTAGATGATGCCAAGAGGGCACATCAGTCTTGTCTAGCCCATCTCAGCAGTTCCCAGACCCAGTACGAAAAGGCCTATCAGGACGTGCAACGTGCCGTCCTGATAAGAGAAGAATCAGAGAAGCAGGTAGAGGCTTTGCAGAGGCAATGCTCTGACCTTAAAGCAGCTTTGAGAGCACTCCATGCTGCCACCACAGAACAAAGACAGAGTACTGTAGACCACGCGAAATGCAGGAAGCAGATTGCAGAGCTGCAATCGCTGCTTTCGGTGCAAAATGGGTTTCAAAGCACCTTTGGAACGCAGTTAGATGAGGAGAATGCCCCAGACTGGAAAGAGTTAAGTGAGACAGCGCAGCGTTATGTTCAGGGAACATGTGCGCCAGCAGCGCAGCAGAAAAGACAAGCACCCCAACCCCCCACAGATCAGCTAGTTACCGTTCCAATGAATCCAGTCACCACCCAGAGAAAAGCGACCACAGAAGGCGCACCCGATATAACTTACACCACCCCCTTAACTGTAACCCAACTCAGGGACGCGTGTGAAAAGATCACTCCGTTTCTCCCCACCGCAGACCCCCACCAGTTTTTCGCAAAGGTAAAGCAACAGGCAACCATGTACGGCCTGGACGAAAGAGAGCAGGTGAAACTCACAGTTCTGAGTTTAGACCCATCGGTTGTAGCAGCCCTCCCCGACCCACAGAACGTTGGCGGAGGCACCCTAGAGGAAATGCACACCTCCATTTTAGATGCCATAGGGTATAATCGAGGTGACCCCGTAGAAGGACTTAATAAGTGCCGACAGAAGAAAACCGAGCACCCCACAGCATTCGCCGGAAGGCTGTGGATCCATTTTAACGCAGTATTTGGCGATTTAAATAGAGCCCATTTGAACCGTGAAAATATGGTTAAATGGACGCGCACCATAATTTCTCATGCAACAGAAGCAGGACAGAGCGCTTGCAACAGCTATGACCCCTCAGAGGAAGCCCATAATGAGAAGTGGGTCCTGAAAAGATTGTCCCGCGCTTGGGAGCAATCAGTTCAGGGCAGAGGTAAAGTGAAATCCCCAGAAGAGGCTCAGGCTGCAGCATACATACAGGCAGTGAGAGAGCACCAAAACCCCGCGTGGGTGAATGAAGGAAAGAGCAGCCCTCCACAGAAGTCGCAGGAATGCTACAACTGTGGACAGTTAGGACATTGGGCTAAGGAATGTAACGCACCCCAGAGATCACAGAGAGGCCAGCAGACAGGCACTCTGAACAGGAATAAAGCCAAACCGATCCATAGTATAGGGATCCAGTCAGGATAGACCAATGTGGACGGAACGGACTGACGGTGTTCGGGCTCCCCCACTTGGGTCTGTGACACACTATGGGATCCATCCGGAAGACCGGTAGTCACGGCAAAGTTAAGAGGGAAGCCCATAGAGTTACTTTGGGACACAGGAGGGTCCCGCACCACAATTAACTCCACCACCACGGCACAAGCAGACACGTGGCCGACCACCTCCACCATCACACTTAGCGGGTTCACAGGACACTCGCAGCAGGGACATATCACAGCACCCGTAGCAATCCAGCTAGGGAACATTTCCACCAAACACCCCGTTGTTCTAGTAAATCTTCCCCGGACAGCAGAACACATCCTAGGGATAGATTTTATGAATGCCCATAGCCTGTCGTTCGACCCAGTGAACCAATGTGTCTGGCGAATGGCAAGATCGGACAGAGCACCCGCTACCCTCACAGTAGGAGACTACGCTAATCGGATTAGCGCAGTAGGAGAATACTCATTTGACTTGACTACACTACACACGGACAGACAAGTTAAGGCAGTACTAAACAAACATAGGACAGCATTTGCCAGTCACCGGCATGACTGCGGCAGAATGGCTGGACAAATTCACGTTACCGGACCTGACCCCAGACCACAAAAACAATATAGATTTCCCCTAGAAGCAGAGGGAGAAATAGAGAAAGTGATAGGTAGCTTATTGGAGCAAGGTGTGCTTAGAACAGTAGCCTCGACCAATAGTGCCCCTATTTGGCCAGTGAGAAAGCCCGACGGATCATGGCGTCTGACCATTGATTATCGGGAACTCAATAAAGTAACCCCAGCAGTAGCCCCCACGGTAGCAACAAGTCCCGAGACCATGCTCAAGCAGGGACTCAACTCCAAATATTTCACGGTTTTGGACATTAGCAATGGCTTCTGGTCAATCCCATTGGCAAAGGCGTGCCAGTACAAATTTGCCTTCACTTTTAAAACACAACAGTATACGTGGACATGCCTTCCACAAGGATTCCACAATTCCCCCTCCATTTTCCACCGACAGTTGCCGAATGGTCTAGAAAAATTTTCCCGCCCCGAATGTCTGGTACAGTATGTAGACGACCTACTACTGCAGACAGACACAAAGGCAGAGCACATTACGCTTCTGGCCGAACTCCTGGAACTTTTAACCGAGATTGGATGTAAAGTTAACCCAAGAAAGGCCCAGATTTTGGAAAACAAAGTGATGTATTTGGGAACAGTCATCACACACGGCAAACGCGAGATCGAATTCAAAAGAATTGATTTGATTGTCAAATTGCCCCTTCCCCAGAATGTTTCAGCCCTCCGGTCGTTCTTAGGACTGGTTGGTTATTGTCGGAACCACATCGACGGATTCGCGACAAAGGCAGCCCCACTCTCAGACCTCCTTAAGAAAGGAGCCCCCTGGGAATGGCTTCCGCAGCATACAGAGGCTGTGGAAGAGTTAAAGAAAGCCCTTAGCGCAGCACCCGCGCTACAAGTCCCAGACCACCTTTCCCCCTATGCAATAGAGGTAGCGAGCACAGATCTAACCCTCTCGGCCGTGTTACTTCAGGAACGGCACGAGCAGCTAAGACCAGTGGCTTATGCCTCCCGACTGTTAGACCCAGTTGAACAAGGATTTTCAGCCTGCGAGAGGCACCTCCTTGCTGTCTTCTGGGCAGTGCAATATTTTTCTTACATTACCGGACTCAACCCCACCACCATTTTGACCGAGCACACCCCCACACAGTTACTCCTAGACGGTCGACTGAAGGACGGTTCAGTTAGCCAGATTAGGGCAGCTAGGTGGACACTACTCTTACAAGGACGGGACATTACAGTAAAACGGACCCGCACACACACATTTTTAGCCGACAACCTCCAATACCCAGGACAGCCTCATGAATGTGAAATTGTAGCCCCCTTACATAACACAGGACCCTTTATAGCGAAGACACCCCCCAGGAAGATAGGGAACCCAAGACAAAGCCCCCAACACACAGACACGTGTGGACCACTACGGATATACGTAGACGGTTCATCCACGGTTTTAGAAGGTGAGCGTATCACAGGATGCGGCATCTATGTCGAGGACGCGCAGGGGCGCACTCTCGAAGAGATAGCTTTAAAATTACCAGGACACTTAGGCGCGCAGGCAGCAGAGCTCGCGGCCATAGCTTATATAGTGGACCACCCCGATTCTTTCCCCAGCCCAGCGGACATATATTCGGACAGTCTATATGTCTGTAATAGTTTAACAGATTTTCTACCCCTGTGGAGGACACGAGGTTTTGTCTCCGCAGATGGGAAACCCCTTCCAGCAGCCCCTTTACTCCAACACATTTTAGAGAAAGCGAAGGACAGGACCTTCGGCATTATCAAAGTGAGAAGCCACCATAGGTCATCCCCCCCATGGAATGTAAAAGCCGACGCACTGGCTAAGGCAGGTTCCAGGCGAGGACACTTGTGGACACCCCCAGCTAGCGCACCAGCTAGCGCCCCTGTGAGCGCAGTTCAAGTCTCACAGACCGATATTAAAGATCTAGTAGAGGCACAGAGGCAGGATGAGGATCTCAGGGAGATTTTCAAAGGCAACTTTGTGCCACAGTATGACAAATTCAGACACGCACTGACCACACATGAGGGTGTGATCATAAAGGATCAGCTTTATGTGGTCCCGCAGCAGGACAGGAATGAAATGATTGCTTTGTTCCATGATGGACACGGGCATCAAGGGATCGACGCAACCACGAGGCACCTCAGGCAGCTCTGTTGGTGGCCTAACCTAAGGACAGATGTAAGTCACTACATCGAGAATTGCCTTATTTGCGCCCAGAATAACCCGGAGAGGTATTCTAAAAAGGCACAACTTCGGCATACTCGACCAGTTAATGGCCCCTGGACAAACCTCCAGATCGACTTTATAGGACCATTGCCCCCTTGTAGGAATGGCTATAAATACGTTCTGGTGGTCATCGATACCTTTACCAAATGGGTAGAGGCATTCCCCTCTAGAACGAATACAGCTAAGACAGCTGCAAAGATCCTGACCCACCACATCTTCACGAGATGGGGTTTACCCCGAAGCATTGATTCGGACCAGGGATCTCACTTCACAGGACGGGTCATGAAGAACGTCCTGACAATATTTGGCATAAAACAAAACTTTCATATTGCGTATCACCCACAGTCCAGCGGGATTGTAGAGCGCATGAATCGGACCCTAAAATCCACACTTCGAAAAATGGTTCAGGAGAACAACTCCACATGGGATTCAGTGCTCCCATTTGCACTCATGTTCATCAGAAATACAGTTTCAACTTCCACAGGATACACACCACACACACTCATGACCGGACGCCCTATGAAAGGTACAGAATTCCTTTTAGGACTGGACATGACTAGCCCCGAAGTGACGGCCCTCACACACTGAAAAGACAGTTAAAGACCTGGTTGAGACTGTGAGGTCTGCACAGATCGCAGCCGCAGTTCAGCTAGGGAAACGCCGTAGACAACGCACAGCATGCTTTAACAAGACCGTACACCCCACAGAATTCCAGGTTGGGCAACAGGTAATGCTATCTGTATATAACCCCAGCAGTTTTTTGGCACCAAAATATTCCGGCCCATATTCAATTTCGGATAAAATTAGCCCCTCAGTTTATAGGATAAAATATCCTAATGGTAAGACCGCGTGGTTCCATATCAACCAGTTAAAGGCATATGGAACACAGGCCAACCATGCACACCATGTCCTGCTAGACGCAGCAGAACACCTCACCCCACCCACTAGAGACACGTTTCCACCATCCCCCTCACAGACCAGTTCTTCATCGGACTCGCCCACGACTCCGCCCACTGACCATGACAGACCACGCCCCGAAATGCCCACAAGCTGCCGCAGCAGAGACAGCGATACAGACACTGACTCTGAGGACAGCCACAGCTCACCACACTACAGCCCACATTGCAGCGACAATGACCCCGACTACAGTGACCCCATGGAAGTCACTTACATTAAAAACCCAGACCCACCACCCGACCCCGACGACACCCATTCACTTTTGGACCCAACACTCTGGCACAGGGACAATTCGTACCGACTTGTCCGCAATGACGAACGTGACCCCCAGTCACACAATTCAAAGATATCATGCCTGATCCACACAAGGGTGTGGGATCCGGGAGAGCAGGACGACACGGTGTCTGAATCCCGATACGGCAACCCCTTTGTGACCCTGTTCACAGAGACAGAGGAAAAGTGAGGTGTCCAGATGATGTAAAATAGGAACCGCTTGAGGGAAGCGATGTCCTTTCTGATGGAACCTGCACGCATGTTTGTTTGTCAGTTTATGTTTGTTTGTTAATATGTTAAGGGTTTGATTGCAGATCTTTTCAGCTGAAAAGATTGTGACCACCTCGCACGCACGTTAGTTTGTCTGCAGATACCTCTGAGAACTTCAGTTGTATCCTCTGGTGAACCGACACGATTCACGATTTGTTCCCTGTTTTCAGATGAAGGAGCATCTTGGCTCCTCCATTGTTTTTAGGTGCCCCTCTATTCGGCGAATAGAGGCTGCAAATCCATGGTAAACACATTCTTGCCCGTTTACTCCAGGTTACTCAGGCAGTGGACAAACGGCACTGAGGACCCGCCCTGTCTGAGAACCCACTTTGGTCAGCCAAGCTCGGGTATGGCACAGCACGCCCTACCCGGGGATCCCATTCAAATCGTACCCGTAGCGGCCCATACGCAACCCATTCGACCTTTTGTTTCCAATTTGTTTTCATTTTGCGTTAGGCAGCCCTTAGGCCGCCATCCCACATGCTATTTACATCCAGGAACATTCGGATGGTAAATGAGCAAAGCCTGCGAGACGGCTCGCAGGAGGAGAGTTGTTAGGTGTATTGTGTTCATTAAATTCGCTTTTGAAAAAAAAAATGAGGGGAGTCACAGGGTGTGACTTGGCCAGTCATTTTTAATGGGTCAATTGGAATTGAAAAACAGATACACTAACAAGTACGGATATTAAGCTGTATTGACAGATACTGTGCTTGATCCCATAGCTTTCGAAGGACGAAACAGGGATCACAGCAAGGATCGGCCATACAGGAGGAAGAAAAAGGAGAACGAAGAGAAGATGATGGAAGCCTACTTATTGCTCTTAAATGTTGTATTTGTTTGTGTGGAAGCAAGACACGTTTCCCCCACAACCCCCGCCGTAAATGTTTCACTCACAGCAACTCCCCCGTGCTCAGCTCTGATCAGTGAGGTTCAGACCTGGTGCACAAAATTTATGACATGGTACTCCATGTCATACGTGATTGAATCACTGCTAGTGATTGCGATCCTCGTCATACTCGTACAGACCCTCAGGTTGAGGAAGTGGAAGAGGAGAGCCTCCCGTTCCTGCCCCTCAACCGTCTATGGAGTTCGATCCCCTATTTTTCGGTTTCATCAATCCCCTTTGCCCCATGATGAATAAAGCACTGTGAATAAAATAAAATATACCCATGTATTATATTGTCCTGAACTCGACTGCCGAGTCAGGAAATGTTATGTGATGTGGTATGAATGGATGAGGTTTAGTCTGTAATGAAATGTTTAAGGTAAGATAAGGATAGTTGTGATAGGTAGAGGTTCCCGGTTTTTGGTAATGCATGTCCCCTTTGACATAGCGCCAAGTAGAGATGTCAGGTAAAAAAATTTTCTTCCCATAGTTAAGGACAGAGTAGACGCTCAGGAGCTTGCCGAGGTCAGGGAACACAAAGAAGGCACCCCAGAAGCACTCGAAGCAACGTGCATAGGTGATCCTTCACAATATTTTGATTGTGAGGATCACAAGGAGGGAATGTAGCCACTGTAGCCACCTAAAATGGACACTGGACTAAACAAAATGGAGAATCGCTAAGACTGCAGGGAAAAGCAGTTTAGCCAAGGCAGCAGTCTGCAAAGACTCATTAGCATTTTGCAAGCAGCAAAACTAGTTTCTGGCCAGGTGGAAGATCTCAAACCAAAGGATGATAATAGCAAAACGCTTTACATACTAATGAGGCAGTCCAGATCTAGGCACACACAATGGCCACATTTGGGTTTGAATAAGATACTTTAAGTGGATGTCCAGACAGAGCGGCACCAGAAGTATCCACTATAGAAACCGCCCCCCGCCATCAAGAAAGACCCTCACATTGGAGGAATTCAAAAGATATCGATTGGGAGTGAACCAATCGATACCTGAAGGTAAAGCCCGCCCAGAAAAGGCAAGGACATTGGGGACCCCTATAAAAGATAGACCCCCACCCATGGTCCTGTCTGTTGTTTCGTGCTCCGGCTTTGACCAAGAACTCCAACCTGTATCCTGACTCCAGCCGTTGAGCACCAGCCGCCGAACCGTAAGTGCCAATACGACGCTCGCTACGCGAACCAAGCCCGCTAGACCCCCAGTGACCAGCACGCTCTCTGAAGGTTGCAGACCAAGATCGGAACGAAGGACTCGCTCCCTGACCTTGCCTGTTCCTGTTTAGTTAAGTATTCTGATCGCTTAGTTTAGTCATAGCTTAGTCCCTTAGCGTGTGCATGCGTATTTATTATAATTGTATAATAAATATTGATAGTTTGGAACTTACTAATCGGTGTATCGTTTTATTACTTTGAACCTGACCTTGGAATATTTGTGAGGTGTCTATACGGCATCTGGCGACTCCTGAGCTGAAAATACATACATAGAGCCTAGTAGTGTTAAGCACACGGCCTTTAAACGGAGGCATGTTAATACACTCCAATAAACGCGTATTACACCCATAGTAAAACGTGCAACAGGGGGTTTCTTTTTCTGTTTAATTTTACACCTTGTTTACTTTATTGTTGGGAGAAAATTTGTGGTTGACAAATTTGAATAAAATTTTTTTTTAAAAAGGAGAGAAGCTAGAGAAAGATGTTTATTCAGACCAACCGCAGGGGTAACCTTGACTTGGTGGGAAAGGGAAGGGAGGGATATGGTTGAAGTTGAACAGATGGTCTCAAACTTAATGGATGGATTTGTTTATTGTCACATGTACCGAGGTACAGTGACATTTGTCTGCAAGCAGCTCAAACAGATCATTAAGTACATGAAAATAAAATAAAAAATACCTCACAATCGTTTCCATCTCAGTGCATCATTTGCTCTCCCCTCGGAGTCCATTTCTCTTTTAATGTAAAATTCTGCAATCCATATTCATGGCTGCCCCCTTCATCTTGCCATCTTACAAGTTCCTGCTAATTCTATCACATCAACTACAGATCAAGCCATGTCTGATAATTTTCTTCCCCGTCAACGCCCCAACTCTTCTGTATCTGTCCCTGGAAAAGCTATCCCACAATTCACTCACAACGGCAATTTCAAAAAAACAACTATCACTTGGTCCTGCATTAACCACAAGGTTTCTCCAGCTATTGATTTATTCAATTGCACTGGCATCTCCACCTTTGATGTAAAACTATTCCTCTCACACTGGCAACTCCCCCAACTCCCCGTAACAGCCTTCCCGAACAGGCGCCGGAATGTGGCGACTAGGGGCTTTTCACAGTAACTTCATTTGAAGCCTACTTGTGACAATAAGTGATTTTCATTTTTCAAGTACAACTCCACTCCCTTCAGTCCAAAGGATTGGTTTAGTCAGCCAGTTATGTTTCAACCTTTTTACAGTGGATCTTGGGAGTCAAATGTCTGGCAGATTTCCTTCTCTAAAGGAATTAATGAACTAGATGGGTTGTTACAATTGATTGTTTCATGGTTACCTTAGTGGTGCTAGTTATCAATTCCAGATTTTAATAACTCAGTTCAGATTTCAACAGCTGCCATGGTGGGATTTGAACCCACGTTCTACGTCAGCATCATTCCTCTCTACTCTTCCACTGTTGCTAAATTATCAGATTGCTTATTGGATGTCGGATATTTCCTCCATTTTGAAAACTGACACCATTATGTTTGGTCTCCATCTGAGCTCATGTTGCTGAAATCCTCAGTCATGCCTTTGCTACTAAATTTGAGGATTCCGTTGTAATCCTGACTGGTCTTCCCCAATCTACCCTCTTATAAACTTGAGGTCATCCAAAATCTCCTCACCATGTCTTAAAACGCAGCAAGTCCAATTTCCCGATCACCCATTCTCACTTACCTACATTGGCTCGCAGTCATGTCTTGACACCAAAATACAGGGGCATGGATAGTGAATGGGCAGGCACTCTTTCCCAGGGTGGAGGGGTGTCACGAGGGGGCATAGGTTTTTAAGTTCATGTGGTAAAGTTTAAGATGTGCGAGGCAGGTTTTTTTTTATTTGTTTACAGAGGGAGAGTGCCTGGAATGCATTGCCAGGAGAGGTTGTAGAAGCAGATACATTAACGGCTTTCAAAAGACATCTCGACAAATACATGGATAGGATGGGTATAGAGGGATACAGCACTAGGAGGTTTTGGCCAAGGGTGGTATCATGACCAGTACAGGCTTGGAGGGCCGAAGGGCCTTTTTTGGTGCTGTGTTGTTTTTTCCTGGTTTTAATATGCTTTCTTGGCCTTACCTCTCCATCTCTGTAACCTCCTCCAGCCCCACAACCAAGATATTGGCACCCCTCTAATTCTAGCCTATTCTATGTTCCCAACTATTTTGCTCCACAATTGGTGGCTGTGTTTTCAGTTGTCTAGGCCTGAAGCTATGAAATCCCCTCTCAAAACCTTTCCTCCATTTAAGACACTTTTAAACTTTCCTCTTCGACCATCTGACTTAGTATCACCTTCTGTAGCTCAGTGTCATACTTTGTTTTAAAATGCTCCTGTAAAGCAGTTAAAGGTGATATTCAAATACAAGTTTTGTTCGAGACCCGGATGGAAGGTACAGGTGAGGAATTTATGGAAATGAAGATGGCGGTGGGGGATGGTGCATTTGAGCACAAGAACCACAAACAGGTAGGTAAAAGAGTGATTGCACAGATCAACAGATGAAGTATTATGGCAAACGGAGGGTGAAATGAACAGACAGTTGCAAGTATGATTTTAAGCAAATTGGAGGAGCTTCTTCCAGGGCAGACATTGAAGGGAGCTGAAAGTGGCTGAGGGACAGAAGCAAGCCTACTTCCATTATTCGAGAAGAAGATATAGTGTAAATGAGTTGGCAATGTTAAAGGAGCCACCATGAAAATGGGTGGAGGGTTTATATGGAGAAAGAGGCTAAAAGAGAACAGTGAACTCCGATCGAAAGGTCACAGTTACTTAAGATTGATGTTTAAAAATCAACGAGAATGAGGATTTACTTAGTGCAAAGGCTGAGATGACAGGAATAAGGCTATTTCAGATATTTAGGGTGGGTCTTGGATGGGAAGTAGAGAATGAGAATGAAGCTTTTGACAAGCTGTAAAAGCAATGCAATCATTCACAGAGGAAAAACAGAATGAGAGACTTTGCTCATTATTTTGTTGGCAGATTCCAATGGGTAGGAAGGCTTACAAGATTACCCTCAGCCAGCTATGACTGAGGACATGGTTATTCATTGATCAATGCTCACAATTTATTATTTTTCCTATAGGCTAGCCTCAGAAAAGACTAATACATGTCAGAGAGAAGTGATATTATCCTATTGTACTGAACTCTATAGTGCAAGCCTCATGCTTCAGTAAGTGGAACTGGTTCATTTGTTGCTCAGTGATTAAAATGGATGAGATACGGGTTCTGGTAATCTAATAAAGCTTGAATTTTCTTTTAAAACATGATAAATATTTAATCTCACTTAGACAACGTGAAAGGAGGAATATATTGAAGTATATTCAAATGCATGTCTCATGCAATCCCTCCTCAGCTTATCATAGAAAGCATTTTGGCATCATTACCCAGATGTTATTTTACTACTTCACTTCTCCAAAAAGAATTACATTTTAATAGTGATGAGTAATTTCTATGCCAAATTCATCAATTTAGATTCACATGTTTGTATTTAGTTTAACAGGAGGTTCAAGTGAACCAAAAGCATATGTTTAATCTGAAGCTATAAGCAATAGCAGTAGACAGAACACAGTGGATTTAACAGTGAATTTATTGTACCAAAGCTCAAAAAATGGTATTTACAGGCTGAAACAAATAGACAGGTACTTCACGGAATGGTCAGTTTCTTAAACTGAGAGCAACATTCAAAATTTATGCTGTGTATTTTCCAAGAATATCTCCATCTCTAAACAAGTAGTAATCCTGAGGAAGAGAAAAAAAAGATAATTAGGGGAAATCAAAAAAACTCAACCTTACTGAAAGCTATGAGATAATAGTACCAACCTTATCTTCCAAGACCACTTTAGTCCCTCCATATTCTGGGAGTAGAACTGTTTCACCAACTTGCACATTAACTGGGTGGACATCGCCATTCTGAAACAAAAATGCAAGTGAACCAAATTTTAAAATATTCTTTAATGCTTGGATTCAGTGCTGTAACACCAGTCAACAACAATTTACAGATTTTGTAACACCAGTCCTCCGCTATTAAAAAAAAACTTTAATTTGCCATTTCACAGAAGTTTCCACTTGCTGAACAAATTATATATAACTCAAAATAAATTGAGTGAAAGGGAAAAGTGATTTCCTATAAAAACTGTTCCCATGTGAGAATCAAAGGCTCACAGAAAAACACTTTGTGACTGTAACATGATTAGAGAGACTTTCATTATATAATCTTAGAACTCCCATTTGTGTCCCCAACAAGGTTCTCAATCTTTACCAAAACCTTGAATTTGTAGGTGTAGGAGGATAGTGTGTCAACCCCACCCACCAGGCAATCTGACTTGGCTTCTTAAATTTACAGTATTTCATTCTAATAATAACAGTTCACTTTGTAACACATTGTGGAAGTATAATCCATCGTTTAGGTGAATATGACCACTTTTTAAAAAGGAAACTGACCTTTACTCGGCTGCCAGGTCCAACCGCTACAACTGTTGCTTGAAGTACTTTCCCCTGGGATTTTTCAGGAAGCATGATGCCACCTTTTGTTACCTTTTCTGCTGCAGCCCTTTCCACCAAAATACGATCGAAGAGGGGTAGAAATCGTTTGAACGCCTGACCTGCCTATTAAAAAAACCCACATTCAGTAACTTATTAATCGACAGGTTACAAACCACTTATTGCATGTTCCTTAATTTTTTTTGCATTTCTGAGGTTTACAAATAATGGTCAATATGCATGAATAGAGGGAAAAAGAAAATTGGAGTTATAAAGAACGAGATTAAATTAATTTACAGGTGGTATTGCACATGGTTTCTAAATGTGGTAACCAAATCTACATGAAATGGGAGTTACTACATTTTAGGATAATAAAGCATGATCGACATGTTCAAAATACATTTTAGATGATTGAAACATACCTAAAAAGTTGCAACATGACACAGTACATGGAAAAGTTGCAACTGTTTTACATAAAATAAACGTCGAGGACATTCTCTATTCGGTCGTAAAAGGGCCCTTTCCTCCCAAAATCTAAAGGGCTAATTTGACCTTGCAAAACCCCCAAACAAGGTCGTACATAAAATGCACGTAAAAAACGACATTTGCTGTTCGTCCATTCCTCGATCAGTACGTGTTACAAAGTAACAGATTTGTGTCAAGTTTTTCAATCTTTTGTTACAAACGGATTGCAGATACCGACGCAAAAGATGGATCAGGAGCACATTGCTCATTCATCACGATTGTAACCAGTAGTGGTGGGGATCTTCCCTTTTAGGGGTGGGAATAGTTCGAGCTTTAGCTGGATGTATTTCTTGCGGACATAGGAATATTTCGAGAGTTGTAATTGGATATTTTTTAGACCTCGGTGCAAATACACAAGTCAATAAATTATACTATAACCACACAGATGCTTACTCTCACTTAAAATTACACCGCTAATCGTGTCAAAGAATCGCAAAAACAACCCCCCACTCATTTTACTTGCCAAGAAGGACATAACAACCCGGTTGAACGCAACCGGGGAACTTACCATGCCTGCTGCCGCTTGTAGAAAGTGCTGGAAATGAGGCGAGCTTCCTGCAGCAAAGAAAAACGGCGGCCTCTCCACGTGAGCAAATACCTTCGAACCCGGCGACGTGACCTCGAACGTCAGGAGAATGTTACATTTGGGGAAAGGCTCAAACCTGCACTTTGCAATCTGTAAAACACACGGCCCGTCGACAGCTTCGGCTGCGATCTATCGACACGGGGGGGCTCGTGGGCTTTTTAAATGCAATTTTAGGGAGTCAATGCAATATATAAAATTATTTACAAGCGCAGCGCGCACTTTGACCCCCGCCGACGTCGTGCGTCTGGAACTTTCTGGAACTGGCGCCCCTGAAGCTGTATAAGAGCCGGTGGCCGGCTCCTGTGTGCTGAGTGACAGGCTGGTCAGCATTGCCGCCGCGCCCTGGGCAAGCGGCTGAGTGCAGGGAGCAAGGCGGATAGTTGTTGGCTTGGGGGCTGGCAGTAGCTGTGCCGCAGAGAGGCCGCTGATTGTAGTGTATACAGAGTGAGGGGCGGCCAGCCGCCTTCACTGCCCCACCTCCCCCGGCCCACGTGCTCCCGGATAGAGAGAGAGGGAAGGAGACCCAGTCCCGGGAATCGTGCAGTTTGTGCGTAGCTGCAGGACTGGTCTGAAGGCAGGGCACTGTCTCACTAAACATCTTTTCGTGCTTTTTAAAAAAAAAAACAGAAACCAAAACAAATTAGTAAGTAGCATTATCGGGGGTGATCGGCGGAGTAAATAACAATTGATACATTTTGCAAACGGCATCCGTCTCTTTTTTTAAAAAATGCTGATAAAACGAGTCAATGAATGAAGTGCAGGAACCTCTTGCTGGATATCTCATTTCAGGCTGACCGACAACTGCGCGTCTTATTGACGGGTCGGGAGGTTTTCTTGTCGAATTTGTGTTGCATTCTGACTATTTCTGCGGGTTTTGCCCAGTATTCTGCGGAATGTGGCGCTGCTTTAGTTTGACCTTGTGACGCGCGTGCCGCTGGCGACATGCGGGGAGGCCCATGCTGCTGACTCCCACCCCCAAATTTAGTCGGTGCCTGAAAAGTTGATCGGTATTTTTCTTTTGTTGTCGCAGAGAATGCTTCGTTTGCCGACCGTTTTGCGCCAGGTAAGGCCCGTGTCTCGCCTACTTGCACCTCATCTCACCCGAGCCTACGCCAAGGATGTGAAATTCGGCTCCGAGGCCCGGGCTCTGATGCTGAAAGGAGTGGATCTTCTCGCCGATGCTGTAGCAGTTACCATGGGGCCAAAGGTCAGGGCTCTGCTATGTTCTTTACGGGCTGGAACTAAATAGATGGTTCAAGAAAATATTCTTATTTCATTTATGCTGCTCAGTCTAGATTGCGTACTGCTACACTTCACTGCATAATACCAACGTTAATACATAATAACAAAACTACAGTTTGAGCAGAACTGTTTTTGGGCATAAGCTTTTCGTGGATAATTGGTAGAATGCCCATAGTTATTTGAGAATCCTCAGCAATGTTTATTGTGTTGCAGTTTTAAGTTGTAACGTTATGTTCTTCAATGCACCAGATCAGCATGAGCTCCCTTCAAAGCAAGGCAAGTGGGTCGAGATTTATACTGACCAGAGGGTTTCAATCACATGGGCAGGCTACAACTGGGCCTTGATGCAGTGAGAGGGGGAGGGGGGGGCGGGTTGCTGACATTTGGACTTGCGTGGAAGCTACGTTTTCACATTGCCTAGTCAAAATCAATCCACAGGAAAGTTCACATGTCAATCCAACATATTGTTAACAAAGATACTAAAATGGGTGACAATCGATATGCTTGTCTCAGTTTTTGAGAAAAAGGTCTCCATCTACCAAGGATTTTTCAGCAAATTTACACCTTGTATAAAATCCAATAATTTGTAAATACCTCAATGGCTGGCAGATTCTTCACAAGATATTTGGTTGAAAACCTTAACAGAAGCAAGCAATGGTTTCTCTTGATTTTATGGGTTGCACAGTTGCTTCACAGCTCCAGGGTCCCAGGTTCAATTCCTGGCTTGGGTCACTGTCTGTGTGGAGTCTGCACGTTCTCCTCGTGTCTGCGTGGGTTTCCTCCGGGTGCTCTGGTTTCCTCCCACAGTCCAAAGATGTGTAGGTTAGGTGGATTGGCCATGCTAAATTGCCCTTGGCGTCCAAAAAAGGTAGGGTGGGGTGGGGTTACGGGGATAAGGTGGAGGTGTGGGGCTTAAGTAAGGTGCTCTTTCCAAGGGCAGGTGCAGACTCGGTGGGCCGAATGGCCTGCACTGTAAATTCTATGATACACAGTCTTAAATAAAGCCACTATTTACTGCCCCCCGCCTTTAAAAGAGTGAAATCTAGTGTATTGATCTTTTTTCAATTTACATGATGGTCCAAACATTTGATTTATGCCAAGTTAGCCTCTTGCATTGGAAAAGCCACTAATGCCCACGAGGGCTCAATCTCACTGGTTCTCTCTTTTGGATAGGAATCAGAACTGCACTCTAAAATACCATTTCTTCAGCTTCTGAAGGACATCTGAATATACTGCTGATTTCATAGACCATTTTTTAATAAATCTCCTTCCAGCTCTTTGGCAGGGACATAGCTCTTGCTGCTCTATATTGTTAATTATAATACAAGTGCAGTAAACTTCTTCCAAACTAATTCCTGAGTTAGGGATTTCTACTCCTTGAGCTTTTTTTATTATAATCTTTATTATTGTCATAAGTAGGCTTACATTAACACTGCAGTGAAGTTGCTGAAAATCCCCTGGTCGCCACACTCCAGCGCCAGTTTGGGTACAGAGAGGGAGAATTGAGAATGTCCAATTCACCTAACAGCACATCTTTTGAAACTTGTGGGAGGAACCCGGAGCACCTGGAGGAAACCCATGGAAACACTGGGAGAACGTGCAGACTCTGCACAGGCAGTGACCCTTGCCAGGAATCGAACCTGGGGCCCTGGTGCTAACAGTACTAACCACTGCTACTGCGCTGCTCGCCCATTAGGATGGGTTCTGATAAGCCCATTAGTTTGTATACAATCTTGTGGTTAAAATCTGTTAATTCTAAGTTCCCATGTATTTATAGAAGAACACTAAAAGAGTCAGTCACTGGTACTAGCATATAGTAATTCTTCTAAACATGTTTGATAGCAGAACTTAAGATAGTGGAGAAAATTATTTACGATCATGTTTATGTAATTGTGAACTTTTAGAATGAAAGCAAAATCTGAATACAATGTATCACCATCACCTTTGGGAAAACTCACTTGCATCAAGGACACATGAAAGCACTTTTTGCTGATGGCTCCCCTCATTCATTGCTGTCTTTGCAGGAGAGTTGAGTGACTAGGAGGGATCTTTTATTTTTCTAGTTATAAAGACAAGAATTTAAAAAATAAATAAATGTGGATTACCCAATTCATTTTTTCCAATTAAGGGGCAATTTAGCGTGGCCAATCCATCTGCCCTGCACATCTTTTGGTTGTGGGGGTGAAACCCCCACAACCACGGGGAGAATATGCAAACTCTACATGGACAGTGACCCAGAGCGGGGTTGAACCTGGGACCTCAGTGCCGTGAGGCAGCAGTGCTAACCACTGCACCACTGTGCTGCCCCCAAGGCAAGAAAATTATTAACCATCTTTTATGCAGCTGAGTCTGCACTTGCCAATTGCACAGACCTGATCCCAAGCTTTGTCAGCAATTTCCTCCCTGTGGATATCTTTGAGCTTATGGCATAGCTTCTAAAACAAAAATCCAAGTCATACCTTTCAGTGCCCCAAACCTAATCAATAGCCGAAAATGATATTTATTCTGACCTTGTTTTTGTTTATTCTTTCATGAGACGTGGGTGTTGCTAGCCAGGTAAGTACTGGCTGCCCATCCCTAATTGCCTTTGAAAGGTGTTGATGAGCTGTTGCCTTGAACTGCTGCAGCCCATGTGGTAAGTCCACGGTGCTATTAGGGAAGAGCCCTAGGATTGTGATCCAGCAACAGTGAAGGAACAGCAAAATAGTCCCAAGTCAGAATGTGTGCGGCTTGAATGGGAACTTCCGGGTGGTGGTGTTCCCATCCATATATGCTGCCTTTTCCTTCTAGGTAGCAGAGGCTGTGGGTTTGGAATCTGCTGTCAAATGAGGTTTCATGAGTTGCTGCAGTGCCCCTTGTATGTGGTACAAACTGCTGCCAAGGTGCAGCCAATCCAATGCGTTGCTTTGTACTGGTTGGTATCGATCCTCGTGTTTTATTGGAACTGTACTCCTCAAATGGAAAGTATTCCATCACATTGTTCGCTTGCACCTTGTAAATGGTGAACAGCTGGGAGTTGCAAGGCAAGTTACGTGCTGCAGAAATTTCAGCCTCTGACCTGTTCAACAGGATTTCCCCCCCCCTCCCCCTTGAGAATATTCCATGATGACATTATTCATCTTCGAACCAGATACAGCCATGTGCCTGCTCAGGAACATGTATAAAAGTACAGCCTGCTGACCCTGAGGAAGTTGCCGTGTTATGAATTTAGCTCTGTCGTAAGAAACATCCATGGTTTCAGTTGCTCTTTCTGGGCACATGTCTATTTTCATGGAACATGAGGAGTCAACTTCCAATTGCGTGTGCAGTTGTGGGATAGGAATTATAACCACAAATTCCATTATAATTTGGACTGAGTTTCTAAATTTAAGGCAGACTAGGTGAGGCAAAGTTAGTTTCAAATGTAAGCTGCTTTATAACAGCTTCTTGATTTCATTCGCTTGACCCACCTGTCTCCATACTTGGACAACGGCTAGTTGTTGCATGTAATTCCACCCTTCCTAAGTCCTCATTATTCCACTACTGGAACTCTGATTTTTAACTCTCCACTACTCCTATTACCATGATCTACATTACCTCATCTCTCTCTTTCAAAATTGTAATTTTGTACTGTCCTCCCTGATACAATAAAATTTTATCGATTGAGATATCTTCACTGCTTTCTTCCCTTTCAACCGTCACCTGAGTGAATCACATTCTTGAGTTCACTGCCCTCTTGCCCTCTCTAAATCTCTCCCTGTGTAAAAACTTCTTAAACCTCATGGGCGCGATTCTCCCAGAGGGGGAGAAATCATAAGGCTGGCGTCAAATCCGGGCGGGTTTGACGCCAGCCCCCCCCCCCTCCCCGACCGGGAACCGATTCTGGTCCCCGGTCGGGGCTAGCATGCCGCCGCCGTAAACTTCGTTACAAATTTCGTTAAGCCCGCTTGCCAGAGTTTGCGCCGGCTGACGTGTCATATAACGTCAGCCGCGCATGCGCGGATTGGACGACTCCAACCCGCGCATGCGCGGATGTCGTCATCGCGCATTTGCGCGAAACCCGCGCATGCGCGGGCCGGGATGCCCCTCAGCCGCCCCGCGAAGTGATACAGCGGGGCGGCGGAGGGACAAAGAGTGCGACGTGCATCGGACCCACTGCCTGCGATCGGTGCCCACCGATCGCGGGCCCATGGCACCCGTGGTACTGCCGTGCCAATCGGTGCCATGGTTTTAAAAATCGGGACTTTACGGCCGTTTTTACGAACGGCCAGACCAGGTGTGTTTGCCGTTCGTAAAAACAGCCGTAAAGGGCTGGGAACTCGGCCCATCGGACAGCTGAGAATCGCTGCTGGCCGTAAAAAAACGGCGGCAGCGATTCGTATCGGGAGTCGGGCGTTGGGGGGGGGGGGGGGGGAGAATAGCGGGAGGGCGTCGGACGAGCGTGGCCGTAAAATTTTACGAGCCACGCTATTCTCCGCACCGTCGTGAGTGCGGAGAATTGCGCCCCATATTCTTGGCCAGTCATCTTGTGCGGTAATTTTTTTTAAAATGTATTTTTATTACAAATGTATATCAAAACAAGTTACAGCAAATAAACACCTCGAAACATACTTCCCAGCAATCAACTTTACAGTCTATAGATTTTCAGCCCCTCAAATAAGGTCACAAACAATCCCCACCTTTTCTCAAACCCCCTGCTGAGCCCCTTAAGCCATACTTTATCTTTAATTGCAGGAAGTCGTACAGGTCACCCAACCAAGCCGCTACCCCGGTGGCAATGCTGACCATCACTCCAGTAAAATATGACGCTGTGCAATCAGAGAGGCGAAGGCCACGACATCGGCATCTCCCCTCTCCATGAGCTTCGGCTTCTCTGAAACCTCTAATATCGCCACCAAAGGGTCCGGGTCCACCTCCACTATCCTGGCTAAGATTGCGAACACTCAAACCCAGAATCTTCCCAACTTTTTGCAACCCCAAAACATATGCGCGTGATTCATCTTGCTACCCCTAGGGTTTCAGTTGCAGATAAGACCGTGTTTGATCACTTCATTGAATCCATCGCCACCTGCATGCCCCAACACTTCGTGGACAACGGCGCATTCAAAATCTTTACCATCTAACCGTTGGTCTCCATTTCTCCAGCTACTGATTTACTCAACTCCACCCTCCCTTCTGCAATTTACTCAACTTACCATCGCTGTTCCCCTGGTAAGGCCCTCATCTCTACTCGCTTGGAAGGATATGGTGGACAATTGGTTTAGCCATCCACTACCAGATCTGGCTGGCCTTGACCCTCCTTTTGACTGCTAAAATTGCTCACTTTTCAGGAAACATCCTGGAATACAAAGATAAACCCCAGCACCTTTCTCTCCTGCGACCCGACCCCGCTGTTGCCCTGAATTCTGTCTAGTCACGCTCCTATCACTCTCAAATGTCTCTGAGCTCATTTTGTCCATGCGGCTCATCTCCTCTTCTTTAAATTCTACTTCTGTTGATCAACAAACTCCCTCCTCTTGCCCTCATGTCAGCTGATATTGTAAACTGTTGTCTCTTCAGATGTGGGTCTCCCACCTTTGAATCTGCTATTACGGCGCCTCTACTGAAAAAAACTAACCGTTGACACTTCATCTTTGCAACCTCCTATCTCCAACCTCCCTTTTCTTTCCAAAGCCCTTGAACATGCATTGTCATTTACCAAATCCATTCCCATCATTCTCAGAATTCAGGTTTCCACCCCCTTCCACTGCGTTGAAATGGTTCTTACGAAAGTCATAAATGGCATCCTATGTGACTACGACAAAGATGAACTTTCCCTCTTTGTCCTCCTCTACCTGTTGACAGCCGTTGATAGATTGACTATACCATCCTCCACTCATCCAGCTGAGTGGGACTGCTGCCACATGGTTTTGTTAATATCTAATCATAGCCAGAGAATCACTTTCAATGGTTTCTCTTCCTGCTCCTGCACTGCTATCTTTGATGTCCTTGCAAGGATCTATCCTTAGCACCCTCCCATTGCTCATCTACATGCTGCCCCGGTGATAAAATCCAAAGATACTCTGTTAGTTTTCACATGCATACCGACGGTACCCAGATCTATTCACCACCACCTCTCTTGACTCCCCCCATTATTGTTGCCAAATGAGCAGACTGCTTACCTGACAACCAGTATTGGATGAACAGAAATTTCCTCCCAATTAAATATTGGGAAGACTGAAGCCATTGTTTCGATTCCTGCTCAAACTCCATTTCCTAACTAGAAGCTCTGTCCCACTCTTGGCAACAGTCTGTTCGCAACCCAAGTGTCACATTTGATCCTGAATTGAGTTTCCAACCTCTTATTTCTGCTATCACCAAGACAGATTGTTCCCACGCCTGTAACATTGCCTAACTTCACCCTTGTCTCCGCTCTCTGCTGCTGAAATTCGCATCCATGCCTCCAGACCTCATTATTCAAATGCACTCCTGGTTGATCTCCCATATCTCGCCCTCCATAAACTTGAGGACATCCAAAACTCTGCCTATGCCCTAACCAACAAGTCTTGTACCCTGTGCTCACTGATTTACATTAGATCCCGATCAAGCTACAGTGAGAGTTTAAAATTCTCAAAATTCTTGTTTTCGAATTTCTCCGTGGTGTTGCCCTTTCCTATCTCTGTAATTTCCTCCAACCCCACAATCCTATCTGTGCTCCCTGAATTCTGGCCTCTTGTGCATTTCCAATTGTAATTTCTCCAACTGTGGTGGCCATGTCTTAGTTGCTGTTGGCCCAAGCACTGGAACTCCAGCCCTAAACCTCTTTCCCCATAAAACCTATCTCCTTGATTCAGCTTTGATCATCTAACGTAATAATATCTCCTTGTGTGGCTCAGTGTTGTAATTTTATAATGCACCTGTGAATCACCTAGCGACACTTAGTTTTATTAAAGATGCTATTTTCTTTTCTGAGAAATGTGTACCTTTTTTTTTTAAAAGGGGAAGAAAATAATTTGTACCTTTTTTGTGCATTTGTGTGCATTGTATCTGTAGCAAAACACAGGGTTAGTCAACTCCAGTGGGTTATAATCTTTCTGCATTGCTTTCTTCTGCTGTGCTTTGTTTCATGTCTGTGTTCAGATATTTAGAAATCTTTATAGGTACCTGCACAGAGATCAGAAAATACTTCCAATACCAAGTATGAAGAATGTGTCTGGAAAAACCAGGCACACCATTGAATCACTTATTATTTTGGGCCATTTTTCATTTTAATTGCTTTTCCTCTGACCAGAATCTATATGGGACTGACTTGAGCAGTTAACCCCCCCCCCCCCCTTTTTTTTTTAAAGACCTCTTTCAGTTAAATCACACATTTTTAAGTTCAGTTGAAAAATGGCCAAATAACCCAAATTATAATGAGAGGTTTTAGCACCATGCTCATCTGAAAATGTTCCATTACTTGGAAACTGGTATATTAAGTGACCGGTCTGATATGTGCCATCAATTAAGCCTATTTTTCCAGGGCAAGTTTGTCAGATGTTGCTTTCAACCAGTCTGTGAGCGGGTCATTAAAGAATAGACATTTCTAAGTGACTTCAGTCAAGTCTTGCGCATTAAAGATTTACTGTTTTTCAAAGGTGCTCAAAGGCCGAAGGAGTCTGGAACCATAAGATTCCACAGCAAGAGTTGGTGTCGTCATGGTATTGAGAAAACAAAATAATGAAAACTGATCATAGTACATGTTTAACTAACAGTGGTTCAATATATTTACTGTTTTCGTCTAGGGTCGAACAGTTATTCTAGAACAGAGTTGGGGAAGTCCTAAAGTGACAAAAGATGGAGTAACAGTAGCTAAAGCAATAGATTTAAAAGATAAATACCAAAACATTGGTGCTAGGCTAGTACAAGATGTTGCCAACAACACAAATGAAGAGGCAGGCGATGGAACCACCACAGCAACAGTTCTTGCAAGATCCATCGCTAAAGAAGGATTTGAAAAAATCAGTAAAGGAGCTAATCCAGTGGAGATAAGACGAGGTTAGTAGTTTTTGATCTTTTTTTCTCCCCCTGATTCTTATAATTATGAAATTTAGCAAAATGTGCATTTTCCAACCTGAACACCATATCCTACCAATACACATAGTGATTTGTGATCTCTAAATAGTGTACTCCAAATTTTAGTGAAATGAAGGACCAATATGGGGTTTTGGTGATGTTAGTTATGCTGGCCTGGTGCAGCAAGGCAGTGTGCTTTGCGAATGGTTCCCAATCTGAATAAATGGGGTGGGCTGGTGGCAGGGAGAGTGTCCAGCTGTGAAATCATCCACTAAATCCAAAAAATGATGATGGTTAATACAAAGCTGATTGACCAGCTTTGTGGCAATCCCATCTAACGGAGGAAAAGCTAAAAGAGAAAGGAAGGAAGATGATGTTAGTTGAGATCACAAGATAAATCCCTACTATTTGAACAGTGCTACAGGATCTTAACGTCCACCTTAGCAACCAGATAGCATCATTGTTCCTCTAACTGAAGGGGTGCATAGCCGTGCAGCATCTGGAACTTGCTATGCACTGCAACAAAAAAAAAGGCCGTATGTAACAAAAAAACCTAGAGGGAATGTTAGATGGCACTGTTCTTCCGCTCATGTTCTTTCCTTGCTTGCTGCCTGACATATCTTCCATGTGTACACCCTCCTCCAGTTTTTTTACTGAATAATGCATTTAATCTTGACTTGAGTGCAACATTACTGAAAATACACCAGTAGGAACTAAAAGTAAAACATTGAATCGCGTACCTGATAAGTTATCCATTCTGAATAGCTCACTATGTAACATTTTGGGGGCACAGTCCAGTGTGGTCCAGTATTACATTCATTATCGTATTCCCTGTTGAATTAAAGTACTTTAATTTGAACTAGTACTGTTTTGATGTTCATCTTCTATTGAAGTTATTCATTCACCTATATTTTGACATAAATAAATGATTTACTTGCTATTAGAAGTTCATTCTGCAGAGGCTGTTGGATCTCAACTAGGGTGGTCATGAGGGTGTTACAGTTGACCTATGTTGTCTAAGGTACTCCTTTATGTTGGGATTGGGAGTGTTGTTTTTTATTATATGGTGACTCCTGTGGGATGATTTGTGTATGGGTGAACATTGGGTGAGTACAGGGTGTGTTTGGCTATGGCGCAGTTTGAATTCACACATGAAGGGCCAATTCACAAGATTGATATGGCTGTAGTGATTTTTGTTCTTCAGTCCAGTTCCTTTTCCTCCTCCGTTAGTCCATCCCATCCATTTAACTGCCTATGCAGAAGACCTGCATTTGTTGATGAGTATTTTAAATTGAGGCCAATTTTTTTTTTCTTGCAACTCTTGACATTAGTAATTGGCCTTGTGGCTCTTCTGTTTGAAATGTTTTGTTCATGCCTTGGTGATCAACATTGAACAGGTACTCTAGGTTCATTTGGCATTATACTGTACAGCTTTAGCATGACATCTCCTGACTTATTTGGCCCTGCAATACAATTGACGTTATCAGTCTTTATTGTTGCTTTCAGTGATTTGGTGTTAGGTGCTGAAACTATTACTGTGCTAGATCCCTCCCTTCTGAACAGATCTACAACATCCACTGAATGTTTGCAACATCTTTCTGTCAGCATGCAGGGTTTAGGATTTCATCTGTCTTTGGTTTCTCCAAGAATCAGTTTATCAAATTATCAGTTGCTGGCTGCCTTGTTTACCTCGGTAGCCCCCTATGTTGAATATCAGTCTCTGATCTTGGTGGTTTTGTGTTGCCTTTCTAAAGCCAATGTATTGACGTAGATTTGGAGCAGTAAGGGGGCCACAGCACTAAATTCTGGGTGACTACTCTGCACACACCCTGGTTCGTTCACTCTCACCAACATGTACCTGCCACTTGCTTTCTTTCCTCCTTCAATTCCTTAACCATGCCCAGATTCGGCAGCATTCCTGTGCCCATAAGACTTCACCCGAGATGGGGATGTGGGTAAAACTATTACTAGTTTTTAATGTAAAATATGAACTTTTTGCAAAGCAGTCATTTATCATTTAAATTTCTGTACTGCTTAAAGTTTGTTTGTAGTTATTTTAGATTTTCCTTTACTCTTTTGGAGAAACCATCACTTCAAATCTATATTCTGCTGTCAAATTGAGTGTTCTCCATAACAACATAAAATTACCTTTCAATTGAGCTATATCATCAGCAAGGCACATGCACTATTTTTCTGTAATATCTCGTATCTCTCAAACATGCTGTTTTTACTGTACGTATTAAGCAATTTCTAAATGATTGGAGAAGGAATTCTGACCATTGAATGAATGGTGCTGCGATAGAATATTCTGTGCAGCACCATCAAGTGATCAGAATGCAGTACTGCAAGGCTCTCTGTTATCACTTCCTAATAGGAACATTTTATAATAACTTCTAGGGGAGAATAACATTTTGTATTTTACTTGAGTAAGCTGAAAATCACCGTTTCCTCTGACTTCATTCTTGGTTGTAAACTTACTGCAAGTCATTTGAATTGAGCGTCATAAAAACACAGTTTTGAGCTTGAACATTAAATTATCACCAGTTTAAGAGGACAAAAGGTGTCAAGAAAGAAATAAGTGAAAATTGATCAAAATAAATTGCTTTTTAAAAAGGACAAAGAAATTAAACAACTTTGTGAAACGACCTATTACATTGGATGGATTTGTTTATTGTCACATGTACCGAGGTACAGTGAAAAGTATTTTTCTGCGAGCTGCTCAAACAGATCATTAAGTGCATGAAAATCAAAAAGAAAATACGTAACAGGGCAACACAAGGTACACAATGTAAATACATAGACACCGGCATCAGGTGAAGCATACAGGATGTAGTATTGATCAGGTCAGTCCATAAGAGGGTCGTTTAGGAGTCTAGTAACAGCGGGTAAGAAGCTGTGTTTGAATCTGTGCGTGTTCTCAGACTTTTGTATCTCCTGTCCGATGGAAGAAGTTGGAAGACTGAGTAAGCTGGGTGGGGGGAGATGGAGTCAATGGATGGGAGGCAGAGGCAGGTTTGTGTGATGGACTGGGCTGTGTTCACGACTCTCTGAAGTTTCTTGCAGCCTTGGGCTGAACAGTTGCCATACCAGACTGTATTGCAGCCAGATAGGATGCTTTCTAAGATGCATCTGTAAAAGTTGGTAAGAGTTCATGTGACATGCCGAATAGTTTCCTGAGGAAGTATAGACGCAGTTGTACTTTATTGGTGGTAGCGTCGACGTATGTAGACGCAGGTGATGTGCATCCCTAGGAATCTGAAGCTGTTAACCGTCTCCACTTCAGCCCCGTTGATGCTGACAGGGGTGTGTACAGTACTTTGCTTCCTGGTTTCCAGGTGATGTGTTGCTGTGGTTGGGACGTGAGTAAATAAAAGGTCGGGAACCAGATAAACAAATGTACCTACCCAGAAAGTCATGGTGGCAAATGTGAGACTTTCAGGAGGTACTGAAATCCCCCAAAGATCAATGTACTGAGTGTCAATTTGTTTGGTGATCAAAAATAGTAATGGGTCAACAATCTAAACAAGCAAGGAAACTAATGCAAAAAAAAAATTTAATTGGATCAATTTTATTGCAAGTTGATCTTATACCAGTTATCACATTGCTTATAATTTTAAAAGATTGCTACATACCGGAAGGCTGCCTAGTAATGTCCAGTCCTTGGAAAGATTTCAAATTTGATACATTTTAGTATGCAATGAAATTTTTGCAGACTGGTAACCTTTTTTTAAAAAAAAATCAGTTGACAAGTTAACATGAACTAGTTATTTTAGCAAGTTGTAAAACGATTAACAATTTTGACCTGCCTGTTAATTTTAACTTTATTTTGTAGGTGTAATGCTGGCTGTAGATCATGTAATTGGTGAGCTGAAAAGAATGTCCAAACCAGTTACAACCCCAGAAGAAATTGCTCAGGTATTCGCGTTTCAAGTAACCATAACTGAAAGTGCGTTCTGCAAGAATCAGTGTTGCCATTGTTCTGCTTTTTCCTTATGTATCTAAATATGAAGTTTTCAATGTGTAGATAGCTAGCTGTTTATAAATATATCTCTATAATACACCCATCGTGACATTGAACCAAGATGTAGAGAAGACGCACAGCATATTTCCAAAAAGCTAACTAGAAGTTGAGTTCAAGTGGTCCTGGATTAAAATCTCATTCTCTCTCCATTTACATTTTATATGATACTTTTCACGACACATTGGGCATCTCAAACTATTTTGTAATGAAGCATTTTTGAAGTTCAGTCAACGTTGTAATGTGGGAAATGCAACTGTCAATATGTGCACAATTCGCACCACATCATCTTGTTCTTTTGATGCTGATTGAGGAATAAATATTGGCCAGGGTACCAGTAATAACTCATAATGTGTCTGTCTTGGGTTTCTGGGACCATGTTATATTTATTTATCACAGTGGATTCCAAACAAGGCACTAGTTTCTGGTGAAGCTGAAAAGAAAATGAAATAAATCCAGACACTTGGCTTGTGTGTAATAATGTCACTGATTATACTTTTCATTGAAAATGAACTGTTAATCTGTAGGCTCTGGTTTGAAAAATCCCATATATTAAGGCTGTTCAAAATGATAAAACAGTGGTTCTGGCTATCATTTGAAATGGCAAAATTAAAGCCTTTTTTTTTTTTGTAGCTTTCTCCAAAATTGTGTAGGATGGATTTTTCTCAAAATAAATATAAGTGCATAAATGTCTCGAGCTCCTGCACTGAAATCTCCAACTTTGTTTGACCTTTTATACTGTCCTAGCTTCAAGAACATATTTCATCCTGGTGCTCTGAAAATTGGTCTTGGAACTGCTCCTGCTTCCTTGCTGTAACTTTGGACACCTGTCGGAACAGGGCTTTTGTCAAATTTTATGGCAGGAGAATTCTTGAGCCATAAAACTTCATGAAATGTGCACCATAGTTTTCACCAATTACTTTTTAAGCAGAGGATGTTGATGATTATGTACATATTCTTTCACCTTCTATTGGTAGTGTTTATGGTGATAGATTGCATAGCAATTTCTTTAACCTGACAAAGTAACATTATTGTATGATTGCAGTTATTGATGGCTGCAATATAGTCTAACTTTCTGTAACTGTTGTAACCCAGTTTTCTTGGAAAAAGTGACTACTTTCCTTTTGTTATAGGTAGCAACTATTTCAGCCAATGGAGACAAGGAAATTGGTGAGCTTATCTCTGATGCAATGAAAAAAGTTGGGCGAAAGGGTGTCATCACTGTCAAGGTAATAGATAGTTGAATTTCTGTGCTACCAGACTATTGATTTTTGGAAAATGTTCTGATAATTTCCTTGTTGCATATTGTGTGAACAGGATGGCAAAACACTCCATGATGAGCTTGAACTCATCGAAGGAATGAAATTTGATAGAGGTTACATCTCACCGTACTTCATCAACACAGCCAAAGGTATGTAATTCTTCCAAACTGTCTCTGATGCGTCCCTAGGTCAGGATCACAGAATTCTTTATATTTCCTCTTTCCCACCCCCAAAAGATGTTGGTGTCAGGATATGAATCTGCAGGTATGAATCTGCAGGTGCAAACAGCATCACCAAATCTCGGAATATCTTGACGTTGGACATATATTCCCCATTCCTTCAACATTGGGTCAATGTCTTGGAAATACCTACCCAACAGCTTTGTGAGAGTACCATCACTATATGGGCTGCAGCAACACGAGGCTCACCGCCATCATTTTTTAGGGATGGATGATGAATGCTGTCCTTGTCAGTGATACCCATATCTCAATTGGCTTTCTTTTTTATCCCCCCTTTTTGTGTGAACTTAGAAACTGAGTCTTGCTGATTCAGTCGTCTGGTACCCAGCCTTCATCTAGTCGCCTCTGCTTTACCCTGGATACAGTTTACTTGCCTGGGTCTTGGGGCTGTGATTTATTAATAATGTAAAGAAAATTAGTCTAATTCATTTGATCCCTTAATGGGGAGTAGCAGGAGGGGAAATGGCAACCACAAATAATCCACCAAACCTATGCGAGTTGTATCTGATACTTGGTGTTTGAGCAATCGGGTATTCGCAGTTGCCGAATTGGTTGATATTTAGAATGGTGATGTAAAATAAACAATGTTAACTTCCACTCTATTTTTACCAGGGCAAAAATGCGAATTCCAAGATGCGTACCTTCTGCTTAGTGAAAAGAAAATCTCAAATGTACAATCCATTGTGCCTGCCTTGGAGATTGCCAATGCACACCGTAAACCTCTAGTTATTGTTGCTGAAGATATTGATGGCGAAGCGCTCAGCACATTGGTTTTGAATAGGTTAGTTTTCCTGCTTTCTTTCAACTCGAGTGACCTAGAAACTAAAATTTAAACATCCTTTGTAAATAGGTGCTTACATTATGTTTGGGCTAAAGATCAAAACTAATGTGTTTGTGTAGAATCATTAACAGTATGGGATGAATTGGGTATGTGGTATTATCATGAGAATTCACTCCTCCTCTCCAAACAACCATCTACTTTCAACCTAAACACTATTAACAGTTTGCTTAATGTTTCCAAAAGCATTAGGTATTTTTGTTCCTAAAATAACTTTGATTTAGTTGGGTTCTATCCCATTAGTATGTATTTCTTTCAATTAAAATGTTTTTAAACTAATTCTGTGTGATGTACATACGTTTTCCTGAATTCAGGCTGAAGGTTGGCTTGCAAGTTGTAGCTGTTAAAGCACCTGGATTTGGTGACAACAGGAAAAACCAGCTGAAAGATATGGCCATCGCCACTGGTGGTACGGTGAGTAGAGTCAAATAATACTGAAGAAAACATAATTAATTTCAATGGAGGCAACACCTTGGTCCAGATGGTACTTGCTCCAAAGAAAGCAGTTCAAAAAGATCTAGCAAGCTATGTGGTGTGGTTTTTTTTCCCTTTGGGCAGCAAGGTGGCAGTGGTTAGCACTCTGGCTTCACAACAGCAGGGTACCAGGTTTGATTCCCAGCTTGGGTCACTGTCTGTCTGGAGTTTGCACGTTATCTGTCTGCATGGGTTTCCTCCGGGTGCTCCGGTTTCCTCCCACAAGTCCCGAAAGTCTTCCTATTAGGTCATTTGGACATCCTGAATTCTCCCTCCTGAATGGCAACTAGGGGATTTTCACAGTGTTAATGTAAGCTTACTTGTGACAACAATTTTTTTTTTATTGTTAATTTGAATCGGATGCTAGGCCAGGGGAGCTCCAGGCTCAACAGGAATGTAAGGCAGACAATCCCATTCAACAATTTTCACAAGTAGCAAATCAAGAAGTTAAAAGCACTGCTTATGCTTATCCTTCAGTTTGTAATATTTTGTAGGGAGTAAAAATTGAGACATATGGGATTAAGGCGGAAGGTTTTTCAAAAATTACTTTAAAAAAGTTTTTGACAAAATAGAGACATTATATTGTTCAGCAGTAGTTTGAACTTGGGACACTGTTTGAAAACCCAGTTACTTATTCCACAAGGTGTAACTTTCCCAGGCATTTTTACAATTAAACTAATAGTGTGAAAGGGCAGGTTTCCATCTGTTCTGTAATTTCTAATTGATAGCCACCTGTGGAAACTTCGACCAAAGCACCCTGTGGAAAAGGGTAAAATCAGTACCAGCACGTTGTGGATTCCTGAATTTAATTCCATGTGCAAGTTCCTTCCAGAAGTTGCTGTCAGTGAATGTTGCCCATTTCACCATTACTGTCAGCTTATCCCAGGGGTGGGCAAACTACGGCCCACAGGCCGCATGCGGCCCGACAAAGGTTTTTATGCGGCCCGCCAATGAGGTGCCCGGAATCATAACCGGCATTTTTGAAAAGCCGCTGAAGTAAATGCGCTTATTCAATAAGCGCTTTTCCCCGGCGGCTTTTCAAAAATGCCGGTTATGATTCCGGGCACCTCATTGGCGGGCCGCATAAAAACGCGCGTAGTGAGGTGGATGAGTGGGGCTGTCTCATTGGTCGGTTTAGTTGGGTGTGCGACCAATAGGAGTCCAGGTTACAAACAATAAGCCTTATTATTGTTTCTAACCTGGACTCCTATTGGTCGCACACCCAACTAAACCGACCAATAAGGCAGCCCCACTCATCCACCCCACTATGCGCGTTTTTATCGTTGACTCGGCTAGGCTGTGCTTCTGTCAGTGTTAAGGATCAGCACAAGCAACTTGACACCTGATTTCAACAAACTGGTAAATGACTGCAGTCAGATGCATCATTCTCATTGACATTGTTCTGTTACTTACTTAGTTACTTTGTTTTTCAAATAAATGTGCTTTTTTTTCTTTAAAGACCTTTTATTTTGGCTATTTAAAATATTAATTATTTTACTTAATATACTATGCGGCCCTTTTAAAATTGTGAATTTCTGAATGTGGCCCTTGCACGGAAAAGTTTGCCCACCCCTGGCTTATCCAGACAAGTGCATAAATTAGCCGTAGGTTCTGGGTTAGAACATAGAACAGTACAGCACAGAACAGGCCCTTCGGCCCTCAATGTTGTGCCGAGCCATGATCACCCTACTCAAGCCGACATATCCACCCTATACCCGTAACCCAACAACCCCCCCCCCCCCCCCCCCCCCCCCCGAAATACTACCATATATATTATACAGGATGGGACTTGTTATGATGGTTGGTCAATTCAAAGTTGAGGAAGATTGTCTTAATGACATGTAATACGTGGGCAAATTTTGCTGGTGAAAATTAAATACAATGATATATTTCATTATCTCCTATTTCACTTGCCTTCAGGTGCAGGCTGACTATCATTTTAACACTGTTGTGTAAAATACAGTGGCCATAGCAGAAAACAGACCCAAGACAGTGATCACAGTATTTGACCTTGAATACTTGACCTGGTGATGTGGTTTGGGATGTCCTTTGTTTATACTGTTGAGAAATAAATGCATTCAGGAAATTGGTTGGTTCCAGATGGTAGCTTGTTTTAAAAAGCTGTAGAAATTCTTAATTGGCATCATTGGGAACTATCTTTTGATTATTTTCTGAATCCATGCCCCCCCCCCCCAAGATTATTGTGAGACCTCTGCAGCCAGAAATTTCAGTAGACATAAATCGATGGCCTCGAGCCTTATTTAAATACTGTTCATTAATGGTGAGAGCTGTGGAACTACAACATTTCCTTAACCACCTATATTTTCTTAAATGTTTACATAGTCTCTGCTTTAATCACTAATTATAATAGTGTACACCTCAGCTGTGTTTCTCCACCCTGTCCTAAATTTCTTATTATTTTTTTAAATCTGTTCCCTCATTCGGTTAGCTCAGTTGGCTGGACAGCAGGTTTGTGATGCAGAGTGGCGCCAACAGTGTAGGTTCAATTCCTGTACTGGCTGATGTTTTTCATGAAGGCCCCACCTTCTCAACCGTGCCCCATGCCCGGGTGTGGTGACTCTGATTAAATCACTGCCAGTCAGCTCTCACTCAAAGGGAGAGCAGCCTCTGGGTCAAGCTAAATTGCTCCTTGTCCAACGATTAGCTGGGGTTACAGGGATAGGCTGGGGGAGTGGGCCTTGGTGGGATGCTCTTTCGGAAGGTCAGTGCACTTGTAAGGGTTCTAGGTTCCTCGAAAGCAAGTCTGTTTCTATCTGCTAAGATCCACACATTCATAATTTTAAAATACTCATCAAATAAGCCAAGAATCATAGGGGCAGCACGTGGGGCAGCACGGTAGCATTGTGGATAGCACAATTGCTTCACAGCTCCAGGGTCCCAGGTTCGATTCCGGCTTGGGTCACTGTCTGTGCGGAGTCTGCACATCCTCCCCATGTGTGCGTGGGTTTCCTCCGGGTGCTCCGGTTTCCTCCCACAGTCCAAAGATGTGCAGGTTAGGTGGATTGGCCATGATAAATTGCCCTTAGTGTCCAAAATTGCCCTTAGTGTTGGGTGGGGTTACTGGGTTGTGGGAATAGGGTGGAGGTGTTGACCTTGGGTGGTGTGCTCTTCCCAGGAGCCGGTGCAGACTCGATAGGCTGAATGGCCTCCTTCTGCACTGTAAATTCTATGATATAAATCAGCCCCATTTTACACTATTTTGTCAGTTGGACCTATAAAGATTTGAGGGGAAATAAAGATCGTTTTTTTTCTAGAAGAAATTGGGATGATCATAATTCAGTCGTTTCCTAGAATTGACAGTGCAGAATGAGGCCATTTGGCCCATCAAGTCTACACCGGCCCCTGATAGGACGTCCTCCCTAAGCCCACACCTCCACCCTATTCCCGTAACCCTGCAACCCCATCTAACATTTGGACACCACGGGGCAATTTAGCTTGACCAATCCACTTAACCCTGCACATCTTTGGACTGTGGGAGGAAACCGGAGCACCCGGAGAAAACCCACACAGGACGAATGTGCTGACTCCGCACAGACAGTGACCCATGCCGGGAATCGAACCTGGGTCCCTGGTGCTGTGAAGCACCCGTGCTAATCACTGTGCTACTACGTCGCCCAAGATTGTTTCCCATTTTTCCTAAAACTGAGCCAGTGTCCAAGTGGATCATGCGGTCCATCATATCTGCACCCAGAGCAGCCTACATAGGCCCACCTGACCTGCACATCTGGACTGTGGGAGGAAACCGGTTCAACTGGCAAAAACCCACACTACACTGGGAGAATGCCTATGTGGAGTTTGCACAGTCACCCGAGGATGGAATTGAACCGGGTCCCTGGCACTGAGGCAGCAGTGCTAAATACTGTGACACCATGCTGCTCCTTCAGATATAATGCATTCACTGCATAGTTATATAAATGGCTTATTATACCTAAATAACATAAAACTTAAACTATTGACACACGGTCTGATGGATTTGAGGCAAATGCATTGTCCATCTTGATCACTGACCTGTACTGAGTTAACTGATATCATCCATGGGGAACCTAAAATTTATATATTGTGCCCATGTCGAAGTAATAAAACTTTGTTAAAATTTAAACCCATTTTAATATAATTGTGCACTGGTATCTGCTTGATTAAGTCACTTTAACTCTTCACCTCTAATTGAACTGTTTACAACTTGAAGGAAGTAATTTCTTTTCGGATGGGATTTCAAATAAACTTCCCACCTGTAAGAATTGAAAAGGGCGGCACATTGGTTAGCACTGCTGCCTCACGGCGCAGGGGACTGGGGTTCAATCACGGCCCTGGGTCACTGTCCATGTGGAGTTTTCACATTCTTCCTGTGTCCACATGGGTCGCACCCCCACAACCCAAAGCTGTACAGGGTAGGTGGATTGGCCACGCTAAATTGCCCCTCAGTTGGAAAAGATTTTTAAAAAATTGAATAACCGATTTACCTTGAATTATAAACATTTCTTTTTGCAGAGCGTAACAAATCTGTCTTGTTTAGATTTCTGCTTTCCAGTAAACATCTAACTGCAAACATTTGTAGGTATTTGGGGACGAAGTACTTGGTCTGAATGTGGATGATATCCAGGCGCATGATTTTGGTAAAGTTGGTGAAGTCGTAGTCACCAAAGATGACACCATGCTGTTGAAAGGCAAGGGTGACAAGACTGCAATTGAAAAGCGTATTCAAGAAATTGTGGAAATGTTGGAAGTTACAACAAGTGAATACGAGAAGGAAAAGCTAAACGAAAGGCTGGCCAAATTATCCGACGGTGTTGCAGTGCTGAAGGTAAAGAATTTGTAAACTTGTGATTTGGGTGCACAAGCAATGCCCTTGTGCATATTGATGTTGTGTTGAAATATATTTTGGAAAGTTGGCTTAATGTTCATTACAGTAGAGCTGATGATAAAAGGGATGGTAATTTCAACTGTCCTAATTCCCTGTGTGTGTGTGTGTGTGTGTGTGTGTATATATATAATTTACATGCAAGTGTGACAAAATTAATATGTGCAATGCCAAATCTATACTTCCAACTATATTGATTTATTGAATTGTGACTAGATTGGTGGCACGAGTGACATAGAGGTTAATGAGAAGAAAGACCGAGTAACTGACGCACTTAATGCTACTCGAGCTGCTGTGGAGGAGGGTATTGTTCTTGGTGGTGGATGTGCTCTATTGCGGTGTATCCCAGCATTGGGTACACTTCAACCAGTCAATGAAGACCAAAAAATTGGTAAGTGATCCACTAGTACTGTTCTGCTTTTCCTTTTTGTTTGTTCATTTTCAGTAACCGAAAACATGACTCTGAATATACCAGACACATTGAATAGCATAAAGATATTTAAAAATTACTTATCTTTGTCAGGGCCCATGTCCGTAAATGAAGGTATTAACATAACTCACGAAAAGAAAAGACATCTCCATTTTACTTGTGTAAGAGCATTTGTCTTCTCGACAGCGTGGCCTGTATTTGAAAATACTCTCGAGCAATGTTCCCTCTACCTTGTTTCCTTGCTCAAATGGCTTATTACACTGCCCCTTAAGATTAACTTGTAGGTTTCTCTAATTTTGCGTTGGCAATTGAGCCATTGGCTATTGCACTGAGTTTGTCGACTGGGTGGAAAGTATAGTGAGCGGAGGTATGGAGCACTGGGTGTCCCTTTTATGCGGATGATTTACTGTTGTGTCACAGACTGTCTCTCCTAATGTGGGAACAATTATGAAGGTATTAAGTTTTTTTTTTTTTTTAGTTCCTTTTTGGGTTATAAACAATGTGGGCAAGAGTGAGTTTGTTTCCGGCGAACCCTCTGGAGAAGGCTGCGGAACTGGAGAAATTGTCATTTCCACTGGCCAGATGGAAGCACGGTAGCATTGTGGATAGCACAATTGCTTCACAGCTCCAGGGTCCCAGGTTCGATTCCGGCTTGGGTCACTGTCTGTGCGGAGTCTGCACATCCTCCCCGTGTGTGCGTGGGTTTCCTCCGGGTGCTCTGGTTTCCTCCCACAGTCCAAAGATGTGCAGGTTAGGTGGATTGGCCATGATAAATTGACCTTCGTGTCCAAAATTGCCATTAGTGTTGGGTGGGGTTACTGGGTTATGGGGATAGGGTGGAGGTGTTGACCTTGGGTAGGGTGCTCTTTCCAAGAGCCGGTGCAGACTCGATGGGCTGAATGGCCACCTTCTGCACTGTAAAATCTATGATAATCTAGTTTTAAGTACTTGGGAGTATGGGTGGCTCATGATTGGGCCTTTGCACAAGTTGAATCTGGGCAATCTGGTAGAAGGGGTGAAGGTGGATTTGGAAAGGTAGAATGTCCTCCCGTTATCGTTCGTAAGAAGGGTCCAGATGGTGAAAATGACTGTCCTTCCAAAGTTTTTGTTTTGTATTTCAGAATCATCCAATCTTTTTACCCAGTCATTTTTGCATAGGATTAAGGTCTCTACCTTTTTGTATGGGCTGTTAAGACCTCTCGGTCTGAGGGCATTTCTACAGAGCCGGAGGGGTTACATAATTTTGAAATTAGAATTTCAATTTAGAGTGCCCAACTCATTTTTTCCAATTAAGGGCAATTTAGCATGGCCAATCCACCTCCCCTGCACATCTTTGGGTTGTGGGGGCGAACCCCATGCAAACACAGGGCGAATGTGCAAACTCCACACAGGCAAGTGACCCAGAGTGGGGATCGAACCTGGGACCCTGGTGCCATGAGCCAGCAGTGCTAACCACCCAGTGCTGCCCTGGCATTACATTATCTGATTAATTACTACTGGGCAACAAATAATGAGAAAGTAGAGATGGGTCATGGTCAAGAGGTTTGTTATGGGGTATATGGAGGAGACTTGTGTAGGGTCGTGTTTGAGAGCACTGGTGACGGCTCCTTTCATTCTCGCTGGCTAAGTACTCTACGAGTCCAGTGGCAATAACTTCTAAGAATATGGAACCAGTTTAGGCAGCATTTTAAGCTGTCGTTGAGGGCACCAATAGATTTATTCTTGTCAGGAATGGACTCTGCAATGAAATGAAAATTGCTTATTGTCACGAGTAGGCTTCAATGAAGTTACTGTGAAATGCCCCTAGTCGCCACATTCCGGCGCCTGTCCAGGGAGGCTGGTACGGGAATCAAACCGTGCTGCTGGCCTGCTTGGTAAGCCAGCGATTTAGCTGAGTGAGCTAAACCAGCCGCTAGTGTAGGGAGGCTTAGGGATTTTTTTGTGGGGCTGGAGAACTGGTGGCAGGGTTCCAGCTTTGGGGGGGGGGGGGGGGGGGGGCGGGCGGCAGCAGCATGGTAACAGTAGTTAGCACAGTTGCTTCACAGCTCCAGGGACCCAGGTTTGATTCCCAACTTGGGTCAATGTGGAGTCTGCATGTCCTCCCAGTGTCTGTGTGGGTTAGATGGAGTGGCCATGCTAAATTGCTCTTGCGTGTCTAAAAAAAGGTTAAGTGGGGTTACTTGGTTAAGGGGATAGGGTGGAGGAGTGGGTTTGAGTAGGGTGCTCTTTCCAAGGGCCGGTGCAGACTCTGGGCCGAATGGCTGCCTTCTGCACTGTAAATTCTATGATTCATCTATCTACAAGTGCGGAGTTTTGTTTGGAAGGAATTTTAAGTTTCCTTAGTTGCTGTCCCCTTCTCTGTTGTGGAAGATCTCTATCAATGGACAGTTGAGGGAGAGAGCTTTGCTGGAGCAGATAGAGAAAATGGGTGGAAGAGTTGGGTTGCATGTTTTTTGGGGGGGGGGGGGGGGGGGGGGGGGGGGAAGAAAGGTAAGTGAGGCCTTACATAGGGTAAACTCAACCTCCTTGTGTGCACGTGAGCCTGATTCAGTTTTAAATGGTGCAGAGAGCACACATGACTAGGACTCGCATGAGTGGGTTCTTTCTGGGTGTAGAAAATAGATGACAAGGGGGCCAGGGAACCCCACACTTGTATTTTGGTCCTGCCCTAAATTGGGGAGGTTCTGGGCTTCCTTCCTACAGTGACAACTTGGTTGGGGAATCTTTCCAGGGGGGTTGGAGAGAGAAAGAGAAGTATGCCATTAGGTGGTTAGTGATGCAGTTCTATTGGAGATGGATGTTTATTTCCGTTTAAGAATTAGTAGTCACCAGCAAGGTAAGAGGGGCATATGGGATTGGTTGGTGGGGATACTACTTTTTTAATAAAGGTAGAGTATAAAGTTGTGTTGTAAAATGGAAATTTTTCTTTAAAAAATTTCTTCCCCCCCCCCCCACCCAAAATTGGTTTGTTCCTGTGTGCAGCTGAGTGGGAATGTTGCTCAAGCTTTATCAGTACTTGTATCTTTGAGCAGAGTAATTTGCATAGGACTTGCATATCTTTCTGGAGGGTTCATGGTTAATTGATGTATATGTTATTACATACGGACTCTTTTTTTCCAAATTCAACAGGAATTGAAATTGTTGGTAAAGCTCTGAAAATACCAGCGATCACAATTGTCAAAAATGCTGGAGCTGAAGGCAGTCTAATTGTGGAGAAGATCTTGCAAAGTCCACCAGAGATTGGCTATGATGCAATGGCTGGGGAGTTTGTGAAGATGGTAGAAAAAGGAATTATTGATCCCACAAAGGTACACCATTTGTCTTTTGTGCATCTTGTTTCTGGATTTAATCTTTCAAGCCATAATCAGTTAATATTTACAGACTACATCTGCATTGTGATGAGAATATACATGGACTCCTATTTAAACTTCTGCTCACTACTTCTTTTTGGTGCTATTTGAATTAAGTTGCCACCCTCTGTAACTGAAAGCTAACTTGAAACAAGAGTTCATGAGCAAATACACCTTCAACCTTTTGTATTTCTCACTTGCAGGTCGTGAGGACTGCTTTGTTGGATGCAGCAGGTGTTGCCTCTCTCCTAGCAACAGCAGAAACTGTAGTTACAGAACTCCCAAAGGATGACAAGGCGCAAGCAATGGGGGGTATGGGTGGCATGGGTGGTGCAGGTATGGGTGGCGATATGTTTTAATTCCCTTGCTACAGATCTTTATGAACTGAGGTGACTGACAAGTTAATATGGTCTCAATTGAAAGGCTGCTTCCGGTCGTGAAGACTACAGGATGAATGAGTATGAACCAGGCTTTGTGGAAAACATTGAAAAATTGTAATTAAGTTAGTGGAGCGGAGTTGGACTGCTGTGCTGGATCTCATAAGTAACTTGTTTACTGCTGCCTGTCAGTACTAAGAATTGTAATTTATTTTATATTCTGAATAAAATCAACATTTGTACATTCCTTGAAGTACTGGATGTGTGAACCACATACTTAAATTCATTGGTTTTATTGTAACAGTACTGTGCTGCCACTTTTATTTTTAAAAAAAAAAAAGTATAGGTAACAAGTTAAATGATCAAGACAGGTTTTCTGTGAAAAACAAGATCTATACCCTCCATTGCAGTCAAGATCATATCATGTAACAATGCCATAAATAAAAGCAGATGGTTATCATCCCTGTTTTGTGACTTCTGTGGAATTGTTTAATGTAAACAGTTTAGTAAAATTCTGCACTATTACCCCAATTGAGAATTGTGCAATACCTAATAGCTGATAAAAGTATGAAAACAATCAATGTGGAATTTTGTTTATTGAGCAGAGACAAGATTGAACGACACAAATTCCAAAACACTATATACACTTTACAAAGGATCTTAGATTGAAACCTCATGTGCAAGATTAGAACAAAGTTGTGCCCTTTGAAATCACAAGTAGGGTTTATAAATAAACACATTTGTCATAAGAGACTCCTGATTAAGTACTCTTGAAGCCATTTAATTAGTTTGAAAATTTAGGATGGGAATTGACTATCTGGTATTGTGAAAATTAATCTGTTTGCAGGTAGTTTACAATATTTCTACCATTCATGCAAAATTGAGGAAAAATCACTTGGGCAAAGTAAATACATTAAAATCATACAGCATAATTGTCCAGTTACTCAACTTGGGCAGGAATTCAATTTTTACTCGGGCTGCTGGCCGGAGGACAACTTAATACTTTCAACTTCACATGTGTTCTTGAATGCGTACACATTTTTCATCCATGATTGAATGTGCATTTGCTGGTCTGACAATATGCACTGGTATAACCAGTACAAAGGTTTTAACTTGAGTCATGCCATCTTGCACAGTAGTCTATTTACAAGACAACATGCTCACTAAGATCTCAATGTAGTACAAGCAGCTCGCATTCAAAAAAGTAGCATATTACCACACTTGAGGAATTGCCCACTTACTAGGAAAATAAAAAACCCTGTTGCACTTGCATATCATTGGCAAAGACTGGAGAACACGTCAAGCTGCCATTTCTTTTGTGCGACTGGTGGAAAAGGGCTGAAATTTAGTCTTTTTGTTAATCTACCTGATACCAGTTCACCCAGCAGTGGTGCTTTACAATAGCACTAATTTAAATTAACCCAAGCTGTTATGGCTATTGAACCTGCCGATTACCCCATCTCAGCTGGCTTGGGGATCAGAGTAAAAGGGTTAAGGCATACAGCTAAGTTACATGTTATCTGTCAGCCTTTAAAATATAATTTTACTGAATGGAATTAGTGTTTGACACTAAAATCTCACTGCTCATGTTACCTGAACAGCCCAAAATATATCTATATAAATAGAAACTTGGCTGCCTTCTCCATCTGCACAGGCTAAAACAAGTTATTGCAGCCGGTCAAACTTAATAATGCACCACAACATGTGGAAAAATTACAATTAGTTACAGCTGAAATAATTATACTTTATGTACATGTATACTTGCATCTATATAATGCATCTTCTGTATGTAACACTGTTTGGAAGCCTTTCCAAAAAGGTTATGGTGTTATAAAATCAAGTGATACATGTAGGTAAAGGAAGTCGCCACACTAATAAATAAATTATACAACTTTTTAAAGAGGACCTACAACGGTTCCTTCCAACCTTTATTTACGTGTGATGCACCTCATGGAGCATAAGTTCTCGTGGGATGTTAGTTTCTGGGCCATACATTTTCTTTGCTCTTCTTTCAAATGCTGCTACCATCTGCTTAACAACTTCATCAAAAAAAACAGTGGCAAGCTGAGAGTGCAGCAAAGAACGGAATTCAAAAGAAATCTGTAAGTAAGAAAACAAGGTTGAATGCAGCTACCTTTTACATGTTTGACATAGCAGTTTGAAACAAATTGCAAAGCAGCCTCTGACTTTTGTTTATGCAACATGTTCTTCCTTCTTGGTTATCTCAATTCTTTGGATTACAATCACATCATCCACTGTGATAATCTGCCATGGGGTATGTGAACCTTTTCACTTTTTCCAGGATTTGTGCATTTACTTTGGTTTTCATTTCCAGGGTTAGGTCTACTCATTACCATACTCATTATTAATCCATGTTCCTCACTCCTTGGTTTACTATTTTCAGTAACCTCTTTGGTGGAGTTGCAGATAGCGAGGAGGACTGTCAGAGAATACAGCAAAATATAGATAGATTGGAGAGTTGGGCAGAGAAATGGCAGATGGAGTTCAATCCAGGCAAATGTGAGGTGATGCATTTTGGAAGATCTAATTCAAGAGCGGACTATATGGTCAATGGAAGAGTCCTGGGGAAAATTGATGTATAGAGAGATCTGGGAGTTCAGGTCCATTGTATCCTGAAGGTGGAAACACAGGTTGATAGAGTGGTCAAGAAGGCATACAGCATGCTTGCCTTCATCGGACAGGGTATTGAGTACAAGGGTCAGCAGGTCATGTTAAGTTAGGCCACATTTGGAATACTGCGTGCAGTTCTGGTCGCCACATTACCAGAAGGATGTGGATGCTTTAGAGAGGGTGCAGAGGAGGTTCACCAGGATGTTGGACAGGGTGGATAGCAACAAGCTTTTTTCAAGATTGGGGGTGTCAATTACAAGGGGGTCACGATTTCAAGGTGAGAGGGGGAAAGTTTAAGGGAGATGTGCATGGAACGTTTTTTTTACGCAGAGGGTGGTGGGTGCCTGGAACACTTTGCCAGCAGAGGTGGTAGAGGCAGGCACAATAGCATCATTTAAGATGCATCTAGACAGATATGAACAGATGGAAGTCGACTTTGGAAAATAGGAGACGGGTTTAGATAAAGGATCTAGATCGGCGCAAGCTGGGAGGGCCAAAGGGCCTGTTCCGGTGCTGTAATTTTCTTTGTTCTTTCAGGCAGCACAGTAGCACTGTGGCTTCACAGCATCAGGGTTGCAGGTTTGATTCCCTGCTCGGTCACTGTCTGCAGAATCTGCACGTTCTTCCTGTGTCTGTGGGTTTCTTCCCACAGTCCAAAGACATGCAGGTTAGGTGAATTGGATATGCTAAATTGCCCTTAAGTGTCCAGAAAGGTTAGATGGGGATAGGGTGGAAGTGAGGGCTTAAGAGGGTCGGTGCAGACTCAATGGGCTGAACGGCCTCCTTCTGCACTGTATGTTCTATGTTCTTCTGACTCTGTAATCTGTGCCTCAAGTTGATGTTCAACCCACTAATGTTGCAGCCTGGTAGATCTTGCATCTCAGAAGATAGCTTCAGTATACAGGATAGCAAAAACCAGCTTTGTCAAAATGAAGGAAGTTAACAAATTGAACCTCTGGCAGAGAATGCAGAGGTGCTACATAACGTCATCCACGTTCTATGCTTTCGCGGTCTTACCCAGGATAGTGGAGGAGGTGGACTTGGACCCTTTGGTGGCGATATTTGGGGTTTCAAAGAAGCCAGAGCTCATGGAGAGGAGGAAGGCCGATGTGGCCTTCGCCTCTCTGCAGTGGTGAATTTTGCTGGAGTGGCAGTCGGCATCACCACCAGGGGTAGTGGCTTGGTTGGGTGACCTGTACAACTTCCTGCGGTTAGAGAAGATAAAGTATAAGTTAAGGGGCTCTGCAGGGGGTTTGAGAAAAGATGGGGGTTGTTTGTGACCGTATTTGAGGGGCTGTTCGGGGGAGGGAATCTACAGACTGTATAGTTGATTGCTGGGAAGTACATTTCCTGGGGTGTTTATTTGCTGTCTCCTGTTTTTATACATGTTTAATAAAATACATTTTTTAAAATCCATGTTATATGCTTCAGAGACATGAAAAGACTAAAGTTAAATGCAGATGTGGACATAGGTTGTTCTGCACATCATACACAAAGACGAATGAGGAAATGCTGGAGAAAAAATTAATTCAGGTGCAATTGACTTGACTATTTCAATCATTCAGCCAATCTGACTTTACACCCTCTGAAAAGCAACGGTCATCCAAAAATCTGCTGTGTATATATTTATTTATACCCAATCCCATTCACCCATCAGCTGAGCTCACTGACCTACACTAGCTCCCAGCCCACCAATGTCTGAATTTTGAAATCTTCATCCTCATTTTCAAATTCTATGGCCTCACCCCTTCCCTGCCATACTCTGTCTTAAAGTATTGTAAGATCTCGGAGTTCGCTACTTCTCTAATCCTGGCTTATTGTACATTCAGATTCTAACTTTCAGATTCTAGCCACCTTTGCCAGTTGTGCCTTCAAGTGATTGGGTTCTGCGCTCTTTAACTCTGCCCCTAGGCTCAACCAACACATTCTTTGGTGACCTGTCCCAAATACCTCAAGAAGAAATAAAAATGCTGAACAGCTGAAACATTGATTTTGTGTTCAAGTCTCTAAGAGTACGACTGGAACGCACCATCTTCAAACTCGGAAACAAAAGTGCCACCACTGAGCCACAGTTAGATATTGTTGTTGCCTGTATACAAGATTGCACCTCACCTTTTCCAGCAATAAAAATTAAAAGGGACCAACCCAAGTGGAAGTTGCTTTCTTGACAAAGACAGGCATGTTTCAACCCATTTGACAAGATTTGACAAAATTGAGCCAAGCAAGTGTAGTTTTATTAGACAAAATATCTGAAAGGTAGTTTAAAAATGCCAAATCGAACATTTAATTTCTGAGGTAGAGAAGCAAAGAAAAAGTAGACACTAATCTCTTGAGAACAATTAACTAATAGATAGCAATAGAGTTGCTATAAAATAGGGAAACCATCCTTGATTATTTTTTTTTCTCCCACACTTTCATGGAATGTGAGCTTCACTGTTGCCCATCCCTAATTTTTCTGGAGGTGGTGGTGAGCTACCTTCTTGAACCGCTGCAGTCCATGTGGTGTAGGTACACTGGTTGGAAGGGAGTTCCAGATTTTGACCCAGCGACAGCAACAGAGATTATAGTTCCATGTCAGAATGGAGCGTGGGGTTGGAGGGGGAAACATTCAAGTGCTAGTGTTCCCATGCATCTATTGTCCTCGTCCATCTACATTAGGCTTGTCCGATCTTTTTGCATATTTGAATGGTGCTGTCAAAGGAGGTGCTAGTACAGGGTAGCAGTAGTGGAGGCAATGAATGTTTAAAGTGGTGGATGGGTTCAAATCAAGTTGGCTGCTTTTACCTAGATGCTATGGAGCTTTGATGGAGTTGCAAGTGGAGAGTATTCCATCACATGCCTGACTTGTGCCTTCTAGATGTGAATAGTAATGGCATCAAATGTCAGTAGGACAGCACGGTGCCGCAGTGGTTAGCACTGCTGCCCCACCGCACCGAGGTCCAAGCTCTGGGTCACTGTCAGTGTTGAGTTTGCACATTCTCCCAGTGTTTGCATGGGTTTCACCCCCACAACCCAAAGATGTGTAGGGTAGGTGGATTGGCCACAATAATTTGGCCCTTAAATTGGAAAAAATTAATTGGGTTCTCTAAATTTATATTAAATTTTTTTTTTTTTTTAAATGTCATGAGGTGGTGATTAGATTTCCTTTTGTTGGAAGTAGTCATTGCCTGGTAGGTGTGGCACAAATGTTACTTGCCACTTATCAGCCCAAGTCTCAATGTTGTCCAGGTCTTGCTGCATATAGACACAAACTGCTCCAGTATCAGAGTTGCAAATGGTGTACCTGATGTGCAAGATCAGCAAACATCTCCACTTCGGACCTTAACAGTGAAGACCCCCACCCAGAGTACATTCTTTGTCCACGCCATTCTGTGCGCCCACCAAGAGGTGTTCAACATGGAATACTGGAGACTGTAGTTGATAACCAGCAGAGGGTTTCCTTATCCATGTCTGACCAGAGACTTCATGGGGTCCAGATTCAACATTGAGGAAACTCCACCCCACCAACTACATCACTGTCCTGCCACCTCAGATGGGTCTGTACTGCCTGTGGGACAGGACATAGCCAGGGATGATGATGTGTGGGACAATGTCTGCAAGTAATGATTCCGAGAGTATGAACCACAAAAGGGGTGGCTGGCTACATTGTAATGCCCTTGCACGTGTAGTCAAACCAGACCTGGCCTTCGATTATATAGTTCAAACCACATCAGTTACTTTCTTGTCTACGTACTTAGAATACCGACCGGTCTCATTGTTAACTGTGTCAGACGAGGACTTTGAAAACAATGCCACTGGGTTTCGGTCTGATTTATTAAATCTATCTACTGGACTTCATTCGAACCTGCATCTTAAAAAATTGAATTCATTCACAGCAACAACAGGGGCATTCTATAGAATATATCCCATGATGCAAGTTTTCCTTTTACCAGTCAGCATGATCGCGCAGTGGTGCCTCATGTCACTGAGGACCCGGGTTTGATCCTGGCCCAGAATCACTGTCAGTGTGGAATTTGCACATTCTCCCCTTGTCTGCGTGGGTCTCACCCACCACAACCCAAGAGATGTGAAGGATAGGTGAATTGGCCACACTAAATTGCCCCTTCATTGGACAAAGAATTAGATATTGTAAATTTAAAAAAAATAAACTATTGCCCCCCGCCCCCCAAGTCCTATCTTAAATCTTGCTCTCCTCTTAGTTCTCAAACATAAATTTGAGAGTCAATACCCCTTTCTTGCGACTCCATGTTTAAATATTTTCCTCTGTTACAACACCAAATTGAAACGCAAAACCCTGAAGAGGGCACTCAGTGGAGCTCACACCTCGACATGTTATTAACTCAAACTTTATCACAATTACACAGCTCTTCCTGGAGCTTTTTCCCTAGTCTGTCGTCATAGAGCAGCAACAAAAGCGGGGGGGGGGGAACCATTTTATTCAGAGTTTCCATCTCATTGAGGCAACCGCGGGTTAATCCACTTTCAACAATGACAAATTCACCATAGCAGCCGAGACAATTCACAACATTTGAAATAAAACAACTGGGGACTTTCCCTGACGACATGTAGGTGGAGGTCACACGTTTCATGACTCCTACCAGAGTTATTGGTTTTTGGCCCTCTGCAACCAGCGTTGGGAGAATTAAAGTCCAATGCATTTCAAGGATGTCAAAAACCTGGAAAAAAAGAATCCGGGGAAAAGGGAGAGTCTACCGCAGAGTGTGGCGAGGAGTTCAGCAGGAGGAATGATGGCGGGAGAAGACTCCCACGTGGAACTGCACCCACTACAGTGGAAAAGATGTCAGGTGTGACAGGCATCGGACAGAGATAACAACATCGCTCAAGGAGTTGGTGGGTGAGCCCTGATGAAAGAGGTTCTGGCAAAGACTTCAACAGCAGTGCTGGAACAAGAAGAGAAAATGAAGGGGTGGAGGAGGCATTATCGCAGCATAGTGGCCAGTGCACCTTGATGGGTGAGGAGCTGCGGAGGGTGGCGGAGTGTAATAGAGGGCTGAGAGCAAAAGTAGAGACCTGGAGAACAGGTCACGAAGGCAGAGCCTGGGGATCATGGGTTTGCCGGAGGGGAAATCAGAGGCCTACAGAATACTTTGCGGAAATTTCTTAATACTTTCCTTATTAAACGTGGATGCCAAGATTTCAGCAAAGGTGTTGACAGTTGGAGGGGTGCCTCCTGAAGGTGATTAGAGCAGACAGGGTTTATGAAGGGAAGACAGTTGTCGTCGAATGTGCAGCACCTGTTGAACGTGGTGCTCCCTCCGGCAGAAGGGAAGGAGATGGTGCTGGATGCAGAGACGGTATTTTGCCGCATGGAGTGGAGCTATTGGTTTGTGGTACTGGAGTCATTTGGGATCGAGCTCAAGTTTGTGGCGTGGGTGGGGTTGTTGTACAAGGACCAGAGGGCAAGTGTGTGCACAAACAAGATGAACTCCGGGTACTTTCCTTTGCATAGGGGAACGAGTCAGGGGTGCCCTATGGTGGGAGGGGTGGAACATCAGAGTGTCCCTAGATGCGGATGATTTGCTGCTACATTTCCAATCCAGTTGCTTCAGTGGGAGATATAATGAGATTGCTTAAGGGATTCGGGGCTTTTTCAGGGTACAAGCTAAATTTGGGGAAAAGTGAGTTTTCTGTGGTGTCTCCTCCATGGCAGAGGGTTTGTCATTTTGGGTGGCGCCAACCCACATTAGGTATTTGGAAGTGCAGATGGCACAGGACTGGGCTCAGCAAACCGAAGTTTACATGTTTAGTGAGCAAGGTTAAGGAGGATTTGCTGAAGTGGGATAGTTTCCCAATCATGTCTGGCCAGATACAGGTTCTTATTCTTGTTCTTGGTTTTTCTACAGAAGTCATTCTTTTTTAGTAGGGTGGAGGGGTTGATTTTGTCTTTTATATGGGTGGGTAAAGTGGCAAGGATCAGACAGTGGCAAGGGCGCTAGTCGGGAGATTTGGTCCTTCTGAACTTGCTATATTATTATTGGGTGGCGAACACAGAGAAGGTGCAGGGTTGGAGTAGGGAGTCAGAGACGTTGTGGGTGAAGTTGGGAGGCTGGTTTAGGTCAAGGGATTGTAGGTGCTTGCAACAACGCCACTCACCCCAGGGCTAGCCGAATAGCGGTGGCCACATTGAAAATTTGAAGGCAGTGTCGACAGCGCTTTAAATTGGGGGCCGGGTCGAAGATGATGCTGATCGGAGAGAGGATGGGTGCAAGATTTCAGGGTTAGGAGTAACAGGGGCTGGCAGAAGTAAGGATTTGTTTTTAGACAGTTGGTTTGTGACCTTGGGAGGAGCTGGATATGAAGTATCGGGTCGTGCGCGGGGGGCGGGGGGATATGCAGAAGCAGGGTTTTGTCAAAAGGTCTACCCGATCTTCCCAGTGGCACCACCCTCCTCGTTTTGAAAGGACTTGAGTTGGCGATCAATAGGAAGATATTGGAGGACAGGGAGTCTTTGAGGAGGGGTCAAAGCCAATTAGGAGGAGTTGGGAATGCAGCTGGATGAGGTATTGTGTACAAGGTATTGTGGAGGGCGAATGCCCCAACCTCGCGTGCAAGGCTGATTCAGTTAAAGTTGATACATAGGGCACACCTCACAAAGTCAAGGATGAGCCAGATGCTTGAAGTGGGGGAGGATGTGTGTGTGAGCGATGCGGGAGGAGCCCAGCCCAAAGTTGGACAAGTTTTGGGGGTAATTCTTTTGCACCATGTCAGCCTCGTTGATCGCTTGCAGGTGGGTCCTATTGGGTCGAGGTCAGCTTCTCCACCCTCTGCCTCGGTGTGATTGTGAGATTTAGCGTTCCTGTGTTTAGAAAAGATGAAATTCACCTTGAGGGAGGGCGAGTGAGGGATTCTACAAGGGATGGGGTCTGTTTATATTACATTTTGAAGAGCTGGTTGTCGCCAACAGGTAGGGGGTGGGTTTGTGGAGCTGCTTCAGGGTTATTTCAGTTGCAAATGTTGCATTGTAAGATTGTTAAAATTTTAATTAAAGTAATTTTTTTTAAAATGCAATGAAACAACCAACATCCTAAAGCAGTCAATTCACTCCATCTCCCAATGTTAAAGGCTCCTGTCGGGAACTGCATCTTTCATCAAAAATGAATCAGCTGTTTCCTTAGGCTATACTCTGTGTTCCAAGTTTTGTTGAAATCTGGCCATTAGTTTTTGAGATACATCAGTTACAAACAGGGGCAAAAAACATTACCTTTGTCCATCTTCAGCAGCAGCAGACATCGTCTTTGATCATAACTATGAAGAATTCTCTCTCTTCATCCTCCCTATAGCCTTTCACAAAGTCCTCCTTCAGTACCTATTCTCTATTGTCCAGCTCCGTGGCTTTACCCTCACTTGGTGAAACTCATTATCTAAAGCGAACCAGAACTAATAGCTCTGAAAACCCCAAGGATCCATCTTTGTCATAATGTTGAGGTAGCAGAGCTCATCCAGAACGGTCTGTATCCTACTACTTGCATCTTCAGTACCACTCACCCATCACCAAAGTCCTGAATGACCTACAGTGGATCCTTGACTCAATGCCTCAGATTTAAAATACTAAATTTTTGTGTTTATATCACACCATGAACTAGCCCCTCTCTATTCATCTCCTTAAATTTGTGAATAACAGTTATTCAAAAAAAATAATGAGTGGTTTGCAGGTCAATGGGACATGTGGCAGATGCCATTTAATGTGGACAAATGCATTATCATGTGATAGAATTATTAGGCTTGTGGGCTGCACGTCCCCAAATGCCCTTGAATTGAATGGCTAATCTTGCTAGGCCATTTCAGAGGGCAGTAAAAAGTCAACCACATTGCTGTGGGTGTGGAGTCACATGTAGGCCAGACCAGGTAGGGATGGCAGATTTTTCTCTAAAAAGGACATTAGCGAACCAGGTGGATTTTTACAATCAGTGATAGTTGACTAGCTTTTTAAAATATTCCAGATTATGGAGGCTGGGGCACCAGGGGAGGCCGCATTGCCCACAGCTGAGAAATGACTCATGTGATGGCCGCAGAACTCTAAAGGCAGGTTACAAAACACATGGAAGCAATGAAGGAGGAGATGGGGGCGGTATTGAAAGTGCTGGTGGAGGAAGCGATTGCCCCGGTGAGGGCGGCGGTATTGAACGCAGTGGCGGAGGTACGGGAGCAAGGCGAGACGCTGAAGGAAGTGGAAGAGACATTATTGCAGCACAGCGATCAACTTAACTCCCAACATGAACTGGATCATGCTCATCGGTCGTGGAGGCCTGTACCAAAGGAGAGTGAGCCGCCAAGAGTAGTGACTGTGTTTTCATAGGTACAGTGTGAAGGAGAAGGTCCTGTGCTGGGCAAAGCAGAAGCGGGTGGTGCAGTGGGCTGGAGCTGGTATACACATATATCAGGATTTTATGGTGGAGCTAGCGAGGAGGTGGGCTGCCTTCAGCCGGGTGAAGAAGGCGCTGTACATCAGTACGGTGCAGTGCAGGATAGTATACCCAGCTAAGTTGAAGGTGACCTACAAATCAAAGGACTTTTATTTTGGGATGGCGGAAGCAGTGGAGGAGTTTGTGAAGGCAGAAGGACTGTGGCTGAATTGAGAAGTGGTCATGTACTGATGTAGCCTCATGCAGCTGTAATTTTTCACTGTGGCGGGTGTATGTGCTAAATGAGCCAACGTTGTATATACTTGGACAAGGGAAGAGAGGGGACTTTCACTTGCAGTGATGGTTCTTTGGAGCTTGGGTGTGAATGCGGGGTTTGTGTACTAAAGGGGATTCCTTGGTTTTCCTCAGGCCAGCCAAGGGAGAAAGAGACCTGGGCAGGGGGCCTCCACGCTAGCTAGGTTTAAGTGAAGAGTCATAAGCTACTGGAATTTGTTTGTTTTAAAAGTCAGGAATTCCCTACGTTTTTCCTCTCTGGGCTTTGCCTCTCTAAAATGAGAACGTGGTTAGTTGGGTAAATTGTGTAAAATTGCACCTTGGCCTGATGGGTCTGGTCATTCTCCCTAATTTTCCCTCAAGTTCAGCCATTCTTTTGATTTGCCCAAACCAAATTTATGTAAAACATACAAACAAATGAAGAAAAAAAAAATTTGAGATTGTAACTGCACAGCACCTATTAGAAAACATTATACATGGGTTGAATTAACTCAGTTAAATCTGAACATCAAGAACCAACAGCTTTTGCAGTCAGCAAAGGTTAGTGTCGATCTAAAATTAAGGCAAGCCTCAGAGCATACCGAAAAATCTACAGTGCAGGTCCTTGGATATCCGGGAACACCAGGGCTGAATCGCCAATTTGTCTCCAAATGATTAAATAGTCTCCCATCGGTACAAGAAGCCTGCAATTGATGGTAATAACGTTAGCTGCGTGAAAAATTAAGCACCATAATTCAGTAGATTTTTCAAAACATGAGGGGCAATGTTAGGAAGCAGCTGTTCCCTTTAGTTGAAGGTGGGTTACAAGGGGATACGCTCAAGGTGAGGGGTAGGAGGTTTAGGGAGAGATTTGAGAAAAGCAACATTTTTACGCAGTGGGTGCAGACAGTCTGAATGCACTGCCTGGGGAGGTGGTAGAGGTGGGTTGTCTCACATCCTTTAAACAGTATCTGGGTGAGCATTTGGCATGTGATAACATTCAAGGCTATGGTCCAAGTGCTGGCAAATGGGATTAGGTAGGCAGGTAACTTGTTTTTAATGTGTCGATGCAGACTCAATGGGCTGAAGGGCCTCTTCTACACTGTATTATACAGTGATTCTGTGTGATTTAAAATGGTTGCAGACTGCACAGCCAGCTGAATTTATTACCCTATGTTGCCTGAGAAACTGCTTTTTAGTGCACATTATGGGCTGATTAAATTTACATGTGATGGTAGGTACGCAGGTATGAAGGGGAATAAATCAATCAAATACTCCAGATTGGAGTTGCATGTAAACATGGCACGCTACAAAATAACCAGAAGGTAATTTCAAAATTTATCAATGTTGCAGAGAAATGGGAGATTCCTGGGTTGCTGATTCAGTACTGCAACCACTACAAGGGTAGAAGGGGTACAGGGAGAGGTGGTGAGAAAGCAACATTCAGTGTTTCAAAATGCAGAACACCAGGATGGTAGAGTTTGGTTTATAGCAGTGATTTTCCCATAAAAATGGTGAAATGTTGAAATGGTGTCACTAAGGTGGAACAGATCTGATCATGGTTATTCTTAATGAGCAAATAAAGGAGAAAAAAAACCCCACAGCAGACAAGACACCACGCACATCTTTTGTGCTCCTTCTGAGCGAGGTTGGCAGAAATCTGGGAGCAGGTCGTAAGCCAACATTGCTGTCAGATGGTGGCACAGTGGTTAGCATGCTGCCCCACAGCAGCAGAGACCTGGATCAGATTCTGGCCTGATGTGACTGTGAAGTTTGCACATTCTCCCCATGTCTGTGTGGGTTTCTCCAGGTGCTCCGGTTTCCACCCACAATCCAAAAATGTGCAGGTTAGGCGGTTTGGCCATGATCAACAAGTGAGGTTACATGGATAGGGTGGGGAGTGGGCCACCCCATGTGCTCCTTCGGAGGGTCAGTGCAGACTCAATGGGCCAAATGGGCCTTCTGCATTGAAGGGATTCTATGGATACACAAGGAAGGTATGGAATAATAAAATAAGTAAAGGTGGAAATTTAATTTCTTCTTTCTGGTATATGTCACAAAATGTTTTAAACGAGAGCATAAATTCACAAGATCATCAATTTGAGGCAGACAAAACAAAAATAACCTACACCAAAAATATAAGAACCCCCCCCCCCCCCCCCCCCCCCCCCACTAAATGACTCAGTTGGTAAAAGTAGTGAGTAGCTAAACCAGATAGACAAGGTGGTTTCAAGTAAAATTTCTGATTTAGCTGATTTTAGCCAGGAGTAGTAGTAGTATGTTGGGCCTTGGTGTTTTGGGGTCAAAGGAGGGAGAAGAATCACCTATATAATAATTTTTATCGTCACAGGTAGGCTTACATTAACACTGCAATGAAGTTACTGTGAAAAGCCCCTGGTCGCCACATTCCTGCATCTGTTCGGGTACATAGAGGGAGAATTCAGAATGTCCAAATTACCTAACAGCACATTTAAAAAAAAATTTAGATTACCCAATTACTTTTTCCAATTAAGGGGCAATTTAGCGTGGCCAATCCACCTACACTGCACATTTTTTTGGGTTGTGGGGGTGAAACCCACGCAGACACGGGGAGAATGTGCAAACTCCACACGGACAGTGACCCAGAGCCGGGATCGAACCTGGGACCTCAGCGCCGTGAGGCAGCTGTGCTAACCACTAGGCCACCGTGCTGCCCTCTAACAGCACATCTTTTGGGATTTGTGGAGGAAACTGGAGCACCTGGAGGAAGCCCACGCAGACACAGGGAATACGTACAGACTCCACTTCTCCCCAGACTTCTCCTCCAGACTCCACTTCTAGGGGGCTGGTTTAGCACAGGGCTAAATCGCTGGCTTTTAAAGCAGACCAAGGCAGGCTAGAGCATGGTTCAATTCCCGTACCAGCCTCCCCAAACATGCGCTGGAATGTGGTGACTAGGGGCTTTTCACAGTAACTTAATTTGAAGCCTACTTGTGACAATAAGCGATTTTAATTTTTCTAATTTCAGACAGTAACCCAAGCTTGAAATCAAACCAGAGACCCTGGTGCTGTGAAGCAACAGTGCTAACCACTGTGCTACCATGCCATCCAGAGTCAGCAGTAATAGAAAACCTATCCAACAATTTAGGCTCTGAAATGCATTTTTCTGAGAATTTGGTGTAGACGGCTTCCTGTTCAAGTTGTACTGCTGTAATGTACTGTTTTTTAACAGCCAGCACTCGCCTCACACGTAATTGGCACTTTGGTGTGATGCTGGAGTGCATGACATGTCTGCACTTAAATGTAGGAAGGACACGGGAATGGAATTAAGTGTGAGGGTTGTTGGATATCTACCAAAACTAATTTTACAACTGTGGTAGTGCATTTCAACCTATAACTCAATCCAAGGTTTGAACATCATTTCACCTTATATTTCATTTAACCATACCTTACAAACATCAACTGACTGAAAGTCACCCATTTTATAAAGAGAAATTGGATGAATTTAGGTAAATTGTGAGCATGACAACTGGATCATTGCTCATACTGGGATTTTCTTGGTTGAAAATATTGGTGCAATACATAACATGGTCATTAAAATTGCCTTGATAGTTGTCGTTTTATCCAGTGGATAGCTAAATGATGCAAGCCAGGAAAGTTCTGGAATTGATCACCTGTCTATCCTAATTCAGCTGGGACAATGACAAAAGCACAATTGACCTCCATTCCCCAGCATCAGCAAGAGGTATGGCAGTATGGGGCTGGGATAAAATAAATTGTATAGTTTCTGTTCCATATGCAGCCATCTCTCATCAGATGGGTAGTTGAAAAGAGTGGTCAGTGATTGAGGCTTGGGAATACTGCACTGTCAATGATCATGGAAATAAAGTGCATTTGGGACAGATACTGCAGGTAAACTAGTGCCTAGTTACAGCACAGGAGGTGGTGATTTGGTCTATCATGCACATGCCAGCCTGCTTAAACGAGGAAACAACACCTTTGGTAAAAAAGAAAAGGAGAAATTAGAAGAGAAAAAATTCTAATCACAAGTCTCAATTTTAAAATATACAAGAGATTATTCAAGCATCGAAACATTACCTTAACTAAATGAGGTCGTACCAGGGTCACAACCGAAGTGTATCGTTCGACTATTGGTGGAAACCCTATTTCTAGTTGAGCTTTAGCATACCCTGAGCGTTTAGATATGACGTCGGATTTCTTGCACCATGGTACAAAATGCTTGTAGTCAGCAACACCAGACACAACATTGTACATTTCCAGCATAGAAAACCTACAACAAAAAAAATAATTTCAAATTTACCATTAAGACTGACATACAAGTAGCAAGAAAAATTTACACAACACCAAAACTACGAACCCCATTACTCGTCTCTCAGAATATTCTTTCTTCTTGTTTATTAATGGCCCAGCAAGGTTGAAAAAACTTCTTTGTTGTATAAGGCAATGTCTTTGTGTCTTGAGTGCTGGAGTTCTGTTCATTAGAATGCCACAAGATGACAGATACCTGTTGTTGGAAATATTGTAGTTAAACATTATAATGGGCATGCATTCTGTTGTACAAAAGAAAAAGTTGAGTTTGGCAAACAGTTTGTTACTCAGTAACTGGGATTTTAAATTTTTTTTATCTGACTTGGTTCAAATCTTCTCCCTGCATTCTTAACCATTTTACCCATTTCCTTCCAGGTTCATAAAGACTCAAATTATTTTGAGATTCAACAAATCTCAAATAAAATTCTAACCTTCATATGAATAGAAACTCAGCTTGGTTCTGTCCTTTCATAAATAGGCTTTTTAGCATGGTAAATTGGCTATGTTAAATTGCCCTTAGTGTCCAGAGGGTTAGGTGGGGTTACTGGCTGCGAGGTAGGGTGGAGGTGTAGGCTTAAGTAAGATGCTCTTTCCAAGGGCAGGTGCAGACTCAATGGGCCAAACGGCCTCCTTCTGCATTGTAAATTCTATGAAATTGTGGACTCTAGTTTGACCTCAATTTGAATGCCACTAGCATCTGACACGATTCCGCTGACAGTGGCATTCTGACAGTATCGAGACATGAATAGGGTGCCAATAAACAGAGCTAAAACGGATGTCATTACTAATAGTGATTTGACATGTGCAAAATCTACTAAAGGATAGAGAGGAAAGTAATAATGTACTAAGGGGAGAATAAAATGTCAAATCATTGTGCTAAATAGTGTGGGACCAAGCCTTAACAATGAGAAAGTCCAACGTTCAAGTTTTATTTAGTCTGCTGGCATACCGTTGGAAGGTGATAATTGGGGTGCTGTCGTTGACCTCGGGACTACACAAGGAAAACAAAGATCGACCCGCATTCCAATTTCTGAATAATACCGGCAAAAACCACAGTAACCATTGTCAACGGGATTAGGATCCTGTGTGATGGTTTCCACTGTGATTTGGCAAGATATTTTGCAATGTCTAGGCTCATTCATTGATATGGTACAAGTATTCTTTGAACTTCACAAGAAAGACATCATTCATTATATAGGGGAGAAAGATGATAAATTTCAAATACAATTAAAATTTCCAGGTAGACTGTACAATTTAAAGCTGATGGATAGTCTGATTTGTGGACTCAACCTCGTACTCCATTCCTACCCCAGGAGCAGGTTTCCCTGCAAAGTTGGGGATACCAAAATGGGAGCATAGTTTACAAAGAAACTACTTGGTTAAATACAAAACAAAAACAAAAAAAACTACCAATGAAGCACCCTTTTAAATACATCAAATTGCATAAATCTCAGAATTATTACAGCATAGAAGGCTATTCTCCCTGTCATGTTTGCACTGGCTCTCCAAATGAAAATTCCACCTAGGGCCATTCCACCACCCTTTCCCTGTAACCTTGCACAATCTTCCTTTCAGATAATTCAATTCACTCTGAATCCCTCGATTTAACCTGCCTCTACCACAGTCAAGCAAGTGCATAATTAGAGAAGTTGTGTAGGTGGTGGTGGGTTTTTTTTGGTGGTGGGGGAGAAGAGGAAAGAGAGAGAGAGCGAGAGCGAGAGCGAGAGCGAGAACAAAAGGGAAGGTGTGCATCATAGTGGAAAACAAGAGAAATTAAATGACAAAGGGAGGATGGTAACGGGACAAAAAGCAAAAAAACTTTCATCAAGAGGAAGTGCAAATAGAATTGGCAGAAACATCATACACATATGTAGTTCAAAAAAAGAGTGGAGTCAGAGGTAACGAGGTGAAATTGTTAAATTTAATGTCGAGTCTAGAAGACTGCAAAATGCCTAATCAAAAGATCAGATGGGGTTACTTCAGCTTCCACTGAAATACTGTACAAGGCCAAGGACAGAGGGGGATTAGGCAGAAAACTAACACAAAAGTGACTGGAAGCTCAAGGCGTGTGCATTCCAAAGATGTGCAGGTTAGGTGGGGTTACAGGGCAGGGAAATGGACCTAGGTAGGATGCCTCGATGGGCTGAATGAACTTCCAGGGCAGCCTAAAGATTTTCAGCTTCTCCCTTGAGCAAAGATCCAACCAGTCCCCATTTACCACAGTCTCACACTGAATAAGTTCTCCTTTGATTCTACACACTTCCTCCAAATGCTGCAAAGTTGCTGCAATGAGAACTCAGATGTAAGAGTTAATGTGGACATGCCGAATTTCCTGAGGACGTAAAGGCGCTGTTGTGCTTTCTTGGTAGTGTCGATGTGGGTGTACCAGGACAGATTGTTGGTGATGTGCACACCTAGGAATTTGAAGCTGTTAACCATCTCCAGCTCGGCCCCGTTGATGCGGACAGGGGTGTGTACAGTACTTTGCTTCCTGAAGTCAGCAATGACCAGCTCTTTAGTTTTGCTGGAATTAAGGGATAGATTGCTGTCGTTGCACCACTCCACTAGGAGTGGAGGGACCTGTGTCAAAGCCTGGCACTTTTTGAATTACTGAATAGTTCCCTGTTGCTTTTCCCATGGTAATGTGTTGGCTAACTGGAGCTGACTTGCCAACTAATCAACACCCCCTTTTCTCCTTTGGTATATTTTTTGTGACCCTTTGAAATTTGGCATTCTTGAGTTTGCCCTAGTGAGTGCAAGATGAAAAGCCTCGGCAGCATGTCTCTTTTTTCAGTAAATCTGTTTCTATCTCCACAGCTGCTGCCAGGTCTGAGTATAGGTTTAAGGGAATGAAGGACAAAATTCCATTTGCCTTCTTAATACTTGCTGCGCCTGCAAACCAACATTGTGATTCATGCACAAGGACACTTGGGTCCCTCTTTACTTGAGAAAGGATGCACTGGCACTGGAGGGTGTGCAGAGAAGATTCACTAGGTTGATTCTGGAATTGAAAGGATTAGCTTATGAGGAGAGACTAAGTACACTGGGACTACACGTTGGAATTTAGAAGATGGGGGCAGATCTTATAGAAACATAAAATTATGAAGGGAATAGATAAGACTGAAGCAGAGAGGTTGTTTCCACTGGTGGGTAAAACTAGAACTAGGGGGCATAGACTCAAAATAAGGGGGAGCAAATTTATGACTGAGTTGAGGAGCAACGTCTTCACCAAAGGGTCGTGAATCTGTGGAATTCACTGCCCAATGAAGCAGTTGAGGCTACCTCATTAAAAATATGTTTTTTAAAATAAATTTAGAGTACACAATTATTTTTCCCCAATTAAGGGGCAATTTAGCATGGCCAATCCACCTAACATCTTTGGGTTGCAGAGGTGAAACCCTCGCAGACACAGGGAGAATATGCAAACTCCACACGGAACGTGACCCACGGCTGGGATTCGAACCCAGGTCCTCAGCGCCGTAGTCCCAGTGCTAACCACTGTGCCGCCGTGCTACCCTCGTTAAATGTTTTTAAGGCAAAGGTAGATAGAGATTTTTGAACAGTAAAGGTTACGGTGAGCGGGCGGGAAAGTGGAGCAGTGTCCACAAAAAGATCAGCCATGATCTTATTGAATGGTGGTGCAGGCTTGAGGGCCAGATGGCCTACTCCTAGTTCTTATGTTCTTCCCACCTATATTAGTGATTCCTCGGATGCCCTACATCATATCCACAACTTCCAGTCCCCAGCTCCTACCACCTCTTTACCATGGATGTCCAATCCCTCTATACCCCACCAGGATGGTCTGAGGGCTCTCCGTTCCTTCCTTGAACTGAGGCTTGAACAATCCCCACCCACCACCACTCTCCTCGGTCTGGCGGAACTGGTCCTCTCACTGAACAATTTATCCTTTAACAGGTCTTATTTCCTCCAAATCAAAAAGGTGTGGCTATGGGAACCTGCATGGGTCCCAGTTTTGCCTGTCTCTTTATGTGGACATTCCTTGTTCATCCTACTCTGGCTCCATCCCATAACTCTTATCTGTACATCAACGACTGTTTCGGTGCTGCTTCATGTCCCCGTCTGGACCTGGAAAAATTTGTTAATTTTGCTTCCAATTTCCACCCCTCTGTCACCTTTGTAGCCATCTGGGATGGCCACTTACAAAGTAAACATGGATACTTGCAAAGACTCAAGGGAAAAACGGCAATACAGGATTCAGGCAAACTCAGAGCCTGAATGTATATTTGCTAACAGAGAACCAGACAGTATCGAAACCCCTAGCCGATTTGCATTCTAATGGCCCATTTCCCAAGGACAGAGGACTGGTACTCAGGTATCAGATACAATTCCAGACACATCGGCGCCACTCCCTTCACCCAGGAAGCCCAAACAACCAAGGTCAATGACAGCTCAGGACACGCCCAGCCATCAAGGCACCCGCCCCTTTATTGACCCAAATCGAAGGCAGTAATCGAAGCCTGCCGAATTATTGGGTCCAAAGCTAAGGACCGCCCAAAAGAGCACAAAACCCCAAAGGATAAAGAGAGACACTGCCACGTGTTCGATCTCTTTTGGCCCTGGCACACCGGCACTCTTCAGCCCGGCCTATACCTGAAGCCAACTGCAGCACCACGACCAGATGCAAGTTCAAGATCAACGATCGCTACCAGACGGATGAGCCCAGCAGAACTGAAGTTACTTCTCCAGACCCAGCCACTCCAGATCCGAACAAAGGCCTTGTTCCTCTGCCAAAGCCGGGTGCCTGAAAGTTAAGTAAAGATTCTTGTAGCGTTAGGTGTAATTTAGCTTGTAGTGTTTTTATGTTGCATGTGTGAGTTAATATTGTGTGCAAATAAACTATTATTTGAACTTGAACTAACTGACTGGTTGTTGGGTCTTTGATCAATATCCGGTTGAACCTTGTGGTGGTATCATCTGATACCTGGTGACTCTGAAAAGCAATATTACTCGATATTAAGAAGAGCAACATTATTGGTGTCTCTGGTGCAGAATTGGCAACAGTTATTAGTGATACTAATGGGATAGTATTCTACTCATCAAAATTGGCAACACCTTCATATGGTGTCTCTCAGACACGGTCTCTCTCAGACACTTCCCCTCTTTGACCTTTAGAACTTAGAACATAGAACAGTACAGCACAGAACTACGGGCAATTTAGCATGGCCAATCCACCTAACCCGCACATCTTTGGACTGTGGGAGGAAACCGGAGCACCCGGAGGAAACCCACGCACACAGGGGGAGGACGTGCAGACTCCGCACAGACAGTGACCCAGCCGGGAATCGAACCTGGGACCCTGGAGCTGTGAAGCATTTATGCTAACCACCATGCTACCCTGCCCCCTTTGCACCTCCTTTCTGGGGATAGACTGCCCATCGTATCCATTACAAACCCACCGACTCCCAAAGCTACCTCAACTACAGCTCTCTACATCCAACATCCTGCAAGGACTTATTGCATTCTCCCAGTTCCTTGGCCTCTGTCCGATTATGCCACTTTCCAAAATGGTGCTTCTGCCTCAAATCATGGTTTACCACCCATTGTGGTCACCAGGGCTCTCAACCGTGTCTGACCCATCTCCCAGACCTCTTCCCTCACCCCCTCTCCTCTCTCCCCAGATTCAGGGAAGAGTCCTCACTTTTGACCCTACCAGCCTCCGCATTCAAAAGAATCATCCTCCACCAGTTCCAGCGGGATGCCACGACCAAACACATCTTCCCCTCATTCCCCCTCAGCATTTTGCAGGGACCGTTCCCTCTGGGATCCCCTGATCCACTCCCCCATCACCCTAACACCTCACTCTCTTCCAACAGCACCTGCTCATGCAATTGCAGAAGGTGTAATACCTGCCCTTTACCTCCTCCCTGCTCACCCCTTCCCGGGGCCTAAACACTCAGCACTTCACATGCACCTCCTTCAATCAGCTCTGTTGCATTTGCTGCTCCTAACGTGATCTACTCTACACCAGAGGGAATAAACGCAGACTGGCGACCAGTTTGCAGAACGCCATTGATCCAGCCTTAAGCAGGCCCCAGATATTCTTGTCACTTACCATTTCAACTCACCATCCTGCTCTCACATCCACATGTCCGTTCTTGCCCTGTTGCAATGTTCCAGTGAAGCCCATTGCATACTGGAGGATCAGCACCTCATCTTCCTATTATGCACGTTACAATCTTCCAAACTCAACATGGAGTTCATAGAATTATCATGCAGAAAGGAGGCCATTCGACCCATCAAGTCTGCACTGGCCCTTGGAAAAAGAGTACCCTACTTAAACCCATGCCTCCTCCGCCTTATCCCACTGACCCAGTAATCCACTAACCTTGTGGACACAAAACGGGTAAATAGGCATAGCCAATCCAGCTAACCTGTGCATCTTTGTACTGTGGGAGAAACCGGAACACCGGGAGGAAACCCACGCAGAACAAAGAATACAGCACAGGAACAAGCCCTTCAGCACTCCCAAGCCTGCGCAGACCATGGTACCTGCCTAAACTAAAACCGTATGCACTTATGGAGCCCGTATCCTTCCATTCTCACCCTATTCATATATTTGTCTAGATCAGGGGTGGGCAAACTTTTCCGTGCAAGGGCCACATTCAGAAATTCACAATTTTAAAGGGCCGCATAGTATATTAAGTAAAATAATTACTTCACCCGGTTATGATTCTGGGCGCCTCATATAGAACATAGAACAGTACAGCACAGAACAGGCCCTTTGACCCTCGACGTTGTGCCGAGCAATGATCACCCTACTCAAGTCAACGTATCCACCCTATACCAGTAAGTAACCCAACAGCCCCCCCCCCCCCCCCATTAACCTTAAAAAAAAAAAAAATTTTTTTTTTTTTAATGACTTGGTGGGCCGCATAAAGACCTTTGGCGGGCCGCATGCGGCCCGCGGGCCATAGTTTGCCCACGCCTGGTCTAGATGCTCCTCAAATGCCACTATCGTACCTGCTCCCACCACCTCCACAGGTAGCGCGTTCCATATATTTACCACCCTCTGTTAAAAAAAAAAACTTGCCTCGCACATTTTTTTTAAACAAACAATTTTATGGAGGTATTTTTGGGCATTGTAAACAGTTACAGGTTACAGAAATAGGCAAACATCAACGGAAAACCAACACTTCAACCAAACCATAGTGCACATAACCACTACCGCCTATTTATCCCTCCTACTCTAATCTCCCCTCTCCCCCCTACGTTCAATCTCCTGCGAAAAAGTCGAGGGGAACCCCAATACAGATCCCCTCTAGACGAACTTGATTTTTTCCATACCCAGAAAACTCGACATGTCGGGGGGGGGGGGGGGGGGGGGGGGGGGGGGGGGGGGGGGTCCTTTTGAAGAAGGACCGCAGGATAAAGATCAGGAGGTACTGAAAAATGAACAGGAATCTTGTAAAGACTCATCTTTACCGTCTGCAAACCACCCCCCCCCCCCCCCCCCCGGACATGTTGAGTTGCAGACGGTAAAGATGACAGTCTTTACAAGATTCCTGTTAATTTTCCAGTACCTCCTGATCTTCAAAAGGACCAGCACAATTATTATGAGCTTTGGCTGGGCGGGAAAAAGGTCTTCGGGGGTTTTGAGTCCCTCCATGCAAGCAGTATTCGTCGCTGGGCTATCAGGGAAGCCAGAACATCGGCCTCTTTCTCCTCCTGGGCTCCCGGGTCTTCTGAAACCCTGAAAATTGCCACCTCTGGACTCATCACCACCTTGGTTTTCAGTACCCGGGACATGACACCCGCAAATCCCTCCCAGTACCCCCCCCCCCCCCCCCCCCCCCCCCAAGCTTAGGGCATGCCCAAAACATGTGTACGTGGTTCGCTGGTCCTCCCGCACATCTAGCACACTTGTCCTCTATCCCAAAGAATTTGCTCATCCGCGCCACCGCCATGTGGGCCCAGTGAACAACCTTAAACTGAATCAGGCTGAGCCTGGCACATGTTGCGGTTGAGTTTACCCTACTCAGGGCTTCCACCCATACCCTGTCCTCCATCTCCCTGCCGAGTTCCTCCTCCCATTCGAGTTTCAGTTCCTCCATCTGGGACTCTTCCCCCTTCATTAGCACCTTGTAAATATCCAAGACTATTCTGTCCTGGATCCCTATTGGCGGGAGGCGTGGGAAGGATGGGACCTGTCTACGTATAAAGACCTTCACCTGTAAGTACCTAAAGTCATTTCCCCTTACCAGCCCAAATTTCTCCTCCAAAGCCCTCAAGCTCGCAAAGCTCCCCTCCAGGAACATATCACCCACACTCGTCACCCCCCGCCCGCCGCCACGTTCGAAAACCACAATCCATGTTCCCGGGGGTGAATCGATGGTTATCACATATTGGAGCCCAGACCGACGCACCCACCTCCCCTACACGTTTCCTCCTCTGGCCCCATATCCGCAGGGCCGCCCCCACTACCGGGCTGGTGGAGTACCTGGCCAGCGAAAGCAGTAGGGGAGCCGTGACCAGGGCTGCCAAGCTAGTGCCCCTGCACGAAGCCGCCTCCCAAATAGACCCCGTATCCACCATCCATTTCCTTATCATGGCTATGTTAGCCGCCTGGTAATAGTTGATCAGATTCGGCAATGCCAGTCCCCCCTCGCTGTGGTTCCTTTCAAGCATCGCCTTCCTCACCCGCGGGGATTTTCCCACCCAGACAAAGCTCACAATAATTATGCTGGTCCTTTTGAAGAAGGACCGCAGGATAAAGATCAGGAGGCACTGAAAAATGAACAGGAATCTTGGGAGGACTGTCATCTTTACCGTCTGCACCCCCCCGGGCAAGTGATAGCAGGAGTGCCTCCCATCTCCGAAACTCCCTCTTCATTTGTTCCACCACTCTAGTCAAATTTAACTTATGTAACCTGCCCCAGTCTCGTGCCACCTGTATCCCCAAGTATCAGGAACTTTCCCCAACCAGCCTAAATGGCAGCTCCTTCAGCCTATTCTCCTGGCCCCTTGCCTGCACGACAAACATCTCACTCTTGGTCATATTTAATTTGTACCCTGAGAACCGGCCAAACTTTCTCAATGTTTCCAGTATATTGTCCATCCCGGCCAGTGGATCCGACGCGTACAGGAGCAGGTCGTCCGCATACAGAGAGAGACCTTGTGCTCCACCCCCTCCCCCTAGTCATTCCCTTCCACCCCTTAGCAGCTCTCAGAGCAATTGCCAACGGTTCTATGGCCAGTGCGAACAGCAACGGGGAGAGTGGGCATCCCTGTCTGGTCCCACGATGTAGTCTGAAATAGTATGACATTGTCCTTTTCATCCTTACGCTAGCTTTGGGGCCTGATACATGTGACACCAGAGGCAGGGTCCCCCTGTCTCTCGCCTCATTAAAAACCCTGGTCAGCACCGGCTCCACTATCAGAGAACTTATTGAAAAACTCTACTGGATATCCATCTGGTCCCGGGGCTTTATCCGACTGCAGGGCCTTTAGGCCCCCCAGTACCTCTCCTCCGCTCTAAATCGGGGCCCCCAGCCCGTCCACTAGTCCTCTGCCAACTTTTGGGAAGGTTGGTCCGTCCAGGGACCGTTTCATCTCCTCCGGCTCCTCCAGGGGTTCTGAAGTGGAGAGCTTACTATAAAAGTCCCAAAACACCTTATTCAGTCCCGGCGGGTCCTCCACTCTGCTCCCCTTCCCGTCCACCCCTTCCCATCCACCACCCTACTTATTTCCCTGGCCGCCTCCGTCCTCCTGAGTTGCTGCGCCAGCAATCTGCTAGCCTTCTCCCCATGCTCATACACCACACCCCTTGCCTTCCTACGTTGTGCCACAGCTCTACTCGTAGATAGCGCTCCCAGTTCCGCCTGCAGTCTCCGTCTCTCCCCGCGTAGGTCCTCCCCCGGGGACCCCTCATGCGCCTCGTCTATCCGGTGGATCTCCTTACCAAATCTATCCATTTCTGCTCTGTCCATCCTATCCCTGTGAGCCCGAATTGAGATCATCTCCCCCCTCACTACTGCCTTAAGCACCTCCCACAGGGTCGCTGCCGAAACCTCCTCCGTATTGTTCACCCGCAGGTAATTTTGCATACACTTCCAGTCTCTCACATATCCCCTTCTCCGACAGTAATCCTACGTCTAACCTCCGTTGCGGGCGTTGGTAATTCTCCCCACAGATCTGCAGGTCCACCTAATGTGGGGCATGGTCCGAAATAGTGATCGCAGAGTATTCCGTATTTTTTACCTCCCCTACACAGTCCCTGCTGATAAAGAAATCGATCTAGAGTACACTCTGAACACGAGTAAAACGAGTAGCCCCTTCCCGACTGCTGTCTGGCTCACCATGGGCAGCACAGTAGCATTGTGGATAGCACAACTGATTCACAGCTCCAGGGTCCCAGGTTCTATTCCGGCTTGAGTCACTGTCTGTGCGGAGTCTGCGCATCCTCCCCATGTGTGCGTGGGTTTTCTCCGGGTACTCTGGTTTCCTCCCACAGTCCAAAGATGTGCAGGTTAGGTGGATTGGCCATGATAAATTGCCCTTAGTGTCCAAAATTGCCCTTAGTGTTGGGTGGGGTTATTGGGTTATGGGGATAGGGTGGAGGTGTTGACCTTGGGTAGGGTGCTCTTTCCAAGTGCCGGTGCAGACTCAATGGGCTGAATGGCCTCCTTCTGCACTGTAAATTCTATGATCTATGATCTACTGCCCCTATTTGCTCCATGAACCCTTTCAGCTCCCTTGCTATTGCTGGGAGCCTACCCGTTCTGGGACATGACCGGTCTAGACCCGGATAGAGGACCGTATTGAAGTCCCCCCCCCCCCCCCCCCCCCCCCAATAATCAACTTGCGCGAGTCTAGTGCTGGGATTTTTCCCAGCACTTTTTTAATAAAGTCAGCATCGTCCCAATTCGGAGCATATATATTCACCAGCACCACTCTCCTCCCCTCCAGGTTGCCCCTTACCCAAGGAATCTGCCCCATCTGCGATTACAGCCTCCGCCACAAATTGAACCCGGTTATTGATCATAATTACTACCCCCCTGGACTTTAGAGTCCAAGCCAGAGTGGAAGACCTGGCTGATCCAGCTCTTCCTTAGTCTAATCTGGTCAGATACTTTCAAATGTGTCTCCTGCAGCATAATTACATCCACCTTTAGAGCCCGCAAGTGCGCGAACACACGTGCCCTTTTGATTGGCCCATTTAGTCCCCTGACATTCCAGGTGATCAGCCTGGTTGGGGGGGGGGGAACACATGCCGCCGCCCCCCCCCCCCCCCCCGGTCAATCATAACCCTTCTTAGGCCCGCCCGCAGCCTATGTGCCGCACCTCCCTTGGTAGTTTCCACCCCAACCTCCTCTCCAATACCTACTTCAGACCACTCACACGTCAACAGAATAACCCCCCACACCTCTCCCCCAGCAACATCTCCCAAAACTCCACTCCTGCCATCTACTGGCTGTATACACACACCCCCCACCCGACTCCCTTAACTGGCCAATCTGCTAGCCTGATGACTCATCCCTCCGGCACCCACTTGTCTCACTCATTGTTTCCCCGACCTCATCAACACACACCCACCCCCCCACCCCCGGATCCTACTGGAACAGTCACACTAAAATGGGAAAGATCAAACGAGATGGGGACAAACAGGAAAGTGAAGCTGCTCCAGGTGTAATACAGTTCCAGCTGTGTAAACAGATGTGTTAACGCACACCCCTTTCTGAGCATTAATAAAGTAACAACATAGTAACACAGTACCTGTATAAAACCCACAACCAAAAACTTTAATCCCCATTGCTTACTGGCCACCTTTATGTTACAGTGAAGGCGCCAACAAAAAAGAAAGCAAGAGGGGGATCTCCTCCCCCCGCAACCCCGTAGGCAAAAGCTGCCAAAAATACAACACAAGGCACCTTTAAAGCAGTAAAGAGTCGACCATCAGTCCAGGCACAGTAGGCATCCCCCCCAAACAATAACTCTAGCTTGAGATCGTAGGTCCTTTTTGCGTGACCAGCCCCTGATCCCTCGCGAAGTCCATCGCTTCTTCGGGATCGGAGAAGTAGTGGTGTTGGCCCTGATGCGTGACCCAAAGGCGAGCCGGGAAGAGCAGACCAAACTTCACGTGCTTTTTAAATAAAACCTCCTTAACTTGTTTAAAGGCTGCTCGACGCCTGGCCACCTCCTGGCTTAGGTCCTGATAGATCAGGGGTGGGCAAACTTTTCCGTGCAAGGGCCACATTCAAAAATTCACAATTCACAAAGGGCCGCATAGTATATTAAGTAAAATAATTACTTCACCCGGTTATGATTCTGGGCGCCTCATATAGAACATAGAACAGTACAGCACAGAACAGGCCCTTCGGCCCTCGACGTTGTGCCGAGCAATGATCACCCTACTCAAGTCAATGTATCCACCCTATACCAGTAAGTAACCCAACAGCCCGCCTCCATTAACCTTAAAAAAAATTTAAAAAAAAAAAAAAAAAAAAATTTTAAAAAAATTTTTTTTTTTTTAATGACTTGGCGGGCCGCAGAAATACCTTTGGCGGGCCGCATGCGGCCCGCGGGCCGTAGTTTGCCCACCCCTGTGATAGATACAAAGAACACTGTTATTCCACGTGCTGCGCTTAGCACTCTTTGCTCACTGCAGCACCCGCTCCTTATCCGTGAACCTGATCACCATTGGACACAGGGGACCCCCCCCCCCCCCCCCCCCCCCCCCCCAGACGCATCTGCCTCGCCTGTACTCTATGTGCCTCCTCCAGCTCCAACGGTCGAGGAAAGGCGTCAGCCCCCCCCCATCAGCTGCAGCAACAGGTCAGCCACAAACGCTGTGGCATCTGCTCCCTCAGCCCCGATGATCCTAAGATTTGTCTGCGGGCTCTATTTTCCAACTCCTCTACTCTGTCCAGCAGTCTCCTGTGTCTCTCCTTCAAGGGGCAGCACGGTAGCATTGTGGATAGCACAATCGCTTCACAGCTCCAGGGTCCCAGGTTCGATTCCGGCTTGAGTCACTGTCTGTGCGGAGTCTGCACATCCTCCCCGTGTGTGCGTGGGTTTCCTCCGGGTGCTCCGGTTTCCTCCCACAGTCACAAAGATGTGCAGGTTAGGTGGATTGGCCATGATAAATTCCCCTTGGTGTCCAAAATTGCTTAGTGTTGGGTGGGGTTACTGGGTTATGGGGATAGGGTGGAGGTGTTGACCTTGGGTAGGGTGCTCTTTCCAAGAGCCGGTGCAGACTCGATGGGCCGAATGGCCTCCTTCTGCACTGTAAATTCTATGAAAACCCATTGACTTCTAGCGCAGCAACCGTCTGTGTGTCTGCCTGCTCCTCCACTGCTTCCCCCCAGCTCCTTAACTTTTGTGTCCTGGGCATCCAATCTCTGATTCAATTGGTCCACTGCCTTCTGAAGTGGGTCCAAGTTATCTCGCTTCAAAACTGCTTTTAATCACCTGCAGCATGTTTTCCAGCGCTAGCTAGATCACCTGGTCCGCCATCTTTGCTCCCAGGTCAGCTTCCACTGCACTTTGCCTTTGTCCTTTCCCGTTTTCGCTGCTTTCTGCTCTCCTGCGGTTCCATGCAGCTCTGCCCGTTACTCAGCACCTCCGTGGCCGTGTTTCCAGCGCTCAGCAGTCCCGAAAAACCGGGGAACCAGGTCCACAAATCCTGCCGGAGTGAGAGCCACCGAATGCGCGGCTTACTCGCTCATTGCCGCCACCGGAAGTCCCTTGCCTCGCACATCTATTCTAAACTTTTACCCACGCACTTTAAACCTACGTCCCCTGGTACTTGACTCTCCTACCCTAGGAAAGAGCACCTGACTATCCACTCTCTGTCCATGCCACTCCAGTAGACCTCTATCAGGTCGCCTCTAAACCTGTTGTTCCAGCAAGAACAGACCTAGTTTATTTAACCTCTCCTCATAGCTAATACCTTCCATACCAGGCAACATCCTAGTAAACCGCTTCTGTACCCTCTCCAAAGCATCCACGTCATCTGGTAGTGTGACAACCAGAATTGTACACAATATTCCAAAAGGTTCTGTATAGCTTGCTAATTTTTATATTCAATGCCCCGACCGATGAAGGACAGCATGCTGTATGCCTTCTTGACTACCTTATCCACATGCGTCGCCACTTTCTGTGATCGGCAGATATGCACGCCAAGATCTCTCTGCCTGTCAATACCTGCAAGAGTTCTACCATTTATTGTGTCATTCCTACATGCCTTGGACCTTCCAAAGTGCATTACCTCACACTTGTCCAGATTTTTTTTTTCTTTTTTTTTTTAAATTTTAGATTACCCAATTATTTTTTCCAATTAAGGGGCAATTTAGCATGGTCATTCCACCTACTCTGCACATTTTTGTGTTGTGGGGGCGAAACCCACGCAGACACGGGGAGAATGTGCAAACTCCACACGGACAGTGACCCAGAGCCGGGATCGAACCCGGGACCTCGGCGCCGTGAGGCGGTTGTGCTAACCACTAGGCCACCGTGCTGCCCTTCACTTGTCCAGATTTAACTCCATCTGCCATTTCTCCGCCCAAGACTCCAACTAGTTTATATCCTGCTGCATCCTCTTTGACAATCCTCTTCGCTATCCGCAACTCCACCAACTTGTGTCGTCTACGAACTTACTAATCAGACCAGCTACATTTTCTTCCAAATCATTTATATACACCATGAACAATAAAGGCCCAAGAATTGATCCCTGTGGAACGCCGCGAGTCACAGCCTTCCATTCAGAAAAGCACCCCTCTACTACTACTACTACTACTACTACTACGACGACCCTCTGCCTTCTGTGCCGAAGCCAGTTTTGTGTCCAACTTGCCAGCTCTCATACGATACCATGTGCCTTCACCTTTTTGCATCAGTCTACCATGAGGTATCTTGTCAAAGGCTTTACTAAAGGCCTTTTGTACAACATTTACTGCCTTTCCCTCATCGATCATCTTTGTCACTTAGAACATAGTGCAGAAGGAGGCCATTCGGCCCATCAAGTCTGCACCAACCCACTTAAGCCCTCACTTCCACCATATCCCCATAACCCAATAACCTCACCTAATCTTTTTGGCCACTAAGGGGCAATTTAGCATGGCCAATCCACCTAACCTGCACGTCTTTGGACTGTGGGAGGAAACCGTAGCACCCAGAGGAAACCCACGCAGACACGGTGAGAATGTGCAGACTCCACACAGACAGTGACCCAGTGGGGAATCGAACCTGGGACTTGCTTGGAAAATTCGATCAAATTAGTGAGGCATGACCTTCGCTTCACAGAACCATGCTGCCCATCACTAACAAGTCCATTTGTTTCCAAATGTGAGTAAATCCTGTCTCCAAGAATCTTTTCCAATAATTTCCCTCCCACTGACGCAAGGCTCACTGACCTATAATTTCTTGGGTTATCCCAGCTGCCTCTCATAAACAATGTAACAACATTGGCTACTCTCCAGTCATCTGGAACTTCACCTGTAACCAATGAGGATAGAGATTACTGTCAGTAATCTGGGGTAGATCCCATCGGGCCCTGGGGACGTATCTACTTTAATGCTTTTTAAGATGCCCAACACTTCCTCCTTATTAATATCAACATGACTCAGAAGACCTACACACACTACCCTATACTCCTCACCAACCAAGTCCTTCTCTTTGGTGAATACCAAGGCAAAGTATTCATTTAGTATCTAATATAGCCCCTTCCTGAGTTGGGCTATTTACATATTGTTTCAAGAAACCCTCCTGGACACTCCTTACAAATTCTGCTCCATCCATGCCTCAGTGTCCCAGTCAATCAAGGGCAGCACGGTAGCATTGTGGATAGCACAATTGTTTCACAGCTCCAGGGTCCCAGGTTAGATTCCGGCTTGGGTCACTGTCTGCACGTTCTCCCCGTGTGTGCGTGGGTTTCCTCCCACAGTCCAAAGATGTGCAGGTTAGGTGGATTGGCTATGATAAATTGCCCTTAGTGTCCAAAATTCTATGAAAGTTAAAAGTCACCCACCACAACAACCCTATTGTTTATGCATCGTTCCAAGATCTGTCTGCGTACCTGCTCCTCTATCTCCCATTGGCCGTTAGGAGGTCTGTAGTAAACCTTCAAAAATTTTGACAGCACCCTTCTTATTCCTGAGCTCTACCCATATTGCCTGAACCCTCCAAGGTGTCCTCACTCAGCACAGCTGTGATATTCTTCTTAACCAATAATGCAATTCCTCCAACCCTTTTGCACCCCCTTTATCCTGCCTGAAGCATCTAAATCCTGGAATGTTTAGTTGCCAATCCCGTCCCTCTTTCAACCAGGTTTCTGTCATAGCAACATCATAACTCCACGTACTAATCCAAGCTCGAAGTTAATCTGTTTTACCCAAAATACTCCTCGCATTGAAACTAATGCACTTCAGCCCACCAGCTCTACTGTGTTGAACAACCACTCACTGCCTGTTCTTCCTCTTAATCTTACTGGCCTTAGTCTGTAGCTCTCCCGTTATTTCTCCCACTGACCTACTGCTCTCGCTCCCACCCCCCTGCCATACTCAGCAGTTCAATCTGTTTCTCTGCCTTCCACTTTTCTCCTTACTAGCTTATGTTTCTATCGCCACTTCCTTCCTGCAGTGGTTCCCATCCCACTGCCACATTAGTTTAAACCTTCCCCAAAAGCGCTAGCAATCAACCCCCCTAGGACATTGGTTCCTGCCCTGCCCAGGTGTAGACCGTCTGATTTGTAATGGTCCCACCTCTCCTAGAACCGGTTCCAATGTCCAGGCATGGGGCAAAAGTGCAAATTCCACACCGAGAGTCACCAGAGGGTGGAATTGAACCTGCGACCCTGGAGCTGTGAGGCTGCAGTGTTAACCACTGTGCAAACAACTTCAGCTGTGAACTCTCCTCCATCTTCACCACATTTTTATTTCAGTCAATTTAGTTTAATTTCTTCCATTAATCTGTTTTTCCTGCACTATTGTTCCCCCCCCCCCCCCCCACCCCATTTGGGGGCAAACTGTTCCCTGTTCTTAGTTGCCCTTGACACACTGCTCACCTTTGTTCTGCCATTCATACTGATCTCTTTATGTGCCACTATAAGCACCCTGCTTTTTATTTTAAATTTAGGCATCAATTTCTTCCCCCCCCCCCCAAATAATGGGACAATTTAGCATGGCCAATTCACCTATCACACACATCTTTGGGTTATTGGGGCAAAACCCATGCAGACACGGGGAGAATGTGCAATGTGAAAACTCCACATGGGCAGTGACCCGGGCCGGAATCGAACCCTGGCCCTCGGCGCCGAGGCAGCAGTGCTAACCAATGCACCACCATGCCACCCTATCAGCACCTACCCTAGCCTCAATCACCTCCATTTACATTCCTTTTGTCTTCTGTCCTCGACATATTTGTGTGTCATGGTAGCACCTTTGTCTATCAGAGTGGATTTTCCAAACTATCAGCAAACCTATTGCTGGCCCTCTATCCAGCAAACCCTGTAACTCTCTCTCTTTCTTTCTTTCCTCCTCCTCCTCCTCTCTTTCTCCCCCCCCCCCCCCCCCCCCACCCCACCCACCCACACAAAAAAACGCAGTATAAATCTGACCCCATTTCCAGCTTTGACAAAGTCATCCAGACTCAAAACATTTGGTCCCTTCTCTCTCCACAGATTCGGTAACACCTGCTGCAATTGTCCAGTATTTTCTGTTTTGGTTCAAAATTCTACAGTTCTGCTTGGGCTGGTTGATCATGGTCAATGCTCTGCCTATTACCAAGAGGAACATGTAAATGAACGTTGACAATAGCTGCACTAATTACCAATTTAAGGTCATTAATCCAACTTGTAAAGTGGTTCACTTAGAAGCCACAAACATTACTAGAATGACCAATTCTCTGCAAACGAAAAAGGAACATGTTCAAGCCTTGCACCTTCTTAAAAAATTATTCAGGCAGCGGCACAGTGGTTAGCACTGCTGCCTACAGCACAGAGTACCCGGGTTTGAACCCAGGTCACTGTCTGTGTGGAATTTTGATATTTGCACCGTGTCTGCGTGGATTTCATGCTCACAACCCAAAGATGTGCAGCTTCGGTGGATTGGCTCTAATTGCGGGGGAAAAATAATTGGGTCTCTAAATTTAAAAAAATATTCAGGAGCATAGGAAGCTTATAGTTCCCCTATGCTGTCTACATGGTAGCACCTTGGTCTATCAGAGTTGATTTCCCAAACAATCTCTGAGATCCTTTAAGTTTGGCATCCTTGGTCCTGATGAGTGCAAGATGAAGAGTCAGCTACAGATGTCTCTTTTCAGCAATGTTCAAGCCCTTCTATGACGAAGTGACTGCACGCCAGAAACAGTTGATATTTCAGACCATTCATTCTCCCAAACTTCTCACCCCTTACCCACCCGCCTAAAACAATGAAAAGGTTCCCCTTCTTCCAACTTTCCATACCACCAGCCTCAATCATTTTCGCCATCGCCAATCATATCTTTCCCTTTCCTGCTCTTCCAGAATTCTGAAGGGACCATTCCATCTGCAGCACCCAGGTCCACTCTTCAATCGTCACTACATATCATCCCCTTCCCACAGATGAGATGCAACACCTAACTTTTTAAACTTCCTTCCTTCCCAACATACCAGTCATCAAAAATTCCTTTCAGGAAAAGCTGCAAAATTCTTCTACTTTCAATTTATCATTCTGTATTTGCTGCTCACAATGCAATCTTGTTTACATGGAGGAGACCGAATGCATATTGGGGACAACCTTGCAGAACACCTTTCAGTCTGAAAGTATGATCCCAAGCTTCTGGTCACTGCCATTTCAATGCTCCAGCCCAGTACCACTCTGATCAACCTCCTACGTTTTTACAACAAAGCTTAACATGTCCGAGAAGCAGCACCTCGTCTTCCAATTACAACCTTCCATTCTGTAGAGAATTGAACAATTTCAGATCAGCCTCTCTCCACTTCCCTCTATTTCCTTTCAGTCAATTGCTGTTGTTGACAATTCTGCCAATTCAATTTACTCCTCTTCAAGACCTATTATTTTAATTTCTACTTGGCTCCTTCTGTGGCCTAGAGGTATAGGTCACTGAAAAGCACAAACCAGCAGCAATACCTTGGGGTTCCCAGGTTCAAATCTTACCAGGGTAGATGGCTGAATTTGAATTCTGAAATAAATCTATTTATTCCATTACCTTGCACCACCATAATTTTTGGTCATTTAATCTCTCTGGCCTACATCCCATCAGAGACTCTTTTTAAAAAAAAAATAAGTTTAGAGTAGCCAATTATTTTTCTTTTCCGATTAAGGCACAATTTAGCGTGACCAATCCACCTAATCAGCACATCTTTGGGTTGTGGGGGTGAAACCCACGCAGACATGGAGAAAATGTGCAAACTCCACACGGGACAGTGACCCAGGGCCAGGATTTGACCTGGATCCTCAGCGCCGCACGCAGTCCCAGTACTAACCACTGCACCACATGCCACCCTCCATCAGAGACCTTCTTGATGGCACTTTCTTCCCGGACCTCCTTTCCCTGCCTCTCAACTTGCTTGAAATTTGTTGCAGCTCTTACCTTTTTCCAGTTGTTAAAAGATCATTAACCTGAAACAATACATGCTTCGCTCTGCACAGGTGCTGCCCGACCTGTTGAGTATTTATTTCAATCTTATACTTGTTTGCCAAGTAAAACACGCATCAAGGTTAAAATAATCTTTGTGTCGCTATTGAGCCACCAACCGGTCACCTTGCACAACATTTCCACCCGGAAAATCAGATACATTTCTCTCTTCACTTTCTGTGACGTCAATTGCACTTCGTAATACAGGAATCCAATCCAGAACAAACAAATGGAGTTCATTCTTTAATAGAACAGAAGGGTGCTATTATTGTTAAAGCAATGGAAATCAGAGATCCGAGAGCTATAACAATGCTTTGTAACTTAAAACTAGTCTGAAGTTCCCACAAGAGTCATGAAGGTTTTGTTTTTAAAAGTGTGGAGATAATTAGATAATTTCAGACATTATGTATAACAGAATTTAATTTTCCTTCTGTGGTTGTTATGAGTGACCTTAACTTATACAGCAGCATCTTTAATGCAGATGACATCCAGAATCTAACTAAATGCATTGGAAAACATATTCACTATTACAGAATTACAGGACTCTATCACAAATGCATCAGATTTCACACGTACTCAGATGACACCCAACTTTCCTTCACCATCATCTTTGTTGTCAGACTGACATCCAGTGCCTGAATCACAGAAAAATACAGTGCAGAAGAGGCCCTTTAGCCCACCGAGTCTGCACCAATACATTAAAAACACATGACCTACCTAATCCCATTTGGCAGCACTTGGCCCACAGCCTTCAATGTTATGACGTGTCAAATGCTCATCCAGGTACTTTTTCCAAGTTTATAAGGCGACCCACCATTGCCACCCTACAGACCTAACTATCCCAATGCTTTGCTGGCCAGCATTCCATCTTCCACCCTCCATGAACTTAGAAACATCAAAAACTGTACTGGCCTGCACCCTAATTCATAACAAATCATATTTATCCATCACCACTGTGCTTCTTGAACTACATGAACTCCCAGGTCACCAATACCTTGATTCACTCATGTGCAAAGCCATCCATGGCTTTGCCCCTCCTTATCCCCAAAACCACCTCCAGCCAATAACATTCCTCACCTTAAACTGCTCTCCCTCTTCTCCATTACAGTATCCCTGAAAATTAACCACATTGATCAAATTTTGATCACTTGTCCGGATATATCCTACTTGGTGCAAACTTTTTTGTCCAATTATGTTCCTGTAAAGCACATTATATTCTATAAATGTAAGTGGCTGGTCTTGAAACTCATGAATAGTGCTTGCATTCACACATTTGTGGAGGATAGGGGTCATTAATTGGCAGAATTTCATTTAAGTGCAGTTGTTACAGTAACTTTCAATTATATTCAAATCATTTTTGAAGGTTGTTGAATCAGTGAAAAGCACTATATATCCCCAAGTTTGATCAAAATCAAGGACATTGCAACCTCAGAGTCTGGTTGTGTGAATGTGAAGTACTGAGCTTATTAATGCTGACTAAATATAAAGTTAAATCCAATGAAGAAAGATTTCAGAAATACAATTTGAAGCTAGCACTAAAAAAAAATGCTTTGTTGAAGATTGTGCTGAAGTTAGAGGGGTCAAATATAGTAATTTTTCCACCTGTGCTATCTGGGCATGTGGCAACAGTAATAGCTCAACAGTCACTACATGCTGTCATCTGGCAGTAAACACTGCCAGCTCATGACAAAGTAACCTGGTTGCCAACCTGTTTCCTGGTATCAAAACAGGGTACAAAATAGGTGTACCCCAAAGGCAATTTAATTTGAATTCTTCATACTGATAACTTAATGGATGGTAATGGATGTTGAAGGAAAGTATTCATGGAGAAAGCTAAATGTATAACAATCCAGTTTATTGTTTGCTCTTCAAGGTGATGAATTTAGCACGGGAATAGGGAACATTTTCTATTTGAGGTACCCAACACTCCAGGTCAGGCATATCATAGCCAAGATGCTGGGACAAATTCAAGTGAGCCCTTATATTTTAAGCATGGATCCAACACCACACAATGTCACTTATATTACCATAAAGTTTAGCCTCTCGCTGTTACGATAAGTTTGATTGCTGTTCTCACCTCATTATTTTCGGCACCCAAGTACATGCAATTATAGAGATCCCGTTGTACTACTGCAATGATGAAAACCTGTAGTCTCATGCAGATCTGATCGGGCCATTTATTGCATCAAGATGCTATGTGCCAAGGCTATAACAAAGATAGGGGGGAATCTGACCAGCTGCTGCAGTTTAAAAGTCGCGCGCTGACTACCTCCCCCACTACACAAAAAAATATTAAAATTGTGGCCCAGACCCTAACGTGCACAGATTCACAGCTGCCTCCCTACTCGATTGGCACTAAACCATGTCGGCGGCCCGGCTCCCCGCCTCCCCCAAACAAGAGAAAAAGAGACCGGGCCTTTTAGACCGAAAACCGAAAGCGATCCCCAACTTTCCAAGGTCGGCAGTTTGGAGTCGGAGGGTGGGGCGGGCGGGTGGGTGACGTGTTAACCAGGGCGGAAAGCCGATGGAAGCAGTCAGAAAAGTTACCTGACGGCGTACTGAGCCTGTCTCTCCCGGGCAAGGTAGACAGGGAACTCCAAGACATCGCAGAGAACCTTCCGTAGAGGCCTACCGCTCCTCGCCATTTCACCCTTTTGTGAAGGCCGGCCAGCCGCTCGCTCGCCCGCTGACGTCAGCCAATGGCCCGCCCGCCTGACGCGATGGCTCCCTTGCCACGCCCCTCCCGCCACCTCCTTTCGCCTGATTGGCTGCACTGGCCCCTTCTCCGGAGAAGGCGGTGGCGGGTTGCTGGGCGACGCGGGACGTCAATCCTGTCACGTCACAATGTTTCCACTGGCAGGTTATGTAAAGGTTTGTCACGGGATTCGGCGGCGCTGCCAGAGGTCGGATTACCTCGGGACAAACATGCCTTAGACATATATGGTAACTGCTTTTAAAAATACCCTGCAAATGTGACCAACATTAATGTTCAGATATAGCCCGAATTTAACTATTGCCTTCCACACCATAACTCTGTTGGTTACACTACCCTTTGCAACTTCCGAAGAGGAAAATATAAACTTAAAAAAAACACATTAATTCAATAATCAGGAAATTAGCTAACAGGTAAAAGACAGAACTCTCCTCGAAAGAAACATGGATGGTAAAAGTCGCAAGATGGGAAACGGGCAGACGTGCTGTGTTTTTTGGAAATGCATCCCATTTCCCTGACTTCAGTTCGATGAAAGGACACCACCTTCTTTGTACCCTAAAACAATCATATACAGGAAGAGTATAACAGAAACCCAAATTATTTGGTAGGGATTGAAGATGCAAATTGACAGGCATCCAATTTATGCTTCAACTCTCAGTCGGTTTAGAAGATGCCATTTATTCTCATCACCGTCATCGTGATCAGTAAGGGTAGTAGCGTAATTAGCGTCATTCACCCGAGGAAGGAGCACTGCTCCAAAAGCTAGTGATTCAAAACAAACCTGTTGGACTTTAACCTGATGTTGTAAGACTTCTTACTGTGCCCACCCCAGTCCGACGCCGGCATCTCCACATCATCGTGACAAGGGGAAGTAGATTTATGACTGAGTTTGGGAGGAACCTCTTCCCCCAAAGGGTTGTGAATCTATGGTATTCCCTGCCCAGTAAAGCAGTTGAGGCTCCTTCATTAAGTGTTTTCAAGATAAAGATGGATAGTTTTTTTTGAAGAATAAAGGAATAAAGGGTTATGGTATTTGGGCAGGAAAGTGGAGCTGAGTCCACAAAAGATCAGCCATGATCTGATTGAATGGCGGAGCAGGCTCGAAGGGCCAGATGGCCTACTCCTGCTCCTAGTTCTTATGTTATCATAATTAGAGTTTTATTGTTGACTTTCAAACTATGTGACCATTTAAAAATAAAATTCTAAGCACGTTGAAACCCTAGCACAAGACCCTAGCAGGTCTTCCTGCAAGTTGAAAACATTTCTTTGGGGGAAGAGGTTGGGTGCCTTTTCAATACAGGCATGCAGCAACTTATTTCTTATCTATTTTTCCTATTTTGGCCCTCATATGCCTATGCCCTACATGCAAAAGTGAAAAAGATGTTGGACTGTTCCGAGCTACTTCCTTGACACTCTTGACTGACAACAGGAAGAAAGGCTTACATGTATACATCAATTATCACAAATTAGACCTCTCCAAGTGCTTTACAATCAATGCAATGTGTAGTTACTGGTATTGGAGGACAAGCGGCAGTCAATTTGCACACTATAAATTCCCACAAACAGCAATCTGAGGATGACCGGATAATTATTTTTAATGTTTTTTTTTCTTTTTTTTATAAATTTAGAATACCCAATTAATTTTTTCCAATTAAGGGGCAATTTAGCCTGCAATCTTTGGGTTGTGGGGGTGAAACCCATGCAAACATGGGGAGAATATGCAAACTCCACACGGACAGTGACCCAGAGCTGGCATTCAACCTGGGACCTCGGCGCTGTGAGGCAGCAGGCTAACCACTGCGCCACCATGCTGTCCTTTATTATTTTTTATGTTAATTGATGGATCAATTTTGACTAGGACACTGGAGGTAACTCTCCAGCTCATCCTCAAAATAATCCCACAGGATCTTTTACAGCCACCCAAGCATAACGTCTCATCTGATCAAAGGACATGCATGCAACACTGATTTGGTACAGACTGGCATTTGACTTGGAGTTGTGAGGTGTCCTCTACAGATTAGTATGACGAATGTAGAAATTTCAGATACATTGTATTGTGAGTATTTAGTGAAGTAATGGTTAAATGCCTCGGTTAGAGTGTGTTTGACTGCTGCAATCATGTTTTAAAATAAATCCTTGTTTGAAAGGCAAGTATATTTTAGGAGTCAGGGGTGCAATCAGCCATAATAAAAGGCTTGGGCTTGGGCCAATGCTGTTTTGTTATAATTATATTAATAATCTTTATTATTGTCAAAAGTAGGCTTACATTAACACTGCAATGAAGGGCAGCACGGTGGCACAGTGGTTAGCACTGCTGGCTCATGGCACCGAGGTCGCAGGTTCGATCCCGGCTCTGGGTCACTGTCCGTGTGGAATTTGCACATTCTGCCCGTGTTTGCATGGGTTTCACCCCCACAACTCAAAGATGTGCAGGGTAGGTGGATTAGCCATGCAAAGATTGCCCCTTAAATGGAAAAAATGAATTGGCAACGCTAAATTTTTTTTAAAAAAGACTGCAATGAAGTTATTGTGAAAATCCACTAATCACCATATTCCGGCACCTGTTCGGTACACAGAGGGAGAATTCAGAATGTCCACCTAACAATACGTTTGAGGAAACCGGAGCACCTGGAGAAAACCCACACAGACACGGGGGTAACGTGCAGACTCCACACAGACAGTGAATCAAGCCGGGAATCGAACCCAGGTCCCTGGGTGCTGTGAAGCAACAGTGCTAACCACTGTGCTGCCGTGCCATCCATTAATTAAGGAGATTGTTTCCCTGGAGTGTTAATTCATTTTCAGCTTGGTGAGATATTGCTGGGTGGAGCTAAGGCTTTTTGAGAAAGCATTTTCAGTTCAGTTCTGTTCTGGATTAAGCTGGGACGTCAAGTCAGGTTTTGCTCTCTGCAATTTACTTAAAATCAGATTAACAGTCTTTAAAGCTGTGCAGACCTGTATGAACACAAGGCGAAGCAAAAACAAGTCAGTTGAAACAGCTTTTGAAGACATATAAGCAGAGTTTCTGCATGGATCTGACCGGAGTTCAATCTTTTCTGTAAAGCAGAGTCAAGAGATCTCTTCCTCAAAGAATAACACTGCAAAGCAAGTATTCATCTGTGCCATTGGTTTTAGGTGAATTGAGAGCTGAGAGGGTGGTTTTCTTATTGTTTAAGTGGGAATAAAGATAGCAATTAAGGGTATTGTATTCACTATATTGAGTAGTATTGTTCAAGGGGTAATTGTAAAATATTTTTGGGTGTGATGTTAAAGAGTTTAAAACATGGACCCGGGTCACTGTCCGTATGAAATTTGCACAATCTGCCTGTGTCTGCATGGGTCTCACCCCCACAACCCAAAAATGTGTAGGGTAGGTGGATTGGCCATGCTAAATTGCCCCTCAATTGGAAAAACTAAAAAAAAAGATTTTAATATTGTGTTATTAATAAAGTTTGTTTTAATATACCAAAATCCCTATTTCTTCATGCAATCACTCCTGGAGTGAAGAATCGTTTCCTCCTTACAAAATTAAAATAAAATTTTGGGGTTTAGGTCTAGTATCCTAGCTACTGGTGGCGACTGGTTTGGGATCATATTATTACACAGATCAACAGTTTTGTCACAGATATCCATGACATAATTATTGATATTAAGTAATAGCCTGAAGAGAGTTTCCGGTGGCGTCCATGGAGGGGTAGGTCCCACATTTGATAGCTTCCGTCTGTGATGGACTTTTGGACCTTTTTCTCCCATTTTTTATTGGATAAATCGGTGGAGAGTGAGGCGGTGAGGAGAAACTCTTCTCCAGTGTATGGAGAATTGGACCAGAAGTGGCCGTGTGAGAAGGCAAAGTTCTACCAGGAAGACGCGAGCAGAGCTGGCAACGCGGGAAAGCATGGTGGAGAAGCAGGGCCACGGGGAGACGGCACAGTGGTCGACGGAGCAGCTGGTTAAGATTTTTGAAGATTGCTTCGCCAAGCTTAAGAAGGACACACTGGACCCGATCAAGGCTTTGAATGATCAGGTGGTGCAGAATCAAGAAACCCGCGGACGTGCAATCCAGGAGGTGGAGAAAAAGGTGTGCGAGCACGAGGAATCCCTAACCGTGCTGGAGACCAAGGTGGAGATGATGAATGACTGTGAGAAAAGAATGCAGGAGAAGCTGGAGGACCTGGAGAACAGGTCCAGGAGGCAGATCCTGAGAATCGTCAGCCTCCCTGAAGGCAGTGAGGATCGAATGCAAGGGCCTATGTGATGAACATGCTGGAAAATTTGATGAGGCGTTTTCTTGGCCCCTGGAAGTGAATAGAGCAAACGGAGCCCTTGCAAAGAAGCCCCGAGTGAACGAGCCGCTGAGGGCGGTGGTGGTACGCTTGCATCGTTCTGCAGTGGGCCAAGAAAGAACGGAGCAGCAGGTGGGAGAATTGTGAGCTGCGCATTTATCAGGACCTGGGCACGAATTTGGCCAAGAGGCGAGCTTGGTTTAATCAGGCAAAAGCGGCCCACTTTAAGAAGGGGGTGAAGTTCAGGATGTAGTACCCAGCCCGTCTGTGGGTCACATATGAGGAACGGGATTTTTACTTTGAAACATCAGACAATGTATTGACTTTCATCAAGGAAAAAAGACTGGATATGAACTAAAGACACTGAATCCTTGGGGAGAGTATTGCAGTGGCGATTTGTTGACAATCACTTTTGTGCTGCTTTGAATAAGTAGTGTTATGTGCAATAAAGGGCTGTTTTGATGGCTGAAGTTAACTTTGTCTTACTGGGAGTTGGGTGGAGAGGGGTGGTTTCTGTGGTTGTTTTTTCTGTGATTGTTTTTCCACTTTTTTCTGATGTTTATTTACTGGGGAATGTGATGCTTTGAATATGTTTGTCCAAGTGGGGGGAGAGGAGAGAGAACAATGGGGAGACAGACTGTTTGGTGACATGGGTGGGAGCTATCAAGTCAGCTAGTTCGGCCGACTCATGGAAGCACAGTGGGGGGCGAGCAGGCATTAAGCGGGGGGGGGGGGGGGGGGGGAAGCTGCTTTGCTGACTGGGAATTAACTTTTACAGGGAGACAAATGGGAGGACGGGGACGGCGAATGCCCGAAGGGGCTCGAGGAGACCAGGGACATGAACTGGAGGCTGGCCAATAAAGGGTGATGGCTAGTTAGCGGGGCGGGGGGGGGGGGGGGGGGGGGGAGAGTCCCCCGACCAGGCTGATTACATGGAACATTAGAAGGTTGAATGGGCCGGTCAAGAGGTCTCGCGTCTTCGCGTATTTGAGGGGGCTGAAGGCGGACGTGGCAATGTTACAAGAGACACACCTAAAGGCTATAGACCAGACTAGATTGAGAAGAAGTGCATTGGCCAAGTATTCCACTCAGGGCTGGACTCAGAGACCAGGGGGGTAGCGATTTTGATCAATAAACTGGTGGCATTCTAGGCAGAGAGAATCGTTTCAGACACATAAGTAGGTAGGGGTGTAGGTACATGATGGTGAGTAGGAAGCTGGAGGGGGTGCGGATGGTACTCGTGAACGTATATGCTCCGAATTGGGATGATTTGGAATTTATGAGGCAGGTGTTAGGTAAGATCCCAGACTTAGAGTCACATAACTTGATTATGGGGGGAGATTTTAATACAGTCATTGATCCGGAATTGGATCGGTCAAAATCCAGAACAGGGAGGGTGCCAACCGCAGCAAAGGAATTGAAAGGGTTTATGGAACAGATGGGGGGAGTAGACCCATGGAGGTTTGCATGGCCAAGGAGAAGGAGTTTTCTTTTTTCTCCCATGTCCACAAGGCATACTCTCGCATCGACTTTTTTGTTCTGAGCAGGGCTCTAATACCGGGGATGGTGGATACTGAGTACTCGGCAATCACAGTGTCGGATCATGCCCCACATTGGGTTGGTTTGGAGAGAGGACAACATCCGCTATGGAGGCTGAGTGTGGGGTTGTTAGTGGATGAAGCGTTCTGTGGGCGGGTGAACAAGTCCATCCAGAATTACCTGAAAACAAATGATATGGAGGAGGTCTCTGCAGCAACGGACTGGGAAGCTTTGAAGGCAGTGGTCAGAGGGGAATTAATCTCAATACGGGCCCAGAGAGAAAAGGTGGACCGAGCTGAGAGGGAAGGATTAGTTGAGGAGATACTCCAGGTGGACAGGAGATACTTGGAGGCCCCGGACGCGGGGCTACTGAGGGAACGGAAGAGGTTACAGGTGGAATTTGGACTGTTGACTACAGGGAAAGCGGTGGAACAGCTGAGGAAGGCAAGGGGGGCGATTTATGAGTATGGGGAAAAGGCAAGCAGAATGTTAGCGCACCAGCTCAGAAAAAAGGAGGCGGGCAGGGAGATAGGGAGAGTAAAGAGTAGAGGTGGGACTACGGTCCTGGACCCAGTGGGGGGTGAATGAGATGTTTAAGGACTTTTATAGAAAATTATATGAGTCGGAACCACCGGCTAGGGTGGAGGGGATGAGGCAGTTTTTGGGTCAGTTGAGGTTCCTGAGGGTGGATGAGGATCTGGTGGGAGGGCTGGGAGCCACAATTGAAATTGAGGAAATAACTTAGGGGCTGGAGGGCATGTAGTCGGGCAAGGCCCCGGGGCCGGGCTGCTACCCGGTGGAATTGTATAAGAAGTTTTCAGAGATATTGAGCCCACTGCTGGTTAGGACATTTAATGAAGCAAGAGAGAAGGGAGTCCTCCCCCCAACAATGTGACAGGCCTCGATTTAATTGATCCTGAAACGGGAGAAGGATCCGGAGAAATGCGGGTCATTGGGGCCAATTTCTCTACTGAATGCGGACGCCAAACTGCTGGCTAAGGTACTGGCCACAAGGATAGAGGACTGTGTCCCGGAGGTGACAGGGGAAGATCAGACAGGATTTGTAAAGGGCAGGCAACTCACGGCCAATGTTTGAAGGCTTTTAAATGTTATTATGGTACCCTCAGAAAGAGAGAGATGGAGGTAGTGGTAGCGATGGCTTTTGATCGGGTGGAGTGGGATTACCTGTGGGAGGTGCTGGGAAGGTTTGGGTTTGGTGAAGGCTTCAATGACTGGGTGGGGTTGCTCTATCCGGCACCAGTAGCGAGTGTGCGTACGAACCAGCTGAGGTCGGGGTATTTTAAACTACACCGAGGAACGAGGCAAGGGTGCCTCCTCTCCCCGCTACTGTTTGTTCTGGCCATAGAGCCACTGGCCAAGGTGTTAAGAACCTCCAGGAACTGGAAAGGGCTGGTTTGGGGGGTGGTGGAGCACAGGGTCTCGCTTTAGGCAGATGACCTGCTCTTGTATATTTCAGACCCGTTGGAGGGGATGGGCGAAGTTATGCGGATCCTTGGCGAATTTGGTAATTTTTCGGGGTATAAATTGAATATGGGGGAAAAGAGATGTTCGCGATCCAGGCAAGAGGGCAGGAGAAGAGACTGGGAGAGCTGCCGTTTAGAATGGTAGGAAGGAGCTTTCGATATCTGGGAATACAGGTGGCCTGGGAATGGGATGGGGAATGTTGAGATTTCAAACAAAAACTTGTACCATTATTTGGCATCCTGTAGCCACCTGGGTTGGCCACTTCCCGACTTTAAAATGGAGATTCGCTAAGAACGCAGGGAAAAATGGACAGGTATAGGGAAGCAAGCAGAATGCAAAGCTCCCTGTATATTACAACTTGCAGAAAACCAGACGGCACTGAAACTGACGACCATCTGCATATTGATGAGCAATCCCCGGGAAGAATAGCAACAGTTAAGATAATCGAGGCAAAGCCAGACTCCTCGGCGCCAGCAGGAGTCAAAATAAAAGAAGCCAACGGACACTTAGGAACCGCCCAGCGATCAGGGAACAGCTCCAGTATTGAAGAAATCGATCCAAGTGATCAGAACTCGGTCCAATCACTTGGAACCAGGTACGGGGCCCGCCCAAAAGGGCGCGAAGCCCCTGGGGACTATAAATTAGAGTCCCCAAGTTCAATTCGGTCTTCTTGGCAGGGTCTCCCAGCAGCTCGAAACAACCCTTGACAGTGACCTGCCTAGCAGCTGCACCAACAAGTAGGTGCCCAGTCAACGCACGCTACGAGATAGGTGCTCCTAACCATTAGTCCATACAAGCTAGAAGCCTGCAGACTCAGGATCGAACGAGAGGCCAATTGTTCCCCTGACCTAGTGGGTCCCTTTTCCAAAGCTAAGTATTGGCCTGTTAGTGTTAGAAATAGCCTAGTGAATAGTATTTTATGCATGAGTAGCGATTGACTGTGTATATAATAAATGTGTTTTGATTTGAACCTTACTAACTGGTGTATTGAATTATTGATCAGCACTTGAACTTGAACCTCGTGGTGGTATCATAAAGATACCTGGCGACTCTAGAGCAAGGTGATTAAACAGAGCAAATTAAGTGTAAAGCACACTTAACAAAACTAGCAACATTTAGTGGCGACTCCACCGGGACTCGACTTAGAAGCCCCCCCCCCCCCCCCCCCCCCCCCCCCCCCACTCCGAGAGAACCCAAAAATTTGAAATTAGAATCCAATTGGGAACAGAAATAACCACAAGTGTTCAAGCAGTTCTGATCAATCCTCATAATTCGGAAGTGTATTAATGCATGCGTAACTAACAGGGCTATAAGGTAAACCTGATAGATTTTGTTGCGAAAATCTGTCGGGAGTTTGTATTCCGGAAAATAGCGAAAGCCATACCCGTGTTCACAGCACCGCCTTAGTACCCCTCGTTCCAAACTTAAAGTGAGCATACAGATAGGAAAAATGGCAACAAAGGCAATGGAACGCCTTATGAATCCGCAAGAATTCGTGGTCGCATCGACCAGCAGCAGAGTAGGACAGTGTCCCGTTTGGGAAGATGAGTTGAGAAAGTACCTCAAAGGGAAGGGATGGCCCCTTTGGAGTGACTTTTGTTTAAATGAGGAAACAGGTCGCGGGAGTATAGGACATACTTGGTGGGAGAACCTGAGTGAAATACATAAAAAGAGCTTAGGGAAAGCTCGCAAGCCGATGGCAATCATGTCCTGTCTGGCACAATTGCAAGGCACAGAGGAGGTTGTTCGGACGCTCCGCAAAGAGTTAGAAGAGAGGAATCGAGTGAGCAAGGTTTATGTTAGTCAGATCGAGAGAGAGAATATTGAGTTGAGAAGGAAGTTAGCAGCAAAGGACGGAGAGGTGGATGATGCCAAGAGGGCACACCAGTCTTGTCTAGCGCAACTGAGCAGCTTCCAGACCCAATATGATAAGGCCTATCAGGACACACAATGTGCAGTCCTGGTAAGAGAAAAGACAGAGAAAAAGGTAGAGACATTGCAAGGGCAGTGCAGCGATCTAAAAGAAGCGTTAAGAGCACTCCATGCTGCCACCACGGAGCAGAGACAAAGCTCAGTGGATCACGCAAAATGCCGGAAGCAGATTGCAGAACTGCAGTCTTTGCTTTCAGTACAAAATGGGTTTCAAAGCACCTTTGGATCCCAATTAGATGAGGAAGACGGCCCCGATTGGCAGGAGTTAAATGAGACCGCGCATAGATATGTGCAGAAGGAAAGCCCCAAAAGAGGAAAGCACCCCAACCCCCCACAGAGCAGATAGATCAGGCACCCATGAATCCAGTCACCACCCACCGTACAGCCACCGTGGTCAGAGAAGCGCAATTCCTGTACACGACCCCCTTAACCGTGACCCAATTACGGGACGCATGTGACAAGATCACACCGTTCCTCCCCACCTCAGACCCCCACCAATTCTTTGCTAGAGTAAAGCAACTGGCGACCATTTACGGCCTGGATGAGTGTGAGCAAGTGAAGCTCACAGTGTTAAGTTTAGACCCTTCTGTTGTAGCGGCCCTTCCAGACCCACAGAATGTAGGAGGAGGCACCCTTGCAGAGATGCACACGGCGATCCTAGACGCGATCGGTTACAATAGAGGTGACCCCGTAGAAGGCCTGGATAAGTGCAGGCAGAAGAAAACAGAACACCCCACAGCGTTTGCTGGACGCCTGTGGATCCATTTTACAGCAGTATTCGGAAACTAAAACCACGCCCATTTGACCCCCGATGACACGGCCAAATGGACCCGCACCCTTATCTCCCATGCCACAGAGGCAGGGCAAAGAGCTTGTGCTAATTATGACCCCTGAGAAGAAGCACACAACGAGACATGGGTTTTAAAAAGGTTGTCCCGCGATTGGGAGCCATCTGTTCACAATAAACCCGCGATTAGGAAACCCGAGGAAGCACAGGCAGAGGCAGATATTCAACCAGTTAGAGCGCACCAGAACCCCGCATGGGTGAACGAAGGCAGGAACAGCCCCCCACAGAAACCACAGGAGTGTTACAACGTGGACAATTAGGTCACTTCGCACGAGAATGCAATGCCCCACAGAAAGCACAGACAGCCCAACAGACAGGTACTCTAAATAGGAATAGGACAAAGCCTATTCACAGTGTTAGCACCTGTTCAGACCAGACAGACATGAACGGAACAGACTGACGGTGTTCGGGCTACCCTTTGGGATAGGTCCGGCTGACCGGTCGTTGCAGCGAAAATACGGGGGCAGCCCATTGAATTTCTCTGGGATACAGGAGGGTCCCGCACCACAATTAATTCCTCCAACATGTTTCAAAAGGACACATGGCCCACTACAGTCACTATCACCCTCAGCGGCTTCACAGGCCACTCACAGCAGGCACATATCACAGCCCCTGTATCCATTCAAATTGGCACCATTACAACAAAACACCCCATAGTTTTAGTTGATCTGCCCCACACAACAGAACATATTTTGGACATCGATTTTATGAACTCGCACAACCTGTCATTTGACCCAGTAAATCAATGTGTCTGGAAAATGGCAAAGTCAGCAAGTGCCCCCGCAACGCTCACAGTAGGTGAGTATGCTAACAAGATTAGCGCAGTTGGCGATTTTTGGTTTGACCCGACCATGATTAGCGCAGACAAACAGGTTAGGGCAGTTCTGCAGGAAAACAGGACAGCATTTGCAAGTCATAAACATGACTGTGGCAGGATGACTGGTTCGGTTCAAATTACAGGACCTGACCCTAGACCCCAAAAGCAATATGGATTTCCCCAAGAGGCAGAGGGAGAAATCACAAAAGTAATTGATAGTTTATTAGAACAAGGCGTACTTAGATCAGTAGCCTCTACTAATAATGCCCCAATTTGGCCACTGAGAAAACCCGACGGATCATGGCGACTGACCATCAATTACCGGGAAATTAACAAAATCACCCCCGCTGCAGCCCCCACGGTAGCCACAAGTCCCGAGACCATGCTCAAACAGGGACTCCACTCACGATATTTTACGGTTTTGGACATCAGTAATGCAGTCTGGTCCATTCCATTGGCAAAGGCTTGCCAGTACAAATTTGCCTTCACTTTTAAAGGTCAGCAGTATACGTGGACATGCCTTCCACAAGGATTCCACAACTCCCCCTCCATTTTCCACCGACAGCTGGCAAATGGTTTAGCTAACTTTTCTCGCCCCGAATGTCTGGTCCAGTATGTGGATGACCTATTACTGCAGACAGACACCAAGGCAGAGCACATAGCGCTTCTGTCCGAACTCCTGGAACTCCTACAGCAAATTGGATGCAAAGTAAACCCCAAGAAGGCCCAAATTTTGGAAAACAAAGTGGTATATTTGGGAACGATTATCACACATGGTAAACGCGAGATCGAGCACAAAAGAATTGACTCGATTGTCAAATTGCCCCTCCCCAGAATGTTTCAGCCCTCCAGTCATTTTTAGGACTGGTTGGCTACTGTCAAAACCACATAGACGGTTTTGCCACCAAAGCAGCCCCCCTCTCAGACCTCCTAAAGAAAGGAGCCCCTTGGGAATGGCTTCCGCAGCATACGGATGCTGTGGATGCTTTGAAAAGATCCCTAATCGCAGCCCCCGCACTACAGGTTCAAGACCCACTCTCCCCCTACGCTATAGAGGTAGCTTCCACAGATCGCACCCTTTCGGCCGTGCTCCTCCAGGAACGGCACGAACAGTTAAGACCCGTGGCTTACGCCTCCAGAGTTTTAGATCCTGTGGAGCAAGGATTTTCAGCCTGTGAAAGGCACCTGCTCGCAGTTTTCTGGGCAGTTCAATACTTTTATATATAACCGGACTAAACCCCATCACCATCCTCACGGAACACACCCCCACCCAACTTTTACTAGACGGACGACTAAAGGACGGCACAGTTAGCCAGATCAGAGCAGCCAGATGGACCCTTCTTTTGCAGGGACGGGACATCACAGTTAAAAGGCCACACCTTTTTAGCTGACAACCTCCAGTACCCAAGCACCTCCCCATGAATGTGAAATCATCTCACCACACCACAACACAGGCCCATTTATCGCAAAAACATCCCCCAGAAAGATAGGTAGTTCACCCCAAAGTCCCCAGCACACAGACATGTGCGCACCCCTAAGGATATATGTGGATGGTTCTTCCACTATATTAGACGGGAAGCGCATTACAGGATGCGGTATTTATGTTGAGGACGCGCAGGGACGCGCCCTAGAAGAAATTTTGTTAAAACTGCCAGGACACTTAGGCACGCAGGCAGCAGAACTGGCGGCCATTGCATACATTGTAGATCACCCAGATTCGTTCCCCAGCCCAGCAGACATATAATCGGACAGCCTCTATGTCTGCAACAGCCTCACAGAGTTCCTACTCCTGTGGAAAGCAAGAGGATTTGTTTCCGCGGACGGTAAACCCCTTCCTTCAGCCCCATTGCTCCGCCACATTTTAGACAAAGCACAGGACAGGATATTTGGAATTGTTAAAGTAAGAAGTCACCACCGTTCCTCCCCCATTGGAAATGTAAAAGCCGACGCACTGGCTAAAGCAGGTTCCAGGCATGGTCATTTTTGGACACCCCCCCGAAAGCGCCCCAGTGAATGCAGTTCAGGTCTCACAGACAAATATTGAAGATTTAGTGCAGGCCCAGAAGCAAGATAGTAATCTCAGGGAGATTTTGAAAGGAAAATTCCCAGCCCCGTACGATAGGTTTAAAAACGCACTGACCACACATGACGGTGTGATCCTAAAAGACACCCTTTATGTGGTGATGGGACCATCAATTCACGAGACACGTGCTTTAAGATATGAACAGTGGTTTTAATCTACTTACTACAGAGCCAGCCTGTTACCCGTTGAACTCTCGATGAACTGCAGGCTGGCTCTGGACACGGTTATTTATACAACAGTCTAGGGGGAGGAGTCGTGGGTGGAGCCAAGGGTGGAGCCCTGTACAAACTCCTGAGCATTCCCAGAGCTACTTCCCCTAGTGGTCGGATAACGCTACTGCGCTTACAGTGGTATTGGTAAATACAGTGTGAATTACTAAGTTACATTCACCACATTCACCCCCTGCAAAAAATCAAGTCCGGCGGGGGTGGTGGTCTACAAAGTAAGTCTGTCCGGTGGTCGAACTGTCCGCGGTGATCTGCGGAGCACCGGGGTTGCAGCCTCTTGCGGTGGCTGGATGGGTGTTGTGTGCTGGGGTACAATGGCGGACTCCAGGGAGCGTTGTGTCCGAGCTTCATACTCTTCTGGTTCGACCGGGGACTGGGGGCGCTGGGGGCTGGCCGGCGCGGGTGCACGAAACTGGTGGAGCGAGCTCGTGGGCTCAGGAGCGCGAGGGGTGGCAGCATGGGGTGTAGGGTGAGGGGTCCTGTGTTAGGGAACTCGACGAAGGCGTACTGGGGGTTGGAGTGGAGCAGGCACACCTTTTCAACAAGGGGGTCGGTTTTGTGTGCCCTGACGTGTTTCTTCAGGAGTACCGGGCCAGGTGTCCTCAGCCATGCCGGAAGTGAGACCCCCGTGGTAGTGCCCCTGGAAAAAATGAAGAGCCTCTCGTGGGGGGTCTGATTGGTCGCTGTGCATAAGAGGGACCTAATAGCGTGGAGCGCGTCTGGGAGGACTTCCTGCCACTGGGAGACTTGGAGCTTTCTAGACCGGAGGGTCAGTAGGACGGTCTTCCAGACCGTCGCGTTCTCCCTCTCCACCTGCCCGTTCCCCCTGGGGTTGTAGCTGGTAGTCCTGCTCGAGGCAATGCCCTTGTCGAGCATGAAGGACGAACCCGGTCGCTGTGTACGTAGCTGGGGAAACCAAACAGGGTGAAGATACTATGCAGGGCCCTAATGATTGTGTGGGAGGTCATGTCGGGGCACGGGATAGCAAATGGGAAACGGGAGAACTCATCTACGACGTTTAGAAAGTAAACGTTCTTGTTAATTGAGGGGAGTGGCCCTTTGAAATCAATCGCGAGGCGTTCAAAGGGCCTAGAAGCCTTGACCAGGTGGGCCCTGTCTGGTCTATAGAAGTGCGGTTTGCACTCCGCACAGATGGGGCAGTCCCTGGTGACCGCTTTTACCTCCTCGTTGGAGAAAGGCAGGTTTCGGGCTCTGATGTAGTGGGCGAGCCGGGTGACCCCCGGGTGGCAGAGGTCGTTGTGGATGACTTTCAGTCGGTCAATCTGCGCGCTGGCGCATGTCCCACGGGATAGGGCATCCGGAGGCTCATGAGCTTCCCGGGTCTATACTTAATATCGTAATTATAGGTGGAGAGTTCGATCCTCCACCGAAGAATTTTATCATTTTTTATTTTGCCCCTTTGCGAGTTATCAAACATAAAGGCAACCGATCTTTTGTCGGTGATGAGGGTGAACCTCCTACCTGCGAGGTAGTGCCTCCAGTAACGAATAGCCTCCACAATGGCTTGTGCTTCTTTCTCGACTGAGGAGTGTCGGAGTTCTGAAGCGGAGAGGGTACGGGAGAAAAATGTGACTGGTCTCCCTGCCTGATTTAGTGCGGCAGCTGCTAGAGCTACCTCTGAGGCATCGCTCGCAACCTGGAATGGAGTGGATTCATCCACAGCCCGCATGGCCGCTTTGGCGATGTCCTCCTTTTTTAAAAATACCCAATTATTTTTTCCAATTAAGGGCAATTTAGAGTGGCCAATCTACCTGTCCTGCACATCTTTGGGTTGTGGGGGTGAAACCCACGCAGACACAGGGAGAATGTGCAAACTCCACATGGACAGTGACCAGGGCCGGGATTCGAACCCGGGTCCTCAGCGCCATAGGCAGCAATGCTAACCACTGTGCCACCGTGCTGCCCGGCGATGTCCTCCTTGATGCAGTTGAAGGCCTGGCGTGCCTCAGCTGACAGGGGAAATTGTGTGGCCTTAAAGAGTGGGCGGGCTTTGTCCGCATATTGAGGGACCCACTGGGCATAGTAGGAGAAGAAGCCCTGGGGAGGGGATACGCGTCGAGGAGCGTAAATCTATTTATGGTCTGACTATAGTCGACAACCATGCGGAATTTTTCCCCGGTCTTAACGACCACCACCTGAGCTCTCCAGGGACTATTGCTGGCCTCTATAATCCCCTCACTGAGAAACCTTTGGACCTCTGATCTGATAAATACCCTATCCTGCAGGCTGTATCGCCTGCTACGCGTGGCTACGGGTTTACAGTCCTTTGTGAGATTGACGAAGAGAGGAGGGGGGGAGATTCGCAGCATAGCGAGGCTGCAGATAGTGAGTGGGGGCAGGGGCCCGCCGAAGCTGAGGGTGAGGATCTTAAGGTTACACTGAAAATCTAGGCCTAATAAGAGTGGCGCGCAGAGGTCGGGCAAAATGTAGAGTTGAAATTTTGAGTAGCTAGCGCCTGAGATTGTGAGTGTCGCGGCGGTGCGCCCCTGGATCTGGACAGAATGGGAGCCTGAAGCGAGCGAGATAGTTTGCCGCACGGGGAAAATGGGGAGTGAACAGCGTCTTACCAGGTCTGGGTGTATGAATCTCTCAGTGCTCCCGGAGTCAAAAAGGCATGGCGTGTTGTACCCGTTGATTTGGACTTCTGCCATCGAATTTCGCAGATGCTTCGGGCGTGATTGATCCAGGGTGACTGCGCCGAGTTGCGGGCCGCGTGACGAGCGCCCGGGGAGGTCGTACTCTTCCGATGAGTTGTCCGAGCGTGGAGATGCAGGTTGGGCCCGTGGATCGCATGTGACGGGCGGCGAGGAAGATGGCGTCCAAGATGGCGGCCCCCATGAGTCGCACGTGGCCGGCCATGTGGTGGAGGTTTGCCAAGATGGCGGCCCCCATGGATCGCATGTGGCGGGAGCAGGCGGGGTCGGGGCATAGGCCGCAGCGTTTCGGACCTCGCGGGCCTGCGGGTGTGGGAGCGATTACTTCGTGCCGCTGGGGAGTTGGAAGTTGGGGCCCTTTTTGCGAGGCACACTCTCGCGTAGTGGCCTTTCCGCCATCAGCTGCTGCAGGTCGCATTGCGGGCCGGGCAGTGCTGCCACGGGTGCTGATTCTGGCCGCAGAAATGGCAGGCTGGAGCAGCCTGGTGGCTGGGCGGCCGCGTGGCACAGGCCTGGGGGAGTCGCTGGTCGGGGGCCCATGATTGGGTCGCGGGGTTCGCGGGGAACGAGGTGAGGCTGCGGAAGGAGACCTCCATCGTGGTAGCAATTTCCGCAGTTGTTTCTAAGTCTTGGGCCCCCTTTTCCAGCAGTCGTTGGCGCACATAATTAGACCTGAGGCCCGCTACAAAAACATTGTGTACAGCAAGTTCGCTATGTTCAGCCGCGGTAACCGCTTGATAGTTACAGTCATTAGATAGATTATTAAGCTCTCTTAAAAATTCGACAAGTGATTCTGTAGGCCACTGGCGGCGAGTCGTGAACACATGGCGTGCGTAAACTTCATTAATGGGCCTTACATACATCTTATCGAGTTTTGCTAGCGCTGCAGTATATGAACCGGCCGAGTTTAGTTGCGTAGAGATTCTGTGCCTCACCCTCGCGTGCAGTAGACTTAACTTCTGTTCCTCTGTTGTTTCGGCTGTGCTCGCTTCTGCCAGGTAGGCCTTAAAGCACCGCAGCCAGTGGGAGAAGATTTATTTTGCCTCTGCATCCTGTGGGTCGAGTCCCAGGCGTCCAGGCTTGAGGGCTGATTCCATGATCGATCCTGGCTGTTCTTAAGTAGATTAAATTGATGGAACCATCAATTCACGAGACACGTGCTTTAAGATATGAACAGTGGTTTTAATCTACTTACTACAGAGCCAGCCTGTTACCCGTTGAAGTCTCGATGAACTGCAGGCTGGCTCTGGACACGGTTATTTATACAGCAGTCTAAGGGGAGGAGTTGTGGGCGGAGCCAAGGGTGGAGCCCTGTACAAACTCCTGAGCCTTCCTAGAGCTACTCCCCCTAGTGGTCGGATAACGCTACTGCGCTTACAATGGTATTGGTAAATACAGTGTGAATTACTAAGTTACATTCACCACATGTGGTTCCTGAACAGGACAGGAATCAGCTTATTTGTTTGTTCCATGATAGTCATGGGCATTAGGGAATTGATCCCACTACAGCCCACCTCAGGCAGCTCTGTTGGTGGCCACATTTAAAGAAAGACGTCACGCACTATATAGAAAATTGCCTTATCTGTGCCCAAAACAATCCGGACAGATATGGGAAGAAAGCTCAGCTTAGCCACACCCGCCCCGTTAATGGCCCCTGGACTAACCTCCAGATTGATTTTATAGGACCATTGCCCCCTTGCAGGAATGGTTACAAGTATGTGTTAGTTGTCATAAACACGTCCCATCTAGGACAAATACAGCTAAGACCACAGGTAAGATTTTAACCCACCACATCTTTACGAGATGGGGACTCCCCCGCAGCATTGAATCCGACCAAGGTTCCCATTTTACGGGACGTGTCATGAAGAACGTCCTCACGATATTTGGCATTACCCAAAAATTCCACATCGCATACCACCCCCAGTCAAGTGGTATTGTGGAAAGAATGAATCGGACCCTAAAAGCAACCTTCAGAAAAATGGTCCAACAAAATAACACCACTTGGGATTCAGTCTTCCCTTTTGCATTAATGTTTTTGCGTAACACCGTTTCAACTTCCACAGGTTACACCCCACACACACTCATGACCGGACGCCCCTTGAAAGGCACAGAATTTTTATTGGGACTTGACTTGATCAGCCCTGAAGTGATGGCCCTCACACACGAGAACGCAGTGAAACAATTGGTTGAGAATGTAAACATGGCTCAGCTAGCAGCCGCAGTAAAATTAGGCACACGGAAGCAACAGAGTAAGGCCTGTTTCGATAAGACAGTGCATGCGACTGAGTTTGAGGTAGGACAGCAGGTCATACTCTCTATTTACAACCCCAGCACATTCCTGTCGCCCAAGTATTCAGGTCCGTATTCGATTGCAGACAAAGTAAGCCCCTCAGTTTATAAGATTAAGTACCCCAACGGGAAGACTGCGTGGTTTCATATTAACCAGCTCAAGGCATATGGCTCACAGTCTAACCACGCACACCACGTCATGCTCGACGCAGCAGACCACGCCCCGCCCACAGCAAACGTATCCCTGGCCTCACCCAACACGTCCAGCCCATCCACGGACTCAACCTCGACTCCACCCCCTAACTCCAGACTCCGCCCCGGAACGCCCACAAGCAGCAGCAGCAGAGACAGCGACTGTGACACAGACGATAGCCACAGCACGCCTCCCTACTATCCCACGCAACAGGCCCCACACCCGACGAATCTGAACACGATTCAAGTGATCCCTTCCTGATCACATTCCTCAACAACCCTCACCCAAGACCACCGCCCTACGATGACGACCCCGACTCCTTTCCCACAGAACTAGACATGACTATTTGGCACCGTGACAATTCGTACAGGCTCGTCCGGAACGACAAGATGGACCCTAAGTCACACCATGCAGCTTTAGCAACCCTTATCCATACGAGAGTATGGCATCCGGGAGAAGATGATGACATTGAGTCTGACTCCCAACACAAGAATCCCTTTGCGATCCTGTTCGCAACTGATAACTCAGGTGTCCAGATGATGTTTTAAAAAGGAACCGCTTGAGAGAGAAACGGTGTCCTTTCTGATGGAACCTGCACGATAGTCGTTGCATGTTTGTTTGTTTTGTGTTTGTATGTGTTCTTTGTTTCAGTTAAATCAGCTCGGCGGCCACATGCCCCATTTGCCGCCGATACCTTTGAGAACTTGCCGGCATGCTTATCAGCCGAAACCGCTGAGAGCTTGCCAGAACCCGTTTTTGTAACTGCTCTTCTGATTTGAGGATACACTTATCAGCAGAAACCTCTGAGAGCTTGCCAGACCCCAGTTCATAACTGCTCTTCTGGTTTGACGGTAGAGCCTTTACAGCAACCCCCCACGATGACTACATTCTTGCCCGTTCTTGTTGGTCACCCAGGCAGTGGACAAACGGCAGCGATTCCAGCCCTGTCTGAGGACCCCCCCACTCTGGTCAGCCAAGCTCGGGTACGGCACAGTACGCCCTATCTGGGGATTCCATCCAAATCTTACCCGTCGCGGCCCATACGCACCTCATTTCAGCACTCTTGGTTCAAAATGTTTTGTTTCTTTTCAGGTGACCCTTCGATTGCCACCCCTCCTGCTATTTACATCCACGAACATTTGGATGGTAACTCACACAGCCTGCGAGACAGCTCGCATTGGTTCAGTATTTTTGAGTATGTCTGGTCCTGAAATTCGTTTTTTGAAAAAAAAATGAGGGAGTTACAGATGGTGACCAATTATAAAGGGAAATTGGCACTAAAGGGCAGACATGCTAACATTCAAGATGTTGAACAAGGTAGTAACAGAAACTATGCCTGATTCCACAGATTTCCAGAAGCTCCAGGAAGAGAACAGAGGAAGAGAAGGAAGAGAAGAGAAGAAAGAAGACAAAATGAAGAAAGCCCACGTGTTTTTAGTTATAATTAGTATTCGGTTGCGCGCGAATGCGAACCCCCTGATCCCAACCCCCCACGGCCGTTAATGATTCACTTCCCCATAGCACCCAGAGCCCAGTGACAAGTAACAACACATCATCATGGTGTGATAGGTTTATAACGTGGTACTCCTTCTCATATGTAATTGAAACCCTTTTAGCATTGGCGATACTCTGCAGCATCGTGCAGACTATCCGCATGAGAAAATGGCGAAGGAGAGCCTACCGCTCTCGCACCCCGGTTTACAGGATGAGATCCCCTATTTTCGGTTTTCACCAGGCCCCCGAACCCCTGGAGATGTAATAAAGAACTTTCATTTTGTTTGTGCGTCATTTGTAAATAAAGAAATGTGTTTCGTTTGTGACTATAAGATTGTACAACTCTGCGCTTGACCGCTAAGCCAGAGGAAAATGTGAATGCTGCTATTATTTTTGTACTGTTAGGTAGTTAGTATGATTGGATGTTTAAGTGAGTGTAGTTTATGGAAGATAGTTAGAGTTACACCTTAAAGTTACACCTTTTTTGTTTTGTAATGCATGTCCCTTTTATGACATAGCGCCACTTAGAATTGTCAGTTAAACAATTCTTGCATAGTTATGGTCAGTGTAGAGGCCAGGGAAGGGTGCTCGCTGGGTCAGGGAATGAAGACGACGTAGTTATGTGATCCTTCACGCTTCGCGTTAGGAATCACAAGGAAGAAGTGTAGCCACCTGGGTTGGCCACTTCCCGACCTTAAAATGGAGATTCGCTAAGAACACAGGGAAAAATGGACAGGTACCGGGAAGCAAGCAGAATGCAAAGCTCCCTGTATATTAGAACTTGCAGAAAACCAGACGGCACTGAAACTGACGACCATTTGCATATTGTTGAGCGATCCCCGGGAAGAATAGCAACAGTTAAGATAATCGAGGCAAAGCCAGACTCCTCGGCGCCAGCAGGAGCCAAAACAAAAGAAGCCAACAGACACTTAGGAACCGCCCAGCAATCAGGGAACAGATCCAGTATTGGAGAAATTGATCCAAGTGATCAGAACTCAGCCCAATCACTTGGAACCAGGTACGGGGCCCGCCCAAAAGGGCGCGAAGCCCCTGGGGACTATAAATTAGAGTCCCCAAGTTCAATTCGGTCTTCTTGGCAGGGTCTCCCAGCAGCTCGAAACAACCCTTGACAGTGACCTGCCTAGCAGCTGCACCAACAAGTAGGTGCCCAGTCAACGCACGCTACGAGATAGGTGCTCCTAACCATTAGTCCATACAATCTGGAAGCCTGCAGACTCAGAATCGAACGAGAGGCCAATTGTTCCCTTGACCTAGTGGGTCCCTTTTCCAAAGCTAAGTATTGGCCTGTTAGTGTTAGAAATAGCCTAGTGAATAGTATTTTATGCATGAGTAGCGATTGACTGTGTATATAATAAATGTGTTTTGATTTGAACCTTACTAACTGGTGTATTGAGTTATTGATCAGCACTTGAACTTGAACCTCGTGGTGGTATCATAAAGATACCTGGCGACTCTAGAGCAAGGTGATTAAACAGAGCAAATTAAGTGTAAAGCACACTTAACAAAAATAGCAATACATCCTCCACTTCAACAATTCATAAAGTTTACTTGTCTTTACTCAATAATTAAAGTTATCTTTATTGTCACAAGTAGGCTTACATTGGGCACGGTAGCATTGTGGATAGCACAATGGCTTCACAGCTCCAGGGTCCTAGGTTTGATTCCGGCTTGGGTCACTGTCTGTGCAGAGTCTGCACATCCTCCCCGTGTGTGCGTGGATTTCCTCCTGGTGCTCCGGTTTCCTCCCACAGTCCAAAGATGTGCAGGTTAGGTGGATTGGCCATGATAAATTGCCCTTAGTGTCCAAAATTGCCCTTCGTGTTGGGTGGGGTTACTGGGATATTGGGATAAGGTGGAGGTGTTGAACTTGGGTAGGGTGCTCTTTCCAAGAGCCGGTGCAGACTCGATGGGCTGAATGGCCTCCTTCTGCACTGTAAATTCTATGATTGACACTGCAATGAAGTTACTGTGAAAAGCCCTTAGTCGCCACACTCCGGCGCCTGTTCGGATACACTGAGGGAGAATTCTTCACCTAATAAGCATGTCTTTCGGGACTTTTGGGAGGAAACTGGAGGAAACCCATGCAGATACGGGGAGTACGTGCAGACTCTGCACAGACAGTGACCCACGCCGGGAATGAAACCCAGGTACCTGGCGCTGTGAAGCAACAGTGCTAACCAAAGATCATATTCTATTTCACTTGAGCTACCCACAACTTCATCTACATTTCTAATTTGTTCAACCCACTGAGCATCTGATGCATGAATCATTCCCTCAATTGCTATTTGGATAATCAGAATCATAGCAGATGGTAATAAAGGTTATCTGATCAATTTTATATTGCCAGCCAAGGTGAATGTTGCATTATTGATCCATTGTCTTTTGTGAATGATGACCTATATATTTTAAATACTTTAAAGCAAGACAAAATGTATAAATTTATCTAGAATTTTTTTGTTTGAAAATATTTTATCAAGGCATATATAATGTTTAACAACAATTTTCAAGAGAAACAAAAAACAACAGAACAAATAACACCCACCCAACGAACAACCAAACCCAGCCAACGTGGCTTACATACACAGTTCCCCCGTCCCCTTTCCCACTAACTATTTGATGCACTATCAATTACCACAAAGACGAGAATAGTGGAACAATCGAGGCTTTATTGAGCAAGATGTTGTGTCTCCTGTAGCTGGAACCAGAATGGCTGCAGCACAGGAGAGCACACACATTTATACGCCGCCTACTGGGCGGAGCCAGCAGGAAGGGATTTACCTTTGTACCTCTAATATACAGGCAGTGCCGTAATACATGTAATATACTACTAGTGGTGACTACCACATTCACCCACTGTTTAAAAAAAGAGTCCGGCGGGGGTGGTGGAAAATATTACAAGGTAAGTCTGTCAGGGGCCTTGACATTCCTCTGCAATCGCCTCAGTCCTGATGGTGATGTGGGCGCTGACTTGGTCACCGGCAACTCCGGGAGCGTGTTGTTCTGCTAGGGTGGAGGCTGCCGTGAGGTTCGCTGGAGGGAGGATGAGTGGCGCAGGGGCGAAAGAGGCAACTGGGGGGGAGGGGCCAGTGTCAGGTCGTGGGTCGTGGGTGGGGATCAAGCGGTTGCCAGGTCCCGGAGGGAGACTGTGTCCTGGCACCCATCGGGGTGTGCCACGTATGCGTACTGCGGGTTAGCATGTAAGAGGTGGACTTTTTCGACCAAGGGGACCGACTTATGGGTCCACACATGCTTCCGAATGACGGGTCCAGGAACTGTCAGCCATGTTGGGAGCGAGACCCCGGAGGTGGACTTCCTGGGGAAGCAAACACACGTTCGTGAGGGGTCTCGTTAGTCGCGGTGCAGAAGAGCGATCGGATGGAGTGGAGCGCGTCGGGGGGACCTCCTGCCAGCGGGAGACCGGGAGATTTTTAGACCACAGGGACAGCAGGATAGCCTTCCAGACCGTCCCGTTCTCCCTCTCCGCCTGCCCGTTTCCCCAGAGGTTGTAGCTGGTCGTCCTGCTTGAGGCGATGCCCTTGCTGAGCAGGAACTGACACAGCCCATTGCTCATAAAAGAGGATCTCCGATCACTGTGAATGTAGGTGGGGCAACCGAACAGAGTGAAGATGCTGTGCAGGGCTTTGATTACCGTGGCAGAAGTCATATCGGGACATGGGATGGCAAAAGGGAACTGGGAGTACTCATCAATCAGAAAGTATGTGTTGCAGTCGGTAGAGGGGAGGGGCCCTTTGAAGTCTACGCTGAGGCGTTCAAAAGGACAGGAGGCCTTCACCAGGTGCACTCGATCTGGCCGGTAGAAGTGCGGCTTGCACTCTGCGCAGACCTGGCAGTCTCTGGTGAGGGTATTGACCTCCTTGATGGAGTAGGGCAGGTTGCGAGCCTTGATGAAATGGAAGAACCGGGTGACCCCCGGGTGGCAGAGGTCATAGTGGAGAGCCCGGAGTCGGTCATTTGTGCGCTGGCACATGTGCTCATTGAGCTTCCCCGGGCGTAATTATAGGTGGAGAGCTCGATCCTCCACCTGAAGATCTTGTCATTTTTGATCTTGCCCCGCTGTGTATTATTAAACATGGAGGCAACCGACCGTTGGTCAGTGAGGAGAGTGAATCTTCTGCTGGCCAGGTAATGCCTCCAATGCTGCACAGCTTCCACAATGGCTTGGGCGTCCTTTTCGACAGAGGAGTGCCGAATTTTGGAGGCATGGAGGGTACGGGAAAAGAAGGCCACAGGCCTGCCCGCCTGGTTGTGAGTGGTGGCCAGAACTACGTCCGATGCATCGCTCTCCACCTGGAAGGGGAGGGACTCGTCGACCGCGTGCATCATAGCCTTGGCGATGTCCGCCTTGATGCAGTCGAAGGCCTGATGGGCCTCAGCCGCCAGAAAGTACGTGTTGCAGTCGGTAGAGGGGAGGGGCCCTTTGAAGTCTACGCTGAGGCGTTCAAAAGGACAGGAGGCCTTCACCAGGTGTACTCGATCTGGCCGGTAGAAGTGCGGCTTGCACTCTGCGCAGACCTGGACTGAATGTGTGGGCGGGCTTTGTCCGCATAATTAGGGACCCACTGAGTGTAATAGGAGAAAAACCCCAGGCATCGTTTCAGGGCCTTGGGGCAGTGAGGGAGAGGGAGTTCCAGAAGAGGGCGCATGTGGTCGGGGTCAAGCCCTAGGACTCCATTTTCCACAACATAACCAAGGATGGCTAAGCGGTTGGTGCAGAACACGCATGTCTCCTTATTGTATGTGAGATTAAGGGGTTTGGCGGTCTGGAGGAATTTTTGGAGGTTCGCGTCGTGGTCCTCTGATCGTCGCCGCAGAAGGTGACGTTATCTAGGTACGGGAAGGTAGCACGTTCTCCGTACCGGTCAACCATTTGGTCTCTCGCTGGAAGACCGAGACCCCATTCGTGAAGCTGAAGGGAACTCTAAGGAAGTGATAGAGGCGGCCATCTGCTTCGAACGCAGTGTATTGGTGGTCCACCAGGCGGATGGGGAGCTAGTGGTAGGCGGACATCAAGTCCACTGTGGAAAAGACTCGATACTGCGCAATCTGATTGACCATGTCAGATATGCGTGAGAGGGTGTACGCGTCGAGCTGTGTGTACCGATTGATGGTCTGACTGTAGTCGATGACCACCCTGTGTTTCTCCCCAGTCTTCACTACCACCACTTGGGCTCTCCAGGGGCTGTTGCTGGCCTCAATGACTCCTTCCCGCCTGCGCCGTTGGACCTCCGACCTGATGAAGGTTCTGTCCTGGGCACTGTACCGTCTGTTCCTGGATGCGACGGATTTGCAATCGGGGGTGAGGTTCGCAAACAGGGAAGGTGGGTCGACATTAAGGGTCGTGAGGCAGTACCCCCAGATTTCCACAGAATGGGATCCGGAGGACAGGGAGATTTTCTGGGTGACGGGGTGTACCGGGAGGGAGCAGCGCCCTACTGTAGTGGAGTGGATGAAGCTCTCTGTGCTCCCGGAGTCAAAAAGGCAGGTCGTCTCGAGCCCATCGATCTTCACCGTCGTCGTCGCGGTTGCGAGGTTGCGGGGCCGGGACTGATCCAGGGTGATAGAGGCGAGCTGGATAGATGCTGGGCGGTCCCGGGCTGGTCAGCAGTGGCAGAGGTAGCGGCGGGCGATGAACGGCCAGACGAGCAGGGGTCCTGAGATGCCATCCAAAATGGCGCCGAAGATGGCGGTGCCCATGGGGTGCACATGGCGGGCGGCATCAAAGATGGCGGCACCCACGGGCCGCACGTGGTTTGCAGTGAGGAAGATGGCGGCGCCCACGGGCTGCACATTGCTTGCGATGAGGAAGATGGCGGCGCCCCTGGGTCGCACGTGGGGGGTGTAGGAACGCCGGGCCTGGAAAAAGAGGCGACCGACCAGGCCTGGCAAACAGAAGTGAAGTGTCCTTTCTTCCCACACCCGTTGCAGGTCACGCTCTGCGCCGGGCAGCGCTGCCTAGGGTGTTTGTTCTGCCCGCAAAAATAACACTTGGGCCCCCCAGAGTTGGCTGGCTGCCGCGCGGCGCAGGCTTGCGGTGAGCTGGAGTCGGCAGCTGGTTTGGCCCACGATGCCCACGAGGGTGCCGCACGGTCGGGGGCGTAGGACTGAACGTTACGGGAGGCCACTTCTGACGAGTTAGCGAGCTGCCTAGTTCCCGTAAGACCGAGTGTACCCCCTTCCAGTAGCCGCTGCCGGACGTACCCAAACCTCATGCCCGTGACGTAAGCGTCTCTAATTAAAAGTTCTGTGTGCTGGACTGCCGAAACTGCCTGGCAGTCACAGTTCCTCCCTAGGATGTGCAGGGCACGCCAGACTCCCCGGGAAGTTGCTGTCTCGTGGCCAGGAGGTGCCTGGCGTATACTTGATTTACTGGGCGAATGTAATGTCCCTTCAGGAGCTCCATCACTTTGGAGTAGGTGGGCACATCCCATATGAAGGGAAAAATGTCAGGGCTCACCCGTGAATAGAGGATTTGGAGCTTCTGCGAGTCCGAGGGTTCCTGAGCAGCTGTTCTGAGGTAGTTTTCGAAACAGGCTAGCCAGCGGTCAAAGATGGACGTAGCGTTGGCTGCTTGAGGGCTCAGCTGCAGGCCATCAGGCTTGATGCGGAGATCCATCGTTTAAAAAATCTTGCTCAATAAATTGATGCACTATCAATTACCACAAAGACGAGAATAGTGGAACAATTGAGGCTTTATTGAGCAAGATGTTGTGTCTCCTGTAGCTGGAACCAGAATGGCTGTAGCACAGGACAGCACACACATTTATACGCTGCCTACTGGGCGGAGCCAGCAGGCAGGGATTTACCCTTGTACCTCTCATATACGGGCAGTGCCGTAATACGTGTAATATACTACTAGTGATGACTACCACACTATTTGCCACCTCAACCAAACCAGCCCCCACCTCCCTCTTTCCCTTAACCCCACCCCCCCTTTTTTTTCTGTTGACAGCTTAATTTGCCCCAAAGAAGTCAATAAACGGCTGCCACCTCCGGATGAACCCCAGCATCGATCCTCTCAGGGCGAACTTGATCTTCTCAAGCCTGAGAAACCTGGCCATGTGACTGACCCATACCCCCGATTTTTGGGGGTTCCGAGTCCCTCCACGCCAACAAGACCCACACTTATCCTCTACCCATTCAAAGAACCTGCTACACTGGCCACAGTCAAATGTGCCCTGTGAACCACCTTGAATTGTATTAGGCTAAGCGTGGCACACGACGAATATGCATTAACTCTACTCAGGGCATCCTCCCACAATCCTGCCTATAATTTCTTGCCCAACTCTTCCTCCCATTTTTGCTTTACCTCCCCTATCGGGGTTCCCTCCCATTCCATGAATTCCTTATAAATTTCCGAGACCTTCCCCTCTCCCATTTGGATACCCAAATACCAAAAGCTCCCTCCCACCACCTTGAACGGCATCCCACCCAATCTCCTCTCCTGCCCCCTTGCCTGAATTGCAAAGACCTCGCTTTTGCCCATATTCAATTGTACCCCAAAAACCGGCCGAATTCCCTTTGGATCCCCATAGTCTCTCCAAATACCTCAGCGGGTCAGAAATATACAAAAGTAGGTCTTCCGCATATGGCGCGACCCTGTGCTCCACTCCACCCCATCCCGCCTGTACTATCCCCGCCAGTCCCCTGACGCTCTCAGCGCCATCTCCAGTGGCTCCATAGCCAAGGCAAACAGCAGTGGGGAGAGTGGGCATTCCTGCCTCATTCCCCAGTGCAGCCTAAAATAATCTGGGCTCACTCGATTCATCCGCACGCTCGCCATCGGTGCCTGGTACGGCAACCGGACCCAGTCCACAAAACCCTGCACAAACCCAAACCGCCCCAGGATCTCCCTCAAATACTACTCCTACTCCATCCGATCAAAGGCCTTTCCGCATCATGGCGACCACCACCTCCACCTCCCTTCCCTCGGGGGGGGCAACATAATCCCATTTAGCAGCCTTTTAATGTTCGCCGCTAAATGCCTCCCCTTCACAAACCCCGTCTGGTCACCCCTGGCACACAATCCTCTATTCGCGAGGCCAAGATCTTGGCCAGCAGCTTGGCATCTACATTTAGAAGGGAGATTGGCCTGTACGAGCCGCATTGTTCCAGGTCTTAATCCCGCTTCAGGATGAAAGAGATTGAGGCCTGCGACATCGTTGGTGGGAGCAGCCTTGCTCCCTAGCCTCATTAAACGCCCTTACCAGCAAGGGCCCCAGTACTCCTGAAAATGTTTTATAAAACTCCACTGGGTATCCATCCAGCCCTGGGGCCTTGCCTGACTGTAACGCCTCCAGCACCTCCACCAGCTCTTCGTCCACCCTTGGAAATTCCAGTCCCTCCATAAACCAACTCATCCCCTCCACCCCGGCTGGGGATTCCGACTCGTATAACATGCTGTAAAAGTCCCTAAACACCCCGTTCACCTAAGATCTAAGGTCGTATTCCCCGCTCTGTCCTTCATTTTCCCAATCTCCCTCGCTGCCTCCTGCTTCCTTAGCTGGTGTGCTAGCATCCTGCTAGCCTTCTACCCATATTCGTACACCACCCCCTTGCCTTTCTCAACTGCCCACCGCTTTCCCTGTTGTTAGCAACCCAAACTCCATCTGCATCTTCTGCCGCTCCTTCAACAACTCTACCTCCGGGGCCTCCGGGTACCCCCTGTCTACCTGGAGAATCTCCCTTACTAATCTATCCATCTCCGCCCACTCCACCTTCTCCCTGTGTGCCCGTATCAAGATAAACTCCCCTCTCACCAATGCCTTCAATGCCTCCCATACCATAGCTGCCGAGACCTCCCACGTATCGTTTATCTCCACGTACCTCCGAATGACCTCCCTCACCCGTGCACACATCTCATCCTCCGCTAATAGTCCTACATCTAACCTCCAATGCGGGTGCTGGCCCCCCCTCCTTACTCACCCGCAAGTTCACCAGTGTTGGGCATGATCCAACACTATTATCGCATTACTCAATGTCCACACCCTCGCCAACAACATCCTATCCATAACGGAAAAGTGAATCTGGGAGTACACATTGTGTACATAGGGAAAAAATGAGTACTCTTTCATTCTTGGACACCCAAACCTCCACGGATCTACCCCTCCCATATGTTCCATAAACCTCTTTAGTTCCTTTGCAGCCACTATCACCCTCCCTGTCCTCGAACTTGACCGATCCAGCCTTGGATCCATAACCATATTAAAGTCCCTCCCCCCCATAATCAGCTGATGCAAGTCCAGATCAGGGAGCTTCCCCAATACCCGCCTCATGAACTCTACGTTATCCCAGTTCGGTGCATAAATGTTCACCAGCACCCCCGGCATCACATCCAACTTCCCGCTCACCATAACATATCTACCCCCCCAGGTGCACCATTATACTTCCCATTTCGAAATGCCACCTGCTTATTAATCAGAATCACCACTCCCCTTGTTTGGAATCTAGCTCCAAATGGAATACCTGCCCTACCCACTCCTTTCTCAGCCTAGTCTGATCCACCACCTCCAGGTGTATCTCCTGTATCATTGCCACGTCCGCCTTTAAGCATTTCAGATGTGCGAACACATGGGCCATCTTGACTGGCTCATTCAACCCTCGCACATTCCATGTGATCAGCCCGGTCGCACCCCCCCCCCGACTCCTCCTCTCACCCCCCCTCCACACTTCCTGCCAATCAACTATAGCCCCCTTCCTGGGTCAATCTCCAGCCCGCTTCCCGCACCTCCTCGGGTCTGCCCTCGGGCACCCACCATCATCGACCCTCACCATGTCACCCTTCAACAGTCCCTCCCCTATCAGCAGACACCTTCCCCCCCCCCCCCCCAACCCCATAACAAAATAACAATCCCAACCCCCAACCGCACACACTACCTGCTTACCACCCATTGCGCTTTGGTGAGCTAGCCCACCCAGCTTACCTGGTAGCCCCCGCCGATGGTGCCTAGCATCCTACCCACCGTTGATTCCCCTCCCCCCGCTCATCCTCCTAGTGCAAAATTTACAATCCCCACATATAGAAAAGAGCAACCCAACATCCCCCATCAAAAAATAAACCCAAAACAAGTACAGTGCAAAAGTGATTCCTGCAAACCAGGGGAAAACCAAAATACAAAATAGGAACATCTCCTCCAGAGTTCAATGTCCTCATTCTCCTGCCAACCCAATGTCTTTGATAAATTCCATCGCCTCCTCTGGCAACCCAAAGTAGAGTTCCCGATCTTCATATGTTACCCACAGACGTGCTGGGTACAACATACCGAACTTCACCACCATCTTGAAGAAAATCGTCTTCACCTTATTGAAGCTCGCCCTCCTTTGGCCAGCTCTGCTCCCAGGTCCTGATAGACATGCAGCTCGCTGCCTTCCCAAGTGCAGTGCCTCATCTGCCTGGCCCAATTCAAAATCCTTTCCTTATCCAGGAACTGGTGTAGTCGCACTACCATCGCCCTCGGCAACTCATTTCCTTACAACTTCCTCATAAGCGCCCTGTGTACCCGGTTCACCTCCAAGGGCCGAACAAACGCTCCTTCACCCAGCAGCTTTTTGAACATCTGTGCCACATATGAACCGGTGTCCGCTCCCTCACTGCCGTCCGGCAGACCCACGATCCTCAAGTTCTGTCTGTGTGATCTATTCTCTAAGTCCTCCACCTTGTCCTGCAGTCTCCTCTGTTGATCTCTCATCAAGCCTATCTCCGCAACCATCATGGCAAGCTGTTCCTCGTTCTCCCCCACCGTCTCCTCCACCTTCCGGATCGCCTGACCCTGGGCCTCTAACTTCATTTCCTTGAGGTCAATCGGATTCCTTTATTGGATTCACCACCCTGGCCAGGTCCTCCAAGTTCTCCTTCCTCTGTTGAGCAAACTTCTCATGGAGGAAGCTCACTGGCTGACCCGTCGACCACTGGGCTGACAAGCTTGGACCCTGACCCTCCGCCATCTTCCCCTATGTCGCAGGCATCACACCAATGTTCGACCTCTGTACTCCCCTTTTTCGACTATTTCTGGTCCAAAAATCCATACTGTTGTATTTTATATTTTCCCCGCGTCTTGACTGTGATAGAGAAATTCAAACAGCATTCATTAGGTAAGCAAAACTGAACTTTATTTCCGAATTAGAACTGACTGCTAGCAGTATGGCTGAGATTTGAAGTCGGAAAGCAGTCAATTACAAACTGCTGAGTCCGTCCCAAGTCTGCGATATTACAGAAAAGAAGGCGATTCTTATACATTATAGGATCAAGATAACATGAATACAACTTGGTCAGGAATTTGATCGAAAGTAAAACATAAGTAATAATCGTTACAATGGCATCACCTTGCTGACCTTTAGGGGACTGGAGTCTCATATCATTATCTTGTCTTTGTTTTAAGAACTGGACAAACTTGTTTACATACAGGAAGAGACAGTTGTTCAGCTTGTTATGTATTGAGACTACATTTAGGCTCATGATGAAAACACCTTATCTTAGAATTTTAGAGTCACTCGGTTCTTAGGTCAAGTCGACCTCGGCTGTGTATATCTGTGTATTTTGAATCTGTGCCTTAGCTTATGTGAAAATCCGTTTAAATTCAATTGTACTAAGAAGACTTGACTAGTTTTCCCATCATGCCATTATTTGCTTCACACAATACCACACACAACGGTGGGATACTCTCTTCTTCCACCCCTCCTGCACTTTTTACAAACACTCAGCTCTGCCGTAAGCCGAGGAAAAGGTCCAAAAAGTCCACCACGCATGGGAGCCACCAAATGTGCGACCACTCACTCCATGGTCGCCATTGGAAGTCATTTATATAGAAATAATTGGGTACAAGCGATGAGTGAAAGATTTGCATTTAGATAGCACCTTTCATGATCTCTGAATTCCCAAAAGCTTGCTACAGCTGATGAAATATGTTTGAGATGCAATTGTTGCTGTGCTGTTGGGATTTCTAACCACAGTTACTTAAAAAACAAAAATTTAGAGTATCCAATTCTGGCGCACATGTCTCCAGTACTATTGCTGGGATATTGTCAGGGCACATAGCCCATCTCTCTGTTCCTGCATCCCCATCTTCCATAAAGTTGCACATTCAGGAGAACTAGATTTAAAAGTTTAGGGATAATTGGACCAGGCGCACAAATGTAATTCAGTAATTAATTTAAAGTCAGACTTTGTATCATAATTTTTAAATGTTATTTTGATTTGATACATATAGTATAACAAAATTTAAGAAACTTAAGAAATAGTGTAGCAGAGTTTTGTTTGAACACATGAGACTGCTGTACAGCTGAGGTACTGGGAATTGCAAAACTGAATTGCTACAGTGCGATCGCTTAAAACATTTGTATCATGTCAAGTTTATATGGGCAGTTTCCATTATAAACGTGGACATACACATTGAGGACACTCCTTAAAATGTATCTCTTTGGTCAGGTTTTTGGTCAGCTCTCATATCTCCTTATGTGGCTTGGTTTCACATTTCATCTGATTTTATAAAGTGATTTATGGATGTTTTACTATGTTAAAGGCTCCATATAAATCATAGAATCATAGAATTTACATTGCAGAAGGAGGCCATTTGGCCCATCGAGTCTGCACTGGCCCTTGGAAAGAGCACTCTACTTAAGCCCGCACCTCCACCCTATCCCCTAACCCAGTAATTCCATCTAACCTTTTTAGACACTAAGGGCAATTTAGCATGGCCAATCCACCAAACCTGCACATTTTAGGACTGTGGGAGGAAACCGCCGGAGCACCCAGAGGTGAAACAACAGTACCAACCACTGTGCTACTGTGCAACCCATCCAAGGTGAAGATTTTCTGTAAAATCAATTGTAGATGGAGAGATCCTTTTTCTCAAAAACTGAGACAAGCATATCCATTGCCACTCATTTTAGTATTTTTGTCAACAATGTGTTGGATTCACATGTGGACTTCCCTCTGGATTGGTTTTGAGCAGACAATCTGAAAACATGAGCTTCCACGCAAGTCCAAATGCCAGCAACCACCGCACCCCCCCCCCCCCCCCCCCCCCCACCGCCCCGCACAAGTCACACTGCATCAAGGCCCAGATATATGCAATGGGAAAAAAAATAAGTGTCTACAACTAGGATCGTTATCCTCTGCCGTCTCCAAAATTAGGTTTCAGTCGAACTCCCGACTTGTTTCAAGATGATGTAATTGCACGAAGGTTATGGATGAGAAGGACCATTCGATCACAATTTATTGATCCATTCAGAAAAATCCTGCAATCACTCAATTGCAGGGTTCAATTTTTTCTTAAATGCATCCATGATTTTCATCCCCACTACTCTACTGAGAAGTCCATTCCAGGCAGAACTGGATGAAGAATTCTTGAATCCCTGGGCACAAAAGGATATTCCGGGCCTTTTTACATCCTCTGCAGTACATTCCCTGCTCCTGATTCATTAACATAGTAATTTTACAGTAATTTTAATTGTTACATTATTTTGATACAGCAATTTCATGCAGTTATTCTGAATTATGATGAGCATTAGCAATAGCTTCATATTTGACTGGGGTTCCTGGACAAGGGGATGCATAGGTCAAACAATTAATCAGTTCCTTATTTTGAATGTTGATAATTCCTTGTGTAAGAACTTACTGGTATAAGCCCCAAAGTTACCATCAGGAGATTTAACCTTTGTTCATTTGTTTTACCCCATAATTTAATTTGAAGTAATATTTCCAATTTATCTTATATTTGCTTTCTTATATACCTCTATATAATCACCACTTGCATAGTTCCTATGAATGGCATCACAAAGAAATTCAATTTGGAAACAGGCCATTCAGTTGAACCAGCTTGTGCTGTTTTCACTCAAAAAATAACCCGAATTCCTTGCATCCAGCCTTTTGCAGTCTCCCTTTCATGCATTTCGTTCAAGCATCTGTTGACAGGAATCCATCTCATTGTCTTTATCGACCTTATCTCAAGTGCTTGTGATTCACCAACCAGACAGGATAAAGTACTCACAGTGTAGACTGACCCGAGGACTGTAAAGTATGATCATATCTTTCTTTGTATGTATTCAACTGTTTGACCAGATCAACATTCTAACATTACAGGTCAGTGTACCTTAATCAGAACTCATGAAGGGTCTCCAACCAGAAAATTTAATTATTTTTCTGTCTCTGCAGATACCATCAGACCTGCTGAGTATTTCCAGCATTTCCTTTAATTTCAGACTTCCAGCATCCAGAATACATTTGTTTGTATTAGTGATTAATTTCTAAGTGTAATGGGACAAGTAAAGAAATAAAAGATGGATCTAAAGGAGGAATAAATGGTTACAGCAGAATAGCAGAGAGGGGACGGAATGGCGGGCAAAGAAGAGAACATTCTCAAGCTCCAGTAACATGGTGAAGAATGGTGAATACACTGCAGGAGTAGAGACCACCCACCAACCATGGACAATAAAGAGATCCTCCCAAGCACCAAACTCCCCCACTCCCAGAGACTCCCATGCATTACCAGCACAGTGGTTAAGATGTAAAGTTGTTGTGGTGATCCACTGAGTAATTGTGTGTGTGCTTGTATTAGGGGATGTACAGTAGTACCTGTACTACAGGTTCGCCGGTAGCCCCTGCCGGCTAGCTCCGCCCACAAGGAGCCGTATAAATATGTATGAGTTCTCCTGAGCAGCCATTCTACCAGCTGCAGTCGGAGGATAAACATTTAACTGTAATAAAGCCTCTTTTGTACCCATTCAAGTCTTTAGTACAATTGATAGCGCATCAATTTATTACAGTTAGATTTTCCGCATCACGGACATCAGGATCAAACCAGATCACTTGCAGCTGGATTCGCACTCGCCAAACGCCAGAAAGGACTTTAATCACTGGCTGGCTTGCTTCGAGGCCTACATCAACTCAGCGACCCCCGAGCCGACGGAAGCTCAGAAAATCCAGGTTGTCTACTCAAAGTTGAGCTCCAGCGTGTTCCCGCTGATACAGGATGTGCCAAATTACACAGACGCCATGGAACTCCTTAAAGAAAACTACGTCCAGAAGACGAACGTTCTATTTGCAAGGCAGGTACTCGCCACTCGCGTACAACTACCTGGTGAGCCGATTGAAGATTTCTGACAGGCCCTTATCCCTCTCGTACGGGACTGCGGCTGCCAGGCCGTCACAGCCATGGAACATTCCAATCTCCTCATGCGTGATACATTCGTGACGGGGATTGCATTGGACCCCATCCGGCAACGACTGCTGGGAGGGGCCGCGCTCGACCTAACGGAGATGAAAACTTTAGCGCTCTCCATGACGGGCGCTTCTCGTAATGTACAGTCCTACCCCGCTTGCCGCGCAGCCCACCCATCCTACCCCTCGTGGACCCGGCAACCGATCCCCCCGACTGGGGCCGCTCCTGCACAATATGCCTGCTCTGCCCACCACACTGCGCACTCTGGGGGTCCCCACTGCTACTTCTGTGGCCAACAGAAGCACCACCGCCAACGCTGCCCAGCCCGTGCCACCGCCTGCAAATCCTGCGGCAAGAAAGGCCACTTTGCACGGTGTGCCAGGCCCGCGCAGTTGCCGCTATCGCGCCCGATTTCGCTCCCTTCCCCCAGCCAATCGCACAATGGGCGCCGCCATCCTCTGCTCCTGGGGCCATGTGCGACCAGTGGGCACCGCCATCTTCTCCCCCAAGCTACACGTGCGGCCCGTGGGTGCCGCCATCTTGTGCCACCCCCACAACGTGCGCACCATGGGCGCCGCCATCTTCTCCCCCCAGGTCCACGTGCGCCCAGTGGGCGCCGCCATCTCGCCCCGCCCCCACAACGTTCGCACCATGGGCGCTGCCATCTTGTCCCGCGCCCGCAACGTGCACTGCATGGGCGCTGCCATCTTCTCCCCCACAGGTCCTTTGGATGTCGCCATCGCCCCCATTTTGTCTCCCCCTCGGGCCTGGACTGCTGAATCCGGGTTGCTGCCGCTCCTCATCAGACTCTTCGGACAACTGCCCGCGGCTTGCCTCCATGACGCTGGATCAGGCCCATCCTCACAACCTGGCTACCGCCTCGACGACGGTGCTAATCAACGGCCACGCGACCTCCTGCCTTCTGGACTCCGGGAGCACCGATAGCTTCATCCACCCAGACACGGTAAGGCGCTGCTCCCTCGCGGTCCATCCCGCCAACCAGCAGATCGCCCTGGCCTCCGGATCCCACTCTGTCCCGAACCGGGGTTTCTGTGTGGTCAACCTCACCGTGCAAGGTGTTGAATTCAGCAGTTTCCGCCTGTACGTTCTCCCCAACCTCTGTGCTACACTATTATTGGGCCTGGATTTTCAGTGTAATCTCCAGAGCCTCACCCTCAAATTCGGCGGGCCCCTACCCCCACTCACCGTTTGCAGCCTCATGACCCTCACGGTTGACCCTCCATCCCTCTTTGCCAATCTGACTGCAGATTGCAAGCCCGTCGCCACGAGGAGCAGACGGTACAGTGCCCAGGACAAGACCTTCATAAGGTCCGAGGTCCAGCGGCTGCTTCGGGAGGGTATTATCAAGGCCAGCAACGGTCCCTGGAGAGCCCAAGTGGTAGTGGTTAAACTGGGGAGAAACACAGGATGGTCGTGGACTACAGCCAGACCATCAATCTGTACACGCAGCTCGACACGTACCCCCTCCCTCGCATATCTGATATGGTCAATCAGATTGCACAGTACTGGGTCTTCTTGACGATTGACCTTAAATCCGCCCACCACCAGCTGTCCATCCGCAAATCGGACCATCCATACGCTGCCTTCGAGGCGGACGGTTGCCTCTATCAATTTCTTAGGGTTCCCTTCGGCGTCACTAACGGGGTCTCGGTATTCCAAAGAGAAATGGACTGAATGGTTGACTGGTACGGACTGCGGGCCACATTTCCGTACTTAGATAATGTCACCATCTGCGGCCATGCCAGCAGGACCACGACGCCAACCTTGCCAAATTTCTCCACACCGCATCTCTCCTTAACCTCACTTACAACAAGGAGAACTGCGTGTTCAGCACTAACCGCTTAGCCATCCTCAGTTCCGAAGTCCAAACCGGACTACTGGGGCCTGATCCCGACCGCATGCACCCCCTCATGGAGCTTCCCCTCCCCCACTGCCCCAAGGCCCTCAAACGCTGCCTGGGGTTCTTCTCCTACTACGCCCAGTGGGTCCCACAATACGCGGAAAAGGCCCGCCCACTGATACAGTCGACTCAAATTCCCCTCACGGCCGAGGCATAACAGGCCTTCGCCCGTATTAGATCAGACATAGCCAAGGCCGGGATGCATGCAGTAGACGAGGCACTGCCCTTTCAAGTAGAGAGCGACGCTTCAGATGTCGCCCTTACCGCCACTCTAAACCAGGCAGGCAGACCCGTGGCATTCTTTTCCCGCACCCTCCATGACTCCGAAATTCGACATTCGTCTGTTGAAAAGGAGGCCCAGGCGATCGTTGAAGCGGTGCGGCACTGGAGGCATTACCTGGCCGGCAGGAGATTCACTCTTCTCACTGACCAACGGTCAGTAGCCTTCATGTTCAACAACACGCAGCGGGGCAAGATCAAAAATGATAAAATCTTGAGGTGGAGAATCGAGATCTCCACCTATAATTACGAGATCTTGTATCGCCCCGGCAAGCTCAACGAGCCCCCAGACGCCCTCTCCCGAGGTACATGTGCCAGCGCACAAGTAGACCAGCTTCGTGCCCTGCACGAGAGCCTTTGCCACCCGGGGGTCACTCAGTTGTACCACCTCATCAAAGCCCGCAATCTGTCCTACTCCGTCGAGGAAGTACGGACAGTCACCAGAGACTGCCAGGTATGTGCGGAGTGCAAGCCGCACTTCTACCAGCCAGACCCCGCGTGCCTGGTGAAAGCGTCCCGCCCCTTTGAACGCCTCAGTGTGGATTTCAAAGGGCCCCTCCCCTTCACCGACCGCAACACATATATCCTTAGTGTGGTCGATGAATTCTCTAGGTTCCCATTCGCCATCCCATGCCCGGATATGACGTCTGCCACTGTCATCAAGGCCCTCGATTCCATATTCGCTCTGTTCGGTTTCCCCGACTACATCCACAGCGACAGGGGATCCTCATTCATGAGCGATGAGCTGCGTCAGTTCCTGCTCAGCAGGGGTATCGCCTCCAGTAGGACGACCAGCTACAACCCCCGGGGAAACAGGCAGGTAGAGAGGGAGAACGGGACGGTTTGGAGGGTCGTCCAGCTGGCCCTATAGTCCAGAAACCTCCCAACCACTCGCTGGCAGCAGGTCCTCCCGGGTGCAATGCACTCTATCCGGTCTCTACTGTGCACTGCCACGAATAACACACCCCATGAACGTGTTTTTACCTTCTCTAGGAAGTCCACATCCGGGGTGTCACTCTCGACTTGGCTCGCAGCTCCAGGGCCGGTTCTACTGCGTAGCCATGTCCGACTCCACAAGGCGGACCCCTTGGTGGACAGGGTACACCTGCTCCACGCAAACCCCCAGTATGCCTACGTGGAATTCCCCGACGGCCGCCAGGATACGGTCTCGCTTAGGGACCTGGCTCCCTCGGGTGCCACTCCCACTCCCACACACCTCCCCAACCACGTGCCACCCGCGCTCCCAGCACTAGCCCCACCTGGTCCATCCCTCCTTCCCCTGCCCATGCTACAGGACGAGGAGGATTTAGGCCCGGAGTCATCCAGCTACTGGCCAGCACCAACACCGCCAGCGACCAGAACTGTACGCAATACTCCAAATGCGGCCGTACTAGAGTTTTGTACAACTGCAACATGATCTCATGGCTCCGGAACTCAATCCCTCTACCAATAAAGGCCAACACACCATAGGCCTTCTTCACAACCCTATCAACCTGGGTGGCAACTTTCAGGGATCTATGTACATGGACACCGAGATCCCTCTGCTCATCCACACTACCAAGAATTTTACCATTAGCCAAATATTCCGCATTCCTGTTATTCTTTCCAAAGTGAATCACCTCACACTTCTCCACATTAAACTCCATTTGCCACCTCTCAGCCCAGCTCTGCAGCTTATCTATGTCCCTCTGTAACCTGCAACATCCTTCCGCACTGTCTACAACTCCACCGACTTTAGTGTCGTCTGCAAATTTACTCACCCATCCTTCTGCGCCCTCCTCTAGGTCATTTATAAAAATGACAAACAGCAACGGCCCCAGAACAGATCCTTGTGTTACGCCACTCGTAACTGAACTCCATTCTGAACATTTCCCATCAACTACCACTCTCTGTCTTCTTTCAACTAGCCAATTTCTGATCCACATCTCTAAATCACCCTCAATCCCCAGCCTCCGTATTTTCTGCAATAGCCGACCGTGGGGAACCCGTTAACATATTAATGAGGCAATACCGGGCGAGTCCCAGATACAATGGACACAAGTTAAGCACAAATTGATACATTCTATGGAAGGCCAGACCCAGTGTCGCCAGAGAAGCCCAAGACAAAAGGTCCCAAGAACCGCCCCAGCAACCAAGGAACTGCCCTAGGATTGGGGGGTTCAAACATATCGATTGGGAAGAGGCCCAATCGATTCCAAGCAGGTAAGGGAGTCCGCCCAAAGGGGCGCGGACCCCCTGGGACCTATAAAAGAAAGGTCCCACACATGGTTCAGTCTCCTGTCTCCGGGCTCCTGTCTTCTACAGCTGTCGAGCAGCAGCCACCAACAAGTAAGTGCCTAAAGACAACGACCGCTACCAGACATAGACACTCCTGACACCCTTGGCAACTGATAGCAATCCGAAGTCTGCAGACCAGAGCAGAGCAAGAGGCCTTGTTCCCTGACCTTGCAGTTCCTTTGAGATAAGTATTAGTTGTTTAGCGGTAGGAGTAAGTTTAATTCTTTAGCGTGTGCATGGGTAGTTATTATAATTGTGTTATAATGAACTCTAGTTGTTTGGACTTACTAATTGGTGTACGGTTTTTATTGCTTTGAAATTCACCGTGAAACTTGTGAGGCGGTGTCTTAACGGCACCTGGCGACTCCAGAGCTTAGAACGAGAAACAGAGCCAAGTGAGTGATAAGCACACTCACCCAGAACGACCAACAGCCTGTTCAGACATCGCCACCACTGTTACGTCGCTCCCTGCGAACCGTCAGACCACCGGACAGACTTAACCTCTGACGGGCACCGGCTTACAAGATGGACACATATTTTTTTTCCTCCCCTCTGTAAATAATTCACAAATTCTGTATATAGTTCCACGCCACCCCCGCCGGACTCATTTTTAACAGGGGGTGAATGTGGTGATCAACTGAGTAATTGTGTGTGTGCTTGTATTAGGGGATGTACAGCAGTACCTGTACTACAGGTTCGCCGGTAGCCCCTGACGGCTAGCTCTGCCCACAAGGAGCTGTATAAATATGTATGAGTTCTCCTGAGCAGCCATTCTACCAGCTGCAGTCGGAGGATAAACATCTAAATGTAATAAAGCCTCTTTTGTACCCATTCGAGTCTTTAGTACAATTGATAGCGCATCAGTTGTTAAAGTTGATGTTAAGGGCAGAAGACTCTAACGTGACTTTGAAGAAATGAAAGCATGAGTAGGTATTTTGTTCCTCGAACTTGCTCCACTATTCAGTAAGATCATTGCTGATCTGACTGTGGCCTTAACTCCACTTTTCTTCTGACCCCCCCCCCCCCCCCCAACCAATATCCCATGTAGACCAAAAATTAGTTATTGAAACATAAGGTGCTGTTGTGCTGAGCGTCACTGAAACAATGTGAGAGACGAAGAACAAAGAAGTCAGAGAGGGCTGGAGTGTTAAAGTGGCAAGTGACCTGAAGCTGAGGGTCACATTTGTGGTCTGACTTAAGGTGTTCAATGGCTGTAAATCACTTTGGGGAGTTCTGAAGTTGTGAAAGGCATTCTACAAATGCAAGCTTGTCTTTTAAGCAAAATGATCACTCAATCGTTTTGTTCTCCCTGATGGTCCAGGAGATCATATTATGAGCAATGAGTATGATATGCGAAGTTGGAAAAAGTACAAGTAAATCACCTGACAAGAGTGTCTGAGCACTGGCCAGCAGGAAAAAAAGCAAGTGTTTTACCATCTGTGCTGTGCAACGGAAGAGGTTATTGGTGATAGAGTTGTGTCATGGGTGCTGCTGAGGAACAAACAATCCTTTCAGAATGCTAAAAGAGGAGACAATATATTGAAGTTGTGGTGGAGGTTGTAGAAATGGCTAATCCATTGAATGTGCAGGCTGGAAGGTGAGGACCACGGGAAACCTATCATGGTTTTGGAGGGGAATGGGAGGAGTGAGGACAAACGTGCAGGAAATGTTGTGGACATGGTTGACCCTGTCAACCAAGGAGGGGAACCTTAGGCTGAGGACAAAATGCCTTTTGGAAACTCTGGTTGCACATGTTTAACACTGCGCACATCACTTATTTTTTCTGTTCAATATATTAGAACATAGAACATAGAACAGTACAGCACAGAACAGGCCCTTCGGCCCTCGATGTTGTGCCGAGCAATGATCACCCCACTCAAACCCACGTATCAATCCTATACCCGTAACCCAACAACCCCCCCCCTTAACCTTACTTTTTAGGACACTATGGGCAATTTAGCATGGCCAATCCACCTAACCCGCACATCTTTGGACTGTGGGAGGAAACCGGAGCACCCGGAGGAAACCCACGCACACACGGGGAGGACGTGCAGACTCCACACAGACAGTGACCCAGCCGGGAATCGAACCTGGGACCCTGGAGCTGTGAAGCATTTATGCTAACCACCAGCGCCGGCCCTAGGGTTGCTGGCGCCCCGGGCAAGCTGAACTTCGGCGCCCTTGGGAGGGGCGGGGCCGAGGGGGGGGCGAAGGGGCTGGGCCGAGGGGGGGGCGGGGCTGAGGGGGGGCAGACCCGAGGGGGGGCGGACCCGAGGGGGGGCGGGACCGAGGGGGGGGGGGGGCGGGGGGGGGCAGCGAGGGGGGGGTGCGGACCGAGCGGGGGGGGCCGCCCTGGGGGAGGGCGGCCATCGCGCATGCGCTGGTTGGCACCTGCCCAACTGCGCATGCGCGGGACCCGAGTCTCTGGCACCCCCTAGCACATGGCGCCCCGGGCGACTGCCCGAGTTGCCGGTGCCTTGAGCCGGCCCTGCTAACCACCATGCTACCATGCGGCCCCATTGATTTGCAGTTGGCTGCAAATTAAATTTCATGTACCATTCAGTTGCCCGTATACAGGAAAATCAGCACACTTCAAACTTGTGTTATGAAATCACGGGCAATAAGAGTGTCATCATCTTGCTGGCCTCACTTGGACAACATAATTCCACAGTTGTGGCAAAATAGACTATTTCTGTCTCTCTCTTTTTCAGACAGTTCTAAAACAACCAAAGAACACGATAGCGCAGGAGAGGAAAGGAATTCACAAAAAGAAGGCATTTGCAATTTATTTTGTTCACAGCAATGATCCCACGTTATCCGGAGAATAACAGTGCTGCCAACTGCGAGTTCAGACTAGGAGTATTTGTGCTGCTGCAGAGGAGCTGCTGTCAATCAATCCAGGGCCCGCCCACCAATCCACAGCATCGCGGTTCCGCTCGCCACCGTTGTACAAAATGGCGAAGATCGCCAAGACGCACGAAGGTAATAGGAGATCATTTAGGGGGTCTTTTCGATGAGATTTTTTTTTGTTGAGGCGAGCCAAGGTTATAATAATGTTTTTGCAAGCGTATCGGCGGTTCCTCATGTGCCGAGCAGGGGATTAGGTGGAAGAATGTGGCCGCCGCAGTTCCCTGTGTTTGTGTGTGTGGTTGAAATGGGTCAGGAAATGGCGTCGCTCTGAGAGCGCAAATGGGGTTGACGGAGAAGCCTGGACCCCGAACGCTCCTCCACACTCGCACAACACTCACTAGTTCTCAGGATGCGTGCATTTAAACACCAGAATCCTCCCCACACGCGAAGTTTAAGGGTTGTCGGTGGCTCAGTATCGTGGAGGTTTGATCCAGGCGGGGATACGCAGTTGGCCTGCGGCCTTGTCAATTACAATTATCCCCCGGCGCCATCGGCAACAAAAGTAAGCGGCTCTTTGCATCTCTGCAGAGTTGCTCGATTTAATGTTGAGATTGGGTTGAAATCTGACCTGCTTTTCCGACAATTATCCCGATTTATGGAGCAAATTGTTGAAATCGCAACTCACGTGTTTTAATACTAGATGTGAGTGTCATTATAAAGGTAAAAATCAAAGCAGCAAAACTTTGGAGTGAAACATAACCAGGCAGCCTGTTTTAACATGCATTTGCATTACTAAAGCTTCGTGAATGGGTTTCAATGGTTAGATTGCTATGGACAGCATTTTTCTTCCTGCATCATCACCCGCTGCAATATGGGAGCTCGCACAAGTACCCAGAGTTCTGTCCCTATTTGATAATTTTTTAAGGTTTTCAAAGCAGAAGGGTGGTGTCAACGTGTTCAAAACATTGAAACTAAACTTTTCTTATAGTGACAACTGGTCTCCACAGCATATGACTCCAGAATGGTGTTGAGCCTAATTGTTGTCTTGTGATAACCACAAGTGCTGGAAGTACTCAGCAATTCTGGCAGCATGTAGCAAGAGAAATAGAGTTAATGTTTTGAGTCAAATATGACTTCTTTACAATTGGATAATTATTCAATTGTTTAGATTAATGGGGTTAATGTAAGATAGACAACAATGGGGTATTCTAATTTTATATAACTTTTACGTATGTCAGTTACTTGCAAAATCTCCCCTCCCCCCCCCGAATTCGAATTCTGCTTATGTGGGCGTTTTAAATTTCCCCGAGAAAGTCAACGAACGGCTGCCACCTCCGGTGAACCCAACCATTGACTCTCAAGGCAAACTTTATTTCTCAAGACTGAGAAACCCAGCCATGTCACTAACCCAGGTCTCTACGCTCGCGGGGGCTTCGAGTCCTTCCACGTTAATAAGATCCGACTCCAGGCTACCAGGTTCGGCCTCTTTCGCCCCCTGAACTCCTGGCTCTTCCGACATGCCAAAGATCGCCACCTCCGGAATCGGCACCACCTGTGTTGAGTACTGTGGACATTGCCTTAGCGAAACCCTGCCAAAACTCTAGGCTTCGGGCATGCCCAAAACATGTGGACATGATTTGCTGGGCTTCCTGTGCACTTTGCACACCTGTCCTCTACCCCAAAAAGCTTGCTCATCTGGGCCACTGTCATGTGTGCCCGGTGGACTACCTTGAATTGTGTCGGGCTAAGCCTGGCACATGATGAGAATGTATTAACCCTGCTTGGGGCATCCGCCCACAGACCCTCCTCTATCTCTCCTCCCAGCTCGTCTTCCTACCTGCCTGTAAGCTCCTCCACTGGAGTTTCCTCCGCATCCAAAAGTTCCTGGTAAATATCTGATACCTTCCCCTCTCCCACCCAGGCACTGGAGACTACTCTGTCCTGTATCCCCCATGGCGGCATCAGCGGGAAGGCTGTAACCAACCTTCTCCAGAAGTCTCACACCTGCAAATACCTAAACCAATTCCATGCTGGCAATTCAAATTTATCCTCCAAGGCTTTCAAGCTGGGGAAGCTCCTGTCTATAAATAGATCCCCCATCCTCCTAATTCCTGCCCTTTGCCATCTCCGGAACCCACCATCCAGCCTACCCGGTACAAATCGATGGTTATAAATCGGGGTCCAGAGGAACTGTTATCTTAACGCACCTAAAATCATTCTTTAGCAGTTTTATTTTTGACAAAGCCATAATACCACCATAGTTTTTGAAAATAAATTTAGAGTAACCAATTCATTTTTCCAATTAAGGGGCAATTTAGTGTGGCCAATCCACCTAGCCTGCAGTTTTTGGGTTGAGGGGGCGAAACCCACGCAAACAAGGGGGGAATGTGCAAACTCCACATGGACAGTGACCCAGAGCCGGGATCGAATCTGGGACCTTGGCACCATGAGGCAGCAGGGCTAATCCACTGCGCCACCGTGCTGCTCCTTACCACCATAATTATAGTTTTAATGCTCAATTGCTGCCTTGACAATGGGTGGCATGGTTGCCTCAGTGCCAGGGACCCGGGTTTGATTCCAGCCATAGTCTCTGTGCAGTTTGCATGTTTCCCCGTGATTGCATGGGTTTCCTCTCAGTCCAAAGATGTGCAGATTAGGCGGATTGGCCATGATCAATGCATGGGTTTACGCAGGTAGGGCAGGGAAGTGGAGCTTGGTTGAGTGCTCTTTCAGAGACTCAGTGGCCGAATGGCCTCCTTCTACACTGTAGGGATTCTGATGGTTTCTGAGCAGCTTTCAGTTCACAAATCTTGACTAATAAATAATACCAGAGTAGTAATATTCCCTAGTGTTAGAAATATTTTGCTGCATAACTACCAAAATATACTATTAATTTCTTCTCATTCTGTATTAAAATGTAGATACAACTTATTCTCGTCCTTTTTCTGTCAAATCTAAATCAGGCGCACTGACACTAGATTTTACCTTTTCCATTTCTACATCAGTTACCCTAACTATTCTGACGAAGAATGCTAATTGCTACTGAATTGATACTGGATTTGATATGTGACTCTTCACCCGATAATGGAGGGAGAAAATCTCAATAATTAGGGTGGATTGGATTCAACAGCATGTCAAGGAGCAAAAAACATGTTACAAACATACACTCCATTGCAAGCTGTTTTAACCTCTTCTATCTTTTCTCCTTTTTTTTACGCGATCACTGTTTTTAGTGGAACTTTAAATATAGTTGGAATTATGACATACACTGATTTGACTTAATCATTTAAAATGCAAAATATTAATTCCTATTGATTTGCAGTAAGATTATATTGCAGTTTTGTCAATTCCTTTGATGACTTCCCCACATGCTGCACTTGACTACCCCGAAATTCAGTCATCCGCAACTTGCCTCAAATTTGTTTTCATCTCTGATCTTGAAAAGGATTTTTTAATTTTCCATTCTGTTACTCTCGATTTGGGTTTATTGTCATGTATACCGAGGTACAGTGAAAAGTATTGTTCTGCGTAAAGTCCAGACAATCGTTCTATATAAGAAAAAAAAACATACGATAGATACACAATGTAAATACATAGACACAGACATCGAGTGAAGCATATGGAGTGTCGTACTACTCGGTGGAGAAGATGTGTGGAGTGATCAGTTCACTCCATAAGAGGGTCATTTAGGAGTCTGGTAACAACAGGGAAGAATCTGTTTTTGAATCTATTAATGCGTGCATCTGCCCGATGGAAGAGGTTGGTAGAAAGAATAACTTGGGTGGGAGGGGTCCTTGATTATGCTGCCCGCTTTCCCAAGGCAGCGGGAGGTGTAGACAAAGACAAAGTCTTTGCCTGAGCAGTTGCCATACCCGATGCAACCGGATAGGATGATTTCTATGGTGCATCTAAGAGTCAATGTGTACATGCCAAATTTTCTTAGTTTTCTGAGGAGGTATAGGCGCTGTTGTGCTTCTAGCGCCGACATGTGTGGACCAGGACAGATTGTTGATGATGTGCACCCCTAGAAATTTGAAGCTAACAGCCATCTCTACCTCAGCACCATTGATGCAGACAGGGCTGTGCACAATACTTTGCTTCTTGAAGTCAATGACCAGCTCCTTAGTTTTGCTGGCGTTGAGGGAGAGATTGTTGTCATTACACCAAGCCGCTAGGTTCTCTATCTCCCTCCTGTACTCTGTCTCATCGTTGTTCGAGATCCGATCCACTACGGCCATGTCATGAGCAAACATGCTGGTGAAGTTGGGGACAAATTTTGGCACACAGTCATGTGTGTGTATAGGGACTATAGCAGGGGGCTAAGTGCACAGCCTTGCAGGGTTCCGGTATTGAGAACTATCGTGGAGGAGGTGGTGTTGTTTATCTTTACTGATTGTGGTCTACGGATCAGGAAGTCGAGGATTTGGTTGCAGAGGGAGGAACCAAGTCCGAAGTTTTGCAGCTTTGAGATGAGCCTGCCTGGGACTATGGTGTTGAAGGTGGAGCTGTAGCCAATAAATAGGAGTCTGATGTAGGAGTCCTTGTTGTCGAGATGCTCTGGGGATGAGTGTAGGGCCAGGGGAATAGCTTCTGCTGTGGACCCATTGTGGTGGTATGCGAATTGCAGTGGATCAAGGCATTCTGGGAGCATGGAGTTGATGTGTCTCATGACCAACCTCTCGAAGCACTTCCTAATGATAGATGTCAAGGCCACCGGACGGTAGCCGTTGAGGCATGTTGCCTGGTTATTCTTTGACATCTTCTGCACTTCCGCAGTCCGTATCCCTCTATTCCCATCCTATTCATGTATTTGTCAAGGTGCCCCTTAAACTACACTATCGTCTGCTTCCACCACCTCCTCCGGCAGCGAGTTCCAGGCACCCACTACCCTCTGTGAAAAAACTGCCTCGTACATCTCTTCTAACCCTTGCCCCTTGCACCTTAAACCTATGCCTCCTAGTAATTGACCCATCTACCATGGGAAAAAGCCTCTGACTATCCACTCTGTCTATGCCCCTCATAATTCTGTAGACCTCTATCAGGTCGTCCCTGAACCTCCGTCGTTCCAGTAAGAACAAACCAAGTTTATTCAACCTTCTCATAGCTAATGCCCTCCATACCAGGCAACATCCTGGTAAATCTCTTCTGCACCCTCTCTAAAGCCTCCACATCCTTCTGGTAGTGTGGCAACCAGAATTGAACACTATACTCCAAGTGTGGCCTAACTAAGGTTCTGTACAGCTGCAACATGACTTGTCAATTTTTATACTCAATGCCCCGGCCAACGAAGGCAAGCATGCCGTATGCCTTCTTGACTACCTTCTCCACCTGTGTTGCCCCTTTCAGCGACCTGTGGACTTGTACACCTCGATCTCTCTGACTGTCAATACTCTTGAGGGTTCTACCATTCATGTATATTCCCTACCTGCATATTAGACCTTCCAAAATGCATTTCCTCACATTTGTCCGGATTAAATTCCATCTGCCATCTCTCCGCCCAAGTCTCCAAACGATCTAAATCCTGCTGTATCCTCTGACAGCCCTCATCGCTATCCGCAATTCCACCAACCTTTGTGTCGTCTGCAAACTTACTGATCAGACCAGTTACATTTTCCTCCAAATCATTTATATATACTATGAACAGCAAAGGTCCCAGTATTGATCCCTGCGGAACACCACTAGTCACAGCCCTCCAATCAGAAAAGCACCCTTCCATTGCTACTCTCTGCCTTAAATGAAATGAAATGAAAATCGCTTATTGTCACGAGTAGGCTTCAATGAAGTTACTGTGAAAAGCCCCTAGTCGCCACATTCCGGCACCTGTTCGGGAAGGCTGGTACGGGAATTGAACCGTGCTGCTGGCCTGCCTTGATCTGCTTTCAAAGCCAGCGATTTAGCTGTGTGCGAAACCAGCACAGCTATTGACCTAGCCAGTTCTGTATCCATCTTGCCAGCTCACCCCTAATCCCGCGTGACTTCACCTTTTGTACCAGTCTGCCATGATGGACCTTGTCAAAGGCCTTACTGAAGTCCATATAGACAACATCCTCCCATGGTCCAAAAATGTGCAGATTAGATGGATTGACCATGCTTAATTGCATCTTCATGTCCAAAGAGTGTAGGTTAGGTGGGGTTATGGGGCTAGGGCAGTAGGGTGCTCTTTTGGAGGGTCGGTGCAGACCTGTTGGGCTGAATGGCCTCTTACTGCACTGTAAGTATTCTATGAAGGCAGTTAGCATAACAATGTAATTGCCAAAGCATGCAAATATGGAAAGGTTTACAAGGCACAAGGAGGAAATCTCTCTAGTCTTGTCCGTGTTGTTTGAAAATGCTATGTAGCCGAATCCCACCTTGGATAGCACTTCAAGGGTTCATTAAATGTGATTAGGGTTTCTGTCTCTCCCACCATTTCAGACAGTTTGTCCTGGACCCGCACCCCAACTCCCCTCTAATTCTTCTACAATTACTTGAAATGTATGTCTCCTCGTTATTGACCTTTCCGCCAACGAAAATAGATCCTTTGTATCCATTGTATCTAGGCCCCTCAATTTTTTTTATGCAGGGTGTGATTCTAGACCAGCCTTTTTCAAACCTTTTTGCCCGAGACCTATTTTTACCAGTCATTCGACCACTGCGACCCACGCCGGCCGACTGCTGCGACCCACGCCGGCCGACCGCTGCGACCCACGCCGGCCGACCGCTGCGACCCACGCCGGCCGACCGCTGCGACCCACGCCGGCCGACCGCTGCGACCCACGCCGGCCGACTGCTGCGACCCACGCCGGCCGACTGCTGCGACCCACGCCGGCCGACTGCTGCGACCCACGCCGGCCGACTGCTGCGACCCACGCCGGCCGACTGCTGCGACCCACGCCGGCCGACTGCTGCGACCCACGCCGGCCGACTGCTGCGACCCACGCCGGCCGACTGCTGCGACCCACGCCGGCCGACCGCTGCGACCCACGCCGGCCGAGTTTTTTCACTTTCCTTTAATGTGACAGGTGCGCCTGCGTTGCTGATCACGGGAGGAATTCCTGACAGCGGCGGCTGGCTTTTAAAAATGCTGGCTGTGGTGGACATTTGAGATTGCTTGCGTGCCAGACCAAGCAGTGTGCAGGTCCAGAGCCCAGCGGGGTAGATTGCCTCCTCCTAACGTCAGCGCGCTGTCCAGGGCCAGATTTTTCAGAAACAACGGAAACAGCGGCAGAGAGCAGGTCACGCTCCCTGTACGCTAACGTCATGTGTTCTGGGCGCGAGAGAGATTCCTCCATTTTGCAGCTGTAAGCACAACCCATGGAAAAGAAAAACACAGCAGCATAAAGAGATTACTAGAGATATGGGTTATTAATTGTGCCATTGCAAATCAGGATTCAAAGTTCATATGTGTTATCTGCAGGGAAGCAGTGGCAAAATGAAAGTTTAAAACCCTCAAAGCTTCAAAGACAGAGGCAGCATGGTGGCGCAGTGGGTGAGCCCTGCTGCCTCACGGCACCGAGGTCCAGGTTCGATCCCGGCTCTGGGTCACTGTCTGTGTGGAGTTTGCACATTCTCCCCGTATTTGCGTGGGTTTCGCTTCCACAACCCAAAAGCTGTGCAGGCTAGGTGGATTGGCCATGCTAAATTACCCCTTCATTGGAAAAATGAATTGGGTACTCTAAATTTATTTTTTTTAAACTTCAAAGACATTTGGAGACTAAACATGGCGAGTTTGAGGGCAAACTTCTTTATTTTGCTCAACAGTGCACTGAGATCATAAATCATCAGTTGAAGTTGTGCTCAGTAACTTTGAATAACATAGCAAGTGAGATCGTGAGGACCAAGCAAGCGCACCTGTCATATTAAAGTTAAGTGAAAATGGTATGTCGCAAAGTTCGGCCGGCGTGGGTCCTGAAGGATGGCCGGTTGGTAAAAATGGATCCCGGGCAAAAAAGTTTGAAAAAGACTGGTGTCGGGAACTCAACAACCAATTTGTGCACAGCGACCTCCCACAAGCAGCATAGTTAGGAAACAAGCAGCCAGTTTGTTCACAGAACCTCCCTCAGGCAGCATAGTGTAGGAAACAAGCAACCAATTTGTGCACAGCGACCTCCCACAGGCAGAATAGAATAGAACAGTACAGCACAGAACAGGCCCTTCGGCCCTCGATGTTGTGCCAAGCAACTATCACCCTACCCAAACCCACATATCCACCCCATACCCGTAACCCAACAACAACCTGCAGCCAATCTATGCACAATGACCTCCCACAAGCAACATAACATAGGAACTAGGCAGCCAATTTGTGCATAGCAACCTCCCACAAACAGCATAGTGTAGGGAACGCAGCAGTCAATTTGTGCAGCAACCTCCCATAACCAGTAATGTATTAATGATCCAAAAATCTGCTTTCATGATGTTGATTAATAAATATTGGCCAGGATAATTATTATTTTTGTTTAATTTAAATTTTTCCAATTCAAGGGCACTTTAGCGTGGTCGATCCACCAACCCTACATATCTTTGTAGGGTTGAGACCCATGCAGACACTGGGAGAATGTGCAAACTCCACACAGACAGTGACCCGGGCCAGGATTGAACCCGGGTCCTCAGTGTTGTGAGGCAGCGGTGCTAACCAGTGCGCCACCGTGCCGTCCTTACCTCGGAAAATTCCAATGCTGTTCTTTGAAATATTTCCATGGGTAATTTTTCAACCGTTTGTGAGAACAGGCAGGTTCTCTGTTTAACACATCATCTGAAAAATAGTATCTCCATCAACTCTGCACTTGCACAGTTTTGTGCTGGAGTGTTGGCCATGATTTTTGTTCTAAGTCCTGGGGTTTGACTTGAACTCTAATTTTCTGACTCACAGGCAAATATACTAAAAACTGAGCCTAATGGCTGCACCCAAATATCACAAAAGCTATGAACCAGGAACAGACAGTTAATGCATTGCTAAAGACTTGCACTCGAGAACCAGCCATGCCCCAAGCCTAGCTGTATCAGGCAAGTTTCAACAGTGGCATCTACCCAACATGGAAAATTTCCCAGGAATGTTATGTCCACAAAAAACAGAACATATCCAATTCAACCAATTACCATCCCATCAATCTATTCTCAACATAGACAAATTGGGGGAAGGTACATCAACAGTGCTATCAAGGGACACGCGTGCACCATTGAGTCCTGTGAATCACGAGGTTCTGGGTTCAAGTTCCCTCTCTAAAGCTTTAGAACAAAAATCGGTGTTTGACACTGCTGTCCTGAAGGAGTGCTACGTTATTAGAGATGTTTTCTTTCAGATTAGGTCTTATTTCAAGACCCTCAGCTGCCTCCAGAGAACCATAGAATTACTGCAGTGAAGTAGGAGGCCATTCAGCCGATCTAATCTGCACTGACTCTGAAAGAAGCTCCCTACCTCGGCCCCCCCCCCCTTTCCCATAACCCCACCTACCCACATATCTTTAGACACATAATGGGCAATTCTGCATGGCCAATCTACCTAACCTGCACATCTTTGGATGTAGATTACCACGTCTCGGGGATTTATCGGCCTTCAATCCCATCAATTACCCAACACTGTTTCCCTGCCTATACTGATTTTCTTCAGTTCCTCTCTCTCACTAAACCCTGTGTTCCCAACATTTCTGGTATGTTATTTGTGTCCCCTGTGAAGACAGAACCAACGGATATGTTAGTTGGTCAACCATTTCTTTGTTCCCCATTATAAATTTCTCTGTTTCTGGCTGTATGGGACCTACATTTGTCTTCACCAATCTTTTTCTCTTCACATACTTATAGAAGTTTTTACAGTCAGTTTTTATGTTCCCTGCAAGCTTACTCTTGTATATTTTCCCTTTCTTAATCCCTTGGTCCTTCTTTGCTGCATTCTAAACTCCTCCCAATACTCTGGCCTGTTGTTCTTTTCCATCCAATTTGTATGCCTCTTCCTTGGATCTAATACTACCCCTAATTTCCCTTGTGAGCTATGGTTAGGTCATCTTTTGTGTTTTACTTTTGTTTCATTGTCTACCACCATTCATGAATTGATTTAGTGGAATTGCAACACTTTATTTGATTTGTTGGCTGTGAGATCACTTAGCTAGTCTATATATGGTCAGTCCCATTTAGGACAGTGGTAATGCCACATGGTATGGAAGGACAGGAAGTCGTCAACGATAATGAACTTTACGGCGGTCACTTTAACCACTACCATCATGGAAAGATATCTACCACTACCGCCATAAAGATAACCTGCAACCGATAGTTTGACAAGGATGAGGTCAAGTTGGAATTTCCCTTGTGCTACTTCTCTCACCTCCTGCTGCCATCCCAGTCTCGCATCCATGGTCCTTCAGGACTCAGCCTGCTCAGGCAGTAGTGGTGCTACTGAGCTATGTTTGGTGATGGACATTGAAGCTCCCCGTCCAGGGTGCATTCGCCTTCAATATAGCTTCCAAGTGGTATTCAACATGAGGGAGTACTGATTTATCAGCTGAAGAAGGGCAGTAGATTGTAATCAGCAGAAGGTTTCCTTGCCTATGTCTGATTTCCATGAGATGTGAGGTCTGGACTCAGTGTGGAGGAATCCAAGGTCCTTATAAGACTATAAGATGTAGGAACCATGTTCGGCCCATTGAGTTTGCTCCATCATTCAATGAGATCATGGCCGATCTGATATAATCCTCAACTCCCCTTTCCTGTCTTACCCTTGATTACACAGATTCACTACTCTCTGAGAGAAGAAATTCCTCCTCGTCTCTGTCTTAAATGGGTGACCCCTTACTCTTTGGTTATGCCCTCTGGTCTAGACTCTTCCACAAGAGGAAACATCCTCTCAGCATCCACTCCATCAAGCCCCCTAAGAATCCTGTAAGTCTCAATAAGATCACCTCTCATTCTTCTGAACTCCAATGAGTACAGGTCCAACCTACTTAACCTCTCTTCATAAGAAAATCCTTCCAATACCCTGGATCAGCCTAGTGAACCTTCTCTGGACTGTCTCCAATGCCAGTGTACCTTTCCTGAGATAAGAGGACTAAAACTGTTCACAGTATTCCAGTGTGTGATCTTAACAAGTGCCTTGTGTAGTTTTAACAGGACTTTCCCTATTTTTGTACTCCAGTCCCTTTGAAATAAAGGCCAACATTCCATTTACCTTTCTAATTACTTGTGAAATTGCATGCAAGCTTTTTATGATTTGTGCATGGGAACCCCTAAGTAGTAATAATAATAATTGCTTAGTGTCACAAGTAGGCTTCAATGAAGTTACTGTGAAAAGCCCCTAGTAGCCACATTCCGGCGCCTGTTCGGGGAGGTCGGTACGGGAATTGAACCTGCGTTGCTGGTCTTGTTCTGCATTACAAGCCAGCTATTTAGCCCATTGTGGTAAACTAGCCCATCCTTCTGTGCTGCAGTTTTCTACAGTCTCTCAATTTAAATAATATTCAGCTCCTTTATTCTTCCTACTAAAGTGCACAACTTCACATTTTCCTACATTATATTCAATCTGACAAGTTTTTGCCCACCTACCTGTCTTGTATCCCTCTAGATTCTTTGTGTCACCCTCATCACTTGCCTTCCCACCTAACTTTGTGTCATCTGCAAATTTGGCAATTGGGCATTAACTTCCTTCATCCAAGTCATTAATATATATTGTAAATAATTGTGGCCCCAGCACGGATCCCTGTGGCACTCCACTAGTTACAGGTTGCCATCCTGAAAATGCCACTCTTATCCCAGCTCTGTCTTCTATTAATTAGCCAATTCTCTATCCTCAACACCATGGGCGTTTGTCTTATTGTGTGGTACCTTAGGGAAAGCTGTTTGGAAATCCAAGTATGTTAAGTCTGCTGGTTCCCCTCCATCTACCCTACTTGTTAACATCTCAATTAATTCTAATAAGCTTGACAGGCATGATTTCCCCTTCATGAAGCCATGCTGACTCTACCTGGTTGTATTATTTATTTCTAAATGCTTTGCTATTACATCCTTTATAATGGACGCTTAATATTTCCCCAATTACAGACGTTAAGCTAACTGGCCTATAGTTACTTGTTTCTATCTCTTCTCTCCCCCCCCCCCCCCCCCCCCTTTTTTGAATAAAGTTTCCTAATCTTCTAGGACTTTTCCAGAATTGAACGATTGTTGGAAGATTACTAGCAGTGCATCCACTATCTCTAGCTGCATTCTTGTCTGCAGGATGCAATCCATCAGGTCCAGGGAATTTATCGGCCTTTAGCCCCATTCGTTTCCATAGTACTTTTCCCCTTCTGATTATTATTGTATTTATTTCCTTCCGTCCCTTTTCCCCCTTGATTATTTAATATATTTGCAATGTTTTTAGTGTTTTCTACCGTGAAGACTGTCACAAAGTATTTGTTTAACTCCTCTGCCATTTCCTGGTTTTCCATTGTTGTTTATGCAGTCTCATTCTTTAAGGACCTACGTTCACTTTGGCCTCTCCCTCCCTTTTTATACTTTTATAGAAGCCCTTGCTGTCTGTTTTTGTTTTACTTGCTAGTTTACCCTCATAGTTTGTCTTCCCTCTCTTTATTATTTTTGGTCATCTTTTGTTGGTTTTTAAAACGTTCCCAATCCTCTGGCTTACCACTAATCTTCGACACATGATATGTTTTTTTTTCTTTCAATTTAATACAGTAGTATCCTTCAATTCCTTGTGACCATAGCTGATTTATCCCCTTTCCAGAATCTTTCTTCCTTACTGGGATATACCTTTTCTATGAGTCATGAAGTATTTTCAGAAACATCTGCCGTTGCTGATGACAATCTTTCCTGATAAACTCCTTTCTCAGTTCACTCCAGCCAACTCTGCCCTCATTCCTTTAAAATTACCCTTATTTAAGTGCAGCACAGCTGTTTTTGACCCAAGTTTCTCACTCTCAAATTGAATGCTAAATTCTACCATGTTTTGGTCACTGCTTCCTTGGGGATCTTTTACTCTGAGATTGTTTATTAAACATGCCTTGTTGTACGTTACCAGATCCAAAATAGCCTGATCACTGATTGGATCCCACAGCATATTGTTCTACAAAACTGTCCTGGATAAATCTATGGATTCTTCCTCATGGTTACCTCTGCCAATCTGATTTCCCAATTTGCATGAAGCTTAAAGTCACCCATGATTAAAAAATTGCCTTTTTACATGTCTTTATTATCTCCTGATTTATTCTCCGTTCTACAGTATAGGATCTGCTTGGGGGCCTATAGACTACTCCCACCTGTGTGTTCTTTTCCTTGTTATTCTTGCCTCCACCCATATGGATTCTACATCTTCCAGTCCAATAACTGTGTACAGTACTACTATGATACTGTCTCTCGCAGGTCTGTCCTGCTGGTGGGACAGGCTTTAATCAGGAATGATGATGGAAGAATCTGGAACATTGTTTAAAAGGTATGTTTCTGTGAATGGCTACGTCAGGCTGTTGCTTGACTAGCCTTTGGGACAATTCTTTGAATTTTGGCGAATACCTTTGTTCCGGGCATGAGAAATGTCTACTAGTTGGTGGATTTCCAACTTTTCAAGAATGGAATTCTGTCGTGGAAATAATTTTCCAATTTCCGTCTTTGGTAGTTGTTGGTGAGCTTGACCTGGATCTTGTGCTTTCAACCGATCTCTGAATTCTGGGCTGTCTTGATATAATCCATGAACTCCAGAGTGAAGAACCCCGTTGTAGCTTATTAACGGACCTGAACCCGAACTGTTGCCATTCAGCCTCATGCCTGTCTGGATGTAACTACCAACACTCATATCACTGGGAGGATGTTCTCTGCTGCTGGCTGCTTGGTGGAGCTGCAGGCTGCGGCAGGTGTGCTGAGGGGGAAGGAGCAGCAGACCCCAAGACTCTACCTGTTGTCGTAAATTGCAGCTGGTTTTCAGTCACTGTAGCTGGGTGATGCTGTAAACCTATAGAAAGGCCAGAAAGGGAGCGTTGGTGAAGACGGACTGTAGAATGAGTGGAGGGGAATGGGTGACAGAGTTGGGAAGAAGGGCTGCTTGCTGACTATGGGGAGGAGAGGAGTGAGGAAGAGAGATTGCTGAGCAAGTGGGGGTTGGGGAGGCGGGTTGTCATGGGGCTGCCGTGTGCATGGGAGTGTTGAGTGGTTGCTGAGTTAGTTGAGGGAGGGGTTTGGAAAGAGGCGCTGATGTCGGCGAAAGCTATTGGAAAGAGAGGTGTGTTTGCGTGTGTCTGATGGGGGAAAGAGGTGCTGATTACAATATGTGTATGGGGCTGGGTAGGGGGAGAGGGGCTTCGTTGAGTCTTCTGTCACCAGGAATATGACGAGCTTTGCTGAAACCTATAACAATGAAATAATGGTTTTACAAAGTACATAAAATAAATGATATTCATATTCATGATGTATTATATTTTGATTTTTAATATGCAAACTTTATATGCTGAATGTTACACTACTGAATTGTTTTTGCTGACATCTGAGCTTACGGTAATTTTCAGAAGTTTTTATATTCGTTCATAGGATGTTGGTTTTACCGGCTAGGCCATTATTTGTTGCCTATCCCTATTTTCCCTTGAGAAGGTGGTGTTGAGTAAAAATGGGGTCACGTTGAAAAATAGTCAATGAAACATTACTGTAGTCTTTTGTTTCGCTTCATATGGACATAACCCAGCAAGGTCATGTTCTGATGTTAGTATGGACTTCAATCTGGATTACATGTATAAACTGCATTAAATTATACAAATGTAAAAGTCCAGAGTCTGACTGTCACAGAGAGTCAACAAGGGGAAACTAATATTTCTACTTGTTTAAAATCTAATAATTATGCCCATTTGAAATGGCCCAGACGTATTTGCGTTTCACTGCAGATCATTAAAAAGTGTGGTAGTTATATAATTCCTTGTCACAAGTTTCAGACATTTTGTCTTCAACTAACTTTCAAATCTTTTTGCCTTTGGCTATTCTCATCCCTGTTTGGCATGTCCGCTGCTTAATTCAATGCCTACTTCAGGAGAGTAGATTATCTTCTCTAAAGGAGTGAACTAGATGGGTTTTTAACAAATGTCTGCAAATTTCATCCACTGATGCTTTTTATTGTATATTTATCACTGCTGCCTCACAGCACCGAGGTCCCAGGTTCGATCCCGGCTCTAGGTCACGTTCATGTGGAGTTTGCACATTCTCCTCGTGTTTGCGTGGGTTTTGCCCCCACATCCCATAGATGTGCAGGGTAGGTGGATTGGCCACGCTAAATTGCCCCCTTAATTGGAAAAGATGAATTGGGCACTCTAAATTTAAAAAAAATATTGTATATTTATTCATTTGACAATTCAAGTTCCCCATGTCATTGTGGGATTTAAGCTCACATATGTGGATCATTTATCCAAGTCCCTGGATTGTTTAGTCTAGTCAGTGTGTGGAGCAGGCAATGGCTTAGTGGTATTGTCATTGGAAGTAATCTAGAGACTCAGGTAATGCTGTGGGGATCTGGGTTCAAATTTGAATTCAGTGAAAATCTGGAATTAAAAATCTAATGATAACCATTGTCGATTGTCATAAAAACCCATCTGGTTCACTAATGCCCTTTAGGGCAGGAAATAGCCGTCCTTACCTGGTCCAGCCTACATATGACTCCAAACCCTCAGCAATGAGGTCAACCCTTAAAGTCCTCCAGCAAGCCACTCAGTTGAAGGGCAGTTAGGGATGGGTGATCAATCGACACCCATATCCAATGAATTAAAAAAAAACACTATGCTAAAATTCCTACCACCCTTATATGGTAAGTTTGATTGACTGTAACTGTTGAAACTCACTTGACAAGTGTTTTACACTTGAAGGTTGTAATTATTTTCATGGATAGTTTGTGTGGAGACAGTAGGTTGAAACTCTCAGCCCTGTGGAGGCAGCTTTGGAGTTGCCACACATTTGATCAACTCCACGTCATCTTACCCCACTTGCGAGCACCTTTTCCAGAGGTGGGCTCCTCCAACAGTGGCAGGTTGTCAATTAATGATCTTAAAAGACAGTTGAGCTCTATACTTTGAACTTGCAGATTTTGCAAGCAGAGAGGAGGACATTTTGGTAGGAGGTTGGAGCCTCAGTGACAGCAATTGGAAAGGATGCTGTCTTCCATATTACAGCCATACCATTGAGCTTTTAAATAGCATAAACGGATGTCTCTGATGTTGATATGCATGTTGCTAATGGCAGCTGCAATGCCTCCCTGTCACTCTATTAATTCAGTCATGCCAGCCTGCATTGTAAAGAGCTGCAATCAATGTGCTCTTACCGTTGGAACCCATCCATCATTACTAATTAGGTGGCAACTTGGAGACATCCTGTTAATTGTAAAATTAGACCATCAGACACGCATCTGAAATGCGTGGGGACGGGACCCAAAATTGATTCAAAGCTCAAAGGAAAATTTCTGTGGACAAGTAGAAAAGTATCAACGGACCAAATAATTGATTCGCTCATGTTGTAACTACTTTTACTTTTTTTCCCTTTCCAAAGATATTGAGGCACAGATCAGAGAAATCCAGAACAAGAAAGCAGCTCTTGTTGCAGAAGGTGATGCTGATGGAGTTGGTCTTGATTCAACTGGTTACTATGATCAGGAGATCTATGGCGGAAGTGACAGCAGATTTGCAGGATATATGACATCAATTCCTGCAAATGAGCAAGAAGAGGTAAATAATTTTGCTTAAAATGTCTCCATGAAGTTGCAGCCTATTACATAAACATTATTATTCAATCACAATTTGTTTCAAGACCACATTTTAAATTGTTGAAGTGCTATTTGTGAAAATTAGAAACGGGCAATGTGAGGTGTGCCATCTTAAGTGATATCCTGCGATCTTAACTTTTCTCAAGATTTTCTCTTCTAAAGGTGTGGTGGTCTGATGGATCACTTGGAGTAATTTTTTTCGTTCTTTGGTTTACTGTCAAATCTGAATTGGGACACACCATTTAAAAAACTTATTCAAACAGTTACAATACGCTGCATCTGTCCAGGGAGCAGTTTTACAGTCTACAGGTTTTTCCTCTCTCAGGCTGGACCCCTTACAGCACTCTTCCTCCATCCTAACCCACTCTACCCCCTCCTTCCCACCACCGCCTCACCTCCACATTCACCGCCCAATGATAATGCAGCAGGTTAGGTAACGCAAATCCCCCCCTTCTGCCTCTGCAGCAGGGCCCTCTTTACCAATGGCACCTTCCGCGTCCATACAAACTCTGAAAAAAGTATCCAACTACTGAAAAAAGGCCTTTGGAACAAAAATTGGAAGCATCTGGAATATAAATAAGAGCATTAGCAGGGCATTCGTTTTCATCACTTGAACGCTCCCTGCCAGTGTCAGATGCAGCGTATCCCACCTCTTAAAGTCCTCCCTTATCTCCTCCACCAAATATGTTCTATGTTAGGTTCCACTTGTGTAGCGTCGCCCACTCTCCCGTCACTTGGATCCTCACATACCAAAAGCTATCCCAGGCCACTTTGAATGGTAGCCCCCCTAAATTGGCTCCCCGACCCACTCGTTCAACGGGAACACCTCACTGTTCCCCATGTTCAACTTATAACCTGAGAAGGTCCAAATCTCTCTAATAGGCCCATAATCCTCCCCATGCTCTCCTGTGCATTCGCCACTCGGTGCTCCCTGCTTAACATCCTAATCCCCTGCCACTCTACTGATTCCCCTAAGGGCTATCGCCAAGGGCTCTATCGCTAGTGCGAACCGTAGCGGCGACACCCCTGCCTCGTTGCCCTGTGCAACACAAAACTTTGCGAATTCATCTCATTGGGCCGTACGCTCCCACTGGGACCATGTACAACAGGCGCACCCATGCCACAAACTTCGGCCCAAACCCGAACCTTCCCAGGACCTCGAACAGATACCGCCATTCCACCCGATCGAATACCTTCTCCGCGTCCATGGACACCACCACCTCCGGTACCGTCCTCTCGACCGCATCACAATCATGTTCAACAATCGCCTTATATTACTCGAGGGTTGCCTGCCCTTTAAGAAGCCCGATTGATCCTCTGCAACTATCCCAGGACGCATCCTTCCAGTCTCCCCACCACTAGCTTGGCCAGTACTTTTATGTCTGTATTTAAAAGTGATATGGGCCTGTATGACCCACATTCTAATGAGTCCTTTCCCCTTCTTTGGTATAAGCGTAATCGTCGTGTGTGTCATTGTCTCCGGCAGCTCCCCCTTCTCCAGCGCCTCGCTAAATGCCATCAGTAGATGTGGTGCCAATTCTGCACCAAACTCCTTATAAAATTCTGCCGGGTAATCATTTGGCCCGAGGCCTTCCCCGACTTCAACCCCCTTATGCTTTCCATTACCTCCCTCTGCCCTAAAAGCTCCTCTAGTGCTCTTCATGCAGTCACGGGAATTCCAACCGTCTACGAACCTCATATCTCCCTCTTTGCCTCCCCGGGCCCGCCCTTTACAGTTCCTCGGAATATTTCCTAAACGCCTCATTTATCTTCCCCGGCTCCGACCCCATCCCTGTCTGTACTCTCAATTTCCCCAGAAGCATCCTGCCTCTGTAACTGATGTGCCAACATGCGATTTGCCTTCTCTCCATTCTCGTACTGCTCCCCCTCGCCCTCCACAGCTGTCTCACCGCCCTCCCCGTTGTCAACCTATCGAACTATCCCTGTAGCTTTTTCCTTTTCGCCAATCCATTCGCGGTGGGAGCCCTCAAATATGCCCTGTCCGTCTTGCCCAATAATTATTCATACTTCTCTCTCCTTTTCTATCTTCATGCGCCGTGAACGAGGTAATCTTACCCCCCATACCACTGCCTTCAATGCCTCGCAGAATGTGGCCGTGGACACCTCCACATTTTGGTTCAACGCCATGTAATCCTGAATCACCAACCGCATCTTATCTCAAACCCCCCCCCCCCAAACCACAGATTCTTAAACGCCCATCCTTTCCACAATCCCTCCCAGCTCCTTTGCCAGCTGCAAATTAGGACACACAATATGGGTTAATATTTAATGGAATTTGACAAAAGGTATTTGGGCGCCTTTTATTTAAAAATAAATTTAGAGTACCCAATTATTTTTTTCCAATTAAGGGTTAATCCACCTGACCTGCACATCTTTGGGTCGTGGGGTGAAACCCATGCAGACACGGGGAGAATGTGCAAACTCCACACGGACAGTGACCCAGGGCCGGGATCGAACTCGGGTCCTCGGCGCCGTAGACAACAGTGGTAACCAGTATTTGGGCACCTTGATTTGTCTGTTTTGCTGAATGATAGATCGCGATCAGATGTCTAGGTGGGTGTATTCAGATCTGACATTAAGAAACGATGAAGAATAGTAATGTTATTCAGCTCATGTTTTAACTCAAATTTTAAATAGTTATCATAGCTGTTCTCTCGAACAATCCAAAATAAGGCCCACTTTATTATTCTCTTTCGAACAGCCTTTTATAACTTTTTTTTGGCAGTATTTAAATTTCCTAAGATCTTTTGCAACATACTTTGTAAGTATTTGGATCACATGGCTGAATCCTGAATATTAGCAAAACCTCTCCAATTATATTTTTCTTTGTGGAGAGATGGTAATCGACTGTTCCTTGCACCTAATTGTGTAAAATATTCTGTTTCTAAGGAAGAAATAGGAGAATACAAAGCTAAGAATATATTTGTTAAAAAGCTGAAATAAAATAAAAATTAATTAATTAGAAGAGCAGCGTTTTATTTTACTGCATTACATACTTGCCTTCATAGGATGATGATGACTATTCGTCTCCAAGTTTGCTTGGTCAGAAGAAGCCTGGATATCATGCACCAGTGGCATTACTGAATGATATACCACAGTCAAATGAGCAGGTACAATTATGTTCTTATCAATTTTCTGTGTTTATTGATTTGTTTTAAGCGCTGGGGTGAGAACCATAGACTTCCTTATTTGGTAGACATGCTTCTCATTATTTAAATTCTGTGTGGCATGGCAGATGTATAAACCTGTTTATCATAAACCTGCAAATGGAATGGTGAGTAGATATTATTCTTTATCAATGATGCTCATAAAGAAATAAAAGTTTATTCTCATGTTTTTTGCATTCAGGCAAGATTGCTCAAATAATTTACAAATATATGCTTCCTTACAAAAACTGTTGGGATCATTTGTGCTTGGTTTCTTCATCAGCAGAATATTTCAGTCCTAAATTTGATGTATTTTTCTGTAAATAGGCTCTGAGAAATGGCACAAACACAGAAAATACTGGGCAATCTCAGTCTATTGACAGAGTCATCCAGACTCGATACATTAGCACTCTTCTCTCCATAGATGCTGTCAGACACACTGAGATTGTCCAGTATTTTCTGTTTTTGTTTCAGATTCCAGCATCTGCAGTAATTTGCTTTTATCTTGGCAATTTGACCAACGTATTGGATAAAATTTAGAATTTTGTAAGTTTTTAAAAATAAATTTAGAGTACCCAATTATTTTTTTTCCCAAATAAGGGGCAATTTAACATGGCCAAAACACCTAACCTGCACATTTTTGGGTTGTGGGGGTGAAACCCACGCAGACATGGGGAAAATGTGCAAACTCCACACGGACAGTGACCCAGGGCTGGGTTCGAGCCCGGGTCCTCAGCGCCATAGTCCCAGCTAACCACGGCGCCACATGCCGCCCCCCTGAATTTTGTAAATTTAATGCTTAATTTTATTATTTACAACTTTTCGTACTTTTTACTTGCAGTATGATCCATTTGCTGAACATCGACCGCAGCGAATTGCGGAACGGGAAGATGAGTATAAAGCACGTAGGAGACAGATGATTATTTCTCCTGAGCGCCATGACCCGTTTGCAGATGGTAATTTTTTCAGATTGTGCCGCTTTTTGATGAGGGTGTATAACAGTTCAGCCCTTGAACTTTCTTTACTGTGCTTATTTCACAGTTTGAACTATTTAAAGCATCTTGTTTTGAGAACTTGTTAAAATTAGATTAAATTATTAAAGGCACTTCAATTTTGCATATCAGTATGCACAACTGTATGTGGGTATGCAACATGTGAAGGGTTACTTTTATCTGTGTTTTGTTGTCTACACATCAGACTGTTGTAACAGTATAATTGAAAAGTCAGTATTTAAATACGTTCAGGAGTGTATGCCCATTGCCTTCCATAGTAAATTAGTGAGACATTCTTTTGTTTTCAACGAGACTTGTTGGCTGAATTTTTGTTCTTTTATGGAATGAAAGGTTGCTCATGGGGAATTGTGATAGTTATGTATTTTTTGGAAGAATATAGCATTTGCAAACCATACAAGAACAGTACTTTCAGCCCGGTCTTGTGCGGAAGGCTTTGGTACATCTACAAAAATAATTACCTGAAAGATTAACTGTAAAACAAAAGGCCTTTCCAAATATATACAGAGGTTTGCAGGACTACCAAATAAACCATCTCCCACAGAATACTTTGCAAGTGGGAAGTATTACTTTGCTTTTACCCTGCCCTGTTCATTTGGTCTGCTAGTACAGATGGGACCAATTTCAGATGGGTTCTTGTATTCCATTTAAATGGACATAATCTTGCAGCATCTTATCAGTTTTTCAGTTTAATTATTTGTGAGCTATGATTCAGCCAATCATTCTGAACAGTTGTCTCAAATCCAACTACTTAAAAAAACCCTCAAATTTGAAACTGTTCTGCACTGATTTATGTTCATTGCTGTCAAAGAAAGTTATTTTGCACATAACGAATCATGCAGCACAAGTTACGGCTAGTAAGCTGTGTAATCCATACATAAAATAATTAATTGCGTGCAAGTGTGTTTGAAAACTTAATCGGTCAAAAAGCAATTTTAAATTAATTAAGTTGAAGTTTCTCAATTTAATACAAACTGTTAAATTGAAAACTGCAAAATGTGTCTCTTGGACAAATTATTCAATTTTAATTTCTCCTTTAAGTTAACTAAACTGATTTGGCTTTTGTTTACTTTAAGTAGTGCTGTTTTCTCTAGAAAATGTGGATCAGGATGGATTGTTGTAGGGCTTTTTGAAGTATTTCAATCCATTGCTTCCGAGTAATACTCGCTTGATGAAAATTACACTTGAGTTTCCCCAATGATGTAGCACCGTCACAAAATAAGACATATACATCAGGAGATAAATTTCCAATCTTTGCCGAGTTAGCTGGGGCCAGAGTTGGAAAATTGACATTGACCTTAGTGCTGCTGGAATAGGGAGAACTTGAGCATGACTCCTGCTCTTCAGTGCTATTCAATGACCTCACTGATAAGGCCACATGAGTGAATATTGGATGATCACAGGATTGGCTTTAGTGCCACCTCCTACCTGTCCTTCCTCCAGATCAAGAACATGCCAGCATCCACTATGCAGACATACGCATAATGAATGGCCACCAGAGTATAATGCAACAGGCTATGGCAGTGGAATTGTACTTTTCCAAGAGTCCTGTGTTTCCATAAGAAATGTGGTTTGGAAAAGGAAGAATCTGGCTGTTCCAGTTCTGTGATTAAAAACAGTTTTCCTTAAGCTCTTGTCCGTATCACACATCTAGATTGGAGCTTGCCATCCTCTGAATTAATTTGGAATGGCCTTTTAGAAACAATTTTAATGGTAGTCAGTTAGATGCTAGACATGTGGTTGCTGCTGGGAGGCATAGTGGGCCAGATGGAAGTTTTATTTTTTTCAGGTGATTCTGTTTACATTTTAACAGTGAGAGGAAGTTTTGCTCTATGTAGTACATTTTCAGTTTAACTAGTCATGCAGGCTTAATTGAAAGGGGTATCAGACCTACAGTATGTATGTTTTATCAGGGATAGAAACTGACATTTTTGTATCTGTAATTGCTCTAAATATGTTTGCCGGAATTCCACGGGCCCATACTAACTGTCCTTAATTTCTTTCCTACAGCAGTACTGCTATGACAGTCCTGTCTGCATTCTTAAGGGTGCAGTGCAACAGATCGTGTGTAGGTTATGCTGAAAAAGTAAACCAAAAGGAAGTCCAATGAAAATGGCAGTATGACACTGCCAGTGTAGCATGTTTTAGACAAACCCAAACAGCATAATCCCAAATAAAAGTATCCTGTTGAAGTAAATTTTTATGCTTAAATAGTTGCATTTACAATTACTTTTTTATTATGGTTAATATTAAACAGGTAAAATTTGTTTTCTCCTAAGAAGTTTGTTAGTACACATATTGAGTGAGATTTTAAAAACTAACACAAGGTGTGATGTTTTGAATTTTAAAACCCTTTCCAAAGTGTTACTAATGGTAAAGAGATAATTTTCTAGGCTTCTGTTCTGCTGCTTGAAGTCAGAACTGCTGATGGACACACAGGCCCGCCAGTGTACGTATTCCGGAACATCACCGAAGGAAAACCAACAATAATGGACACTTAAATGTGTTTTCATGTCTTGCGTATGATTTGCTTATAACTGCACTTAGGCATTTATTTTTAGATTGTTGTAATTATTACTGTTTGTATTCAAGCAGGTTAAATTGACCATCAGGTTGCTTCTCTGTAAGTTGCTGTGATTTGAACAAATATAAAAATTGAGAAGTCAGCAATTTTAAACTTAAAAGTTGAACCAAAATAAATGTAGACTGTTAATGCAAAAATATCATGACTATATTAAAAAAGTTGACTTTTCTCTTATATTTGCACTAATTGTTTTCTGGTCTATTCTCACTATTTTTGTCCCTCAGGTGGAAAGACACCAGACCCTAAAGTCCATGCCAGAACCTACATGGATGTTATGCGAGAACAGCATTTAACAAAGGAAGAGGTAACAACATCTCAAATCCATTTCATGTAAAATGGTAGCAGCCTGCTTTTAGATTAAAGTTTGGTTGATCTGGGTATTTGTTTATTTCAGAGGGAAATAAGGCAACAGCTAGCTGAGAAAGCTAAAGCTGGAGATCTTAAGGCAGTCAATGGATCGGCTCAGCAGCCTGCCAAACGCAAGCGTCGATGGGATCAGACGGCAGATCAAACTCCTAGTTCCACACCGAAGAAAGTATCTAGCTGGGACCAAGCAGAGGTGAGAGGGAAGGCCAACTATTTTTCCACTAACACAGGAGCAAAATACTGCAGGTGCTGAAAATTGGAAATAAAGCAGAAAATGACGAAAATATTCTGCAGCATCTATGGACAGAAAGAGAGCGAGCGACAAAGTTAACATCTCGGTTTGATCACCTTTCATCAAAATTCTGGCCTGAAACATATTAACTCTGTTTTTCTTTCCATCGATGCTGCCGTATTTGCTGGCTGAGTATTTCCAGTGCCTTCTGTTTTAGTTCCCCCCTCTCCCTCCTTACAGTTCTTTTCTTAAGTAAGTGATCCACAAGTGTTCATACACCCCATTCATGTGTGCGAGGTTTCTTCCATGCGATACAATGGCAGAGTATGCTGGTGGGTATTTGAATATTGGGGTTCATAAAATCTAGACCGGATTGTGTCGAGAGTGGGGGTTCGTAGGCACAGCTCGCATTACTTTGAGCGGAAATGTTGTCACTCCATCTACTTACGCCTTTTTAATGCTACTCTTTCCTTTACTGTGGATAGATTAATTTCTATCTCTTGTTAAAGTTCACCAGTTTGAGGCTGAACTTGGTGGACTATCTTCTCAGATAATTGGATAATTTTACGCAAAACGTTAAAATACTTACTTAATTGAAAGCATTAATTAAAAAATGTCAACAAGACTTTGCTGGTTTCCTTTTAGTGTTCATTTGTCAAACCAAGTCAAGTCACTCTTTGAGCCAGCCACTCAGCAAACTACTAGAGAATTAATAAGGCGTCATTACCCTCACTTCCAGCAGTTTTTTATGCTAGTTGCTCATTTTTACCTACAGGAACTACACTGCTCTTATCAGGAGATCAGGATCGATACAGCTCTGTTCCTCCTTGGTTAACCAACCAGGAGAGTGACTTACAGTTTCATTTTTTCATCACCCAGCAACCTTCCAGATTACTTGGTACCTTGGAAAATATCAGTGTAAAGCCCTGTGTAAATTAAGGCTATGGTCAATTGATAATTTAACAATAACATTCATTGCTAATCAACCTTTGGATGCTGCACTTAGCTGCAGATTCAAGTGCTGACACTGAAATGTGAGCAATTTATGAAGTTCCTATTTTATAGTCTGTTGTTGCACATTATCCAGTGAAAGTTTATTTGGCAATAGTTAATACGGTCTACATTGATGAATTTGATCTAAATTATTTGTGAATTTTCTTTTGTAGACTCCAGGGCATACTCCAGGGCACACACCTGGACATACACCTGGGCACACACCAGGGCATACCCCTGGTCACACACCTGGAAACACTCCTTCTCAGAGCCGCTGGGATGAAACACCTGGTCGTTCAAAAGGCAGTGAGACTCCTGGTGCAACCCCCAGCTCAAGAATGTGGGAGCCCACTCCTAGTCACACACCAGCAGGGGCTGCTACACCAGGACGAGATACGCCAGGGCATGCTACACCAGGTCATGGAGGCGCAACTTCCAGTGTGCGCAAAAACAGATGGGATGAAACACCAAAAACAGATAGGGGTGAGATTAACTTTTCCTTCTGTACAGAAAGTTGCATTCATGTTAAAGTAATGACGAAGAAAAATATGGCTGTTCAAGCTTCTGTGCAATATTTTTGAACTTATTCAGTTGAGATCATAAAGACTTCAAAAGTCTTTAATTGCTTTAATTGAGTGTACTAACAAATACTTTTAGAAATGCAGAAGCAGTCCATGTCCCAATGCAACAAGACCGTGCCAGTATCTAAGCCTGCTCTGACAACTGACAAGTAACAATCGCGCCACACAGGTGCCAGGCAATGACCATCTCCAGCAAAAGAGAATCTAAGCATTACCCCTTGACATTCAATGGCATTACCATTGCTGAAACCCCCACTGTCAGCATCCCAGAGGTTACTATTGACCAGAAACTGAACTGGACAAGCCATATAAATACTGTGGCTACAAGAGCAGGCCAGAGGCTAGAAATCCTGCGGAAAGTAACTTGCCTCCTGACTCCCCAAAGCCTGTCCACCATCTACATGGGAGTGTGATGGAATTCTCTCCACTTTCCTGGATGAGTGCAACTCCACAACAAAATTCAAGAAGCTTGACACCATCCAGGACAAAGTAGTCCGATTGACTGCAACCAGGTCCACAAACATTCACTTCGTCCACCACTGATGCACAGTGGCAGCAGTGTGCAGCATCTAGAATAGCAAGAACTCACCAAGGCATATTGGGCAGCACCTTCCAAACCCATGACTGCTACCATCTAGAAAGACAAGAACAACAGACGCATGGGAACAGTACCACCTGGGTCCCATCCAAGCCACTCACCATCCTGACATGAAGCTATATCGTTGTTCCTTTGCTGTCACTGGGTCAAAATCCTGGAACTCCCTCCGCAACAGCACTGGGTGTACCTACACCAGATGGACTGCAGCGGTTCAAGAAGGCAACCACCTTCTCGGGGGCAATTATGGATGGACAGTAAATGTTGAACGAGCCAGTGATGCCCACATCCTATGAATGAATTTTAAAAAATGGTTATGATGGATGTTATGCCACAATATGTCCTGTTGTGAACAAAGTAAGTTTTTATTTCTTGTTTTCTTTTTTATTCATTTACGGGATTTGGCATCGTTGGTTAGGCCAGCATTTATTGCCCATCCATAGTTGCTCTTCAGGTGGTGGTGAGTTGCCTTCTTGAACCGCTGCTGTCCTTGAGGTGTAGGTACACTCACTGTGCTGTTGGGGGGGGGGGGGGGGGGGGGGGGGGGGTGGAGTTCCAGGATGTTGCCCCAGCAATAGTGAAGGAACGGCGATATATTTCTTTTTCTCTTTTTTGTTCTATAAATTTAGAGTACCCAATTATTTTTTATCCAATTATGGGGCAAATTTAGCGTGGCCAATCCACCTAACCAGCACACCTTTAGATTGTGAAGGTGAAACCCACGCAGACACGGGGAGAATGTACAATCCCCACACGGACAGTGACCCAGGGGAAGACAATATATTTCAAAGTCAGGGTGGTGAGTTAGTTGGAAGGGAACCTCCAGGTGATTAGGTTCCCAGGTATCTGTTGCTCTTGTCCTTCTAGGTGGTAGTCGTGGGTTTAGAAGGTGTTGTCTAAGGAATCTTGGTGAGTTACTCCAGTGCATCGTGTAGATGGTACACAAGGCTGCCACTATTCATCAGTGGTAGAAGTTTTGTGGAAGGGGGGAGCAATCAAGTGGCTGCTTTGTCCTGGATGGTATCGAGCTTCTTGAGGGTTGTTGGAGCTGCACTTGTCCAGGCAAGTGGAGAGTATTCCATTACACTCCTGACCTGTGCCTTGTAGATGGTGGACAGGCTTTGGGGGGGTCAGGAGGTGAGTTACTCGCCATAGGATTCCTATTTTTGACCTGCCCTGGAAGCCACAGTATTATTGTGGCTTGTCAGTTTATGATCAACATCCCCCAGAATACTGATTGTGGGAATTCAATGCTGGTAATGCCATTGAATGTCAGTTACTGAGATGTAAAATTATCAAGCTAGTGGATTCCTTCAAGAAGTCAACATACAAAGGGCAGCATGATGGCACAGTGGTTAGCATTGCTGCCTATGGCGCTGAGGACCTGGGTTCGAATCCCGGCCCTGGGTCACTGTCTGTGAGGAGTTTGCACATTCTCCCCGTGTCTGCGTGGGTTTCGCCCCCACAACCCAAAGATGTGCAGGCTAGGTGGATTGGCCATGCTAAATTGCCCCTTAATTGGAAAAAATTAATTGGGTACACTAAATTTATAAAATAAAAGAAGTCAACATATTGGGAAGGTCACGTGTTGAGTTAATTAATTCAAAGGATTTTTTTTCTTCTTTCCAATTTGAACAACATGTTTGTTTTCTGATCACCGTGTCTCCTTGTTGGACATCGCCACTAACCTAATCCTACCAACTTCTGTCGTAGATACCCATGCACATCAAACAGGAAGCACTGGATAGATATTAGTTGTCTGAACCTGCAAATAATTTTCCTTTCCCCAATTATGGAAATTATGCCAATTACAGCACTGAACTGTTTTTGCAATTTGCAACAACCAATTCATGGTAGACTAAGTATCAAATCTGGGACTGTCTTTGTTCACTCCGAATGGTTGATCTACTCATTGGATAACTTTGCTGAACCATCAGAGGACCAAGTGTCTGACTGCAGCATAACAGATCCTTTTATCAAAGTCAGTCAATTACTAGCTATCACAAGGTTCTTTAAAAAATGTGTGCTTGGAAACTAACATATTTGATCATTCAAAAGCACATCTCTAAATGTTTTGTGGATTTGGATGTTCTAATACTCTAATCTTTAGGTTTTCTGTACCAAAAGAGATAGAAACCAAATAAAAAGCAAAATACCACAGAAGCCAGAAATATGAAATAAAAACACAAAATTCTGTAAATACTCAAGTCTGATGGCATCTGCGGAGAGAGTAACAGAGCTTCAGGGATATACTTCAGGGTAACGAAAGGTCATTGACCTGAAATGTTAACTCCGTATTTTCTTCCACAGCCAATGCCTGACCTGCTGAGTATTTCTAACATTATCTGGTTTTATTACATGGAATTAAGTTGCCTTTACTACAACACTGTATTATCCCAGTAATTTTGGTGGTTTATCAGGATTTTTATAAATTGATTTTCTTCAAATACATTTGTTAATGTTAATTTTGTCCACTATTATGCTGGCAGTAACTTCATGTGATACATTTGAGAAATAAATATAATATGTATACAAAAGCAGCCAATATTAAAGATATAAGAGGGCCAGAGCAGAAACAGAATAATATTTGAAAAATTAAATCAGTAATAATGATAAATCTTTATTCGAGTCACAAATAGGCTTACATTAACATTGAAATGAAGTTACCCCTAGTCGCCACACCACGGCGTCTGTTCGGGTCGACTGCTGGAGAATTCAGAATGACCAATCACCTAAAAAGCACGTCTTTCGGGACTTGTGAGAGGAAACCGGAACACCCGGAGGAAACCCACATAGACACTGGGTGAACGTGCAGACTCCGCACAGACAGTGACCTAAGCCGGGTGCTGTGAAACAGCAATGCTAACCACTGTGCTACCGTAGAAACAGTAAAATTAATCTGATAAGAGGGTAGATCGAGTTGTTCTTAGTAATGGAATTTTATTAGTGGATGGTAGTTCTATTTCTCCAAGATTTAAATGACAAGTGAAATATGCAAGCCTGTTTTGGGTAACATGGAGATGTTAAAACTTGTGGAATAAAATGTGGTGTGCTAAAGTTTGTTCTTAATTGTCTCTCCCAATACTTTTTTTTTAAATGGAGGAAAGCCCATTGCAGTTTTGAACAATGTGTCTCTGATCTGATCGAAGTAATATTTATGCCAAGTGTTTTTAAAATTTCACACACAGGCAAACCTGAATATATTCAAAGGCCCATCATAATCCCATTGTGAATGTAATATTGCACACCCCCGATAAATTGCCAATGATGCTAATATTTGTGGAAATGGAAAAAGTTTTAAAAACTGACCAATTTCAGGAAACAAACCCCCTTAATTTTTCTGACGCCTTAAGACAACGAAACAAACTTGGAAGTCAGCACGGTGGCGCAGTAGATAGCATTGCTGCCTCACTGCGCCGAGGTCCCAGGTTCGATCCCGGCTCTGGGTCACTGTCCGTGTGGGGTTTGCACATTCTCCCCGTGTCTGCGTGGGTTTCACCCCCACAAACCAAAGATGTGCAGGCTAGGCGGATTGGCCACACTAAATTGCTCCTTAATTGGAACAAATGAATAGGGTACTCTAAATTTTTAAAAAACTTGGAGACTTGGTTTACCCATGATGACCACTAATTGCAGTTAACTCTATCTTTCTCTGAAGTAAATACTGCTGCCAGATAAGCTACTTTGAACGAGTTTTCTCGACTACTTATTCTTCAAATGTCATACAACTGATCCATAGATACCTAGAATAAAGGTAACTTTATAAAATGATTTAAAGCACATTTAGTCCTACAATTGTTCCTTCTAACAGAATAGTCACAAAGAACTTTCATCCCAACAGCAAGATCTTCTGCACTCCAGTTCTTTGAACTTGAAGCTTAAGCTACATACTCAAGGAACCATTTGGGCCTTCACGATTAAGCATTAACAGTTATTGAATACTTAATGGAGCTGCAGGATTGAAGCTTTTATTGGTATATATTGATAACTGAGATAGGATTGATGGATGGTACAATAGTAATTATAGGAAAATACTTCAAAAAATATTCCACACAGATCCATCTGCACCTGAAAAGATAAATAATTGTTTTGTATGGAATTCCTTTATCAGAACTTCGATGTTCTAAAGAAAGGCTTCTATTTGACACATTCATTTGTTTTCTATTGATGAAAGCAACAGTTCTTCATATTTTTCATAGAAAATAAAAATGTTCCCGACATTACAAATTCCAACATTGAAGAAATATCAACTTTGCTCAGTCTATCATATCGCTCATATCCAACTGTAGCTTAAAATTGCGTGTGCTATTTTTCAGCTCTTCATTGTTTAATTGGTACTAATTGGAATAATATTAATGCTCTTGAACTTGTCGAAGCTTGTACAACATCTGTTAATATTGAATAATTTTCTTTAACAGTTATTGTGACTGTTTTCAGGTGACGTAGAACAAGAAATTTTCCTGAATGGCTTCTACTTTTAATGTTGATCTTGGGTTCTGGTTCACTATTTCATTTCCTATTTTAGAAACGCCGGGGCATGGCAGTGGCTGGGCTGAGACACCACGGACAGATCGTGGAGGTGACTCTATAGGTGAAACTCCAACCCCTGGTGCAAGCAAAAGAAAGTCTCGCTGGGATGAAACACCAGCTAGCCAAATGGGTGGCAGTACCCCATTGCTTACCCCTAGTGGAATTACACCAAAAGGCACACCTGCAATGGCTATGGCGACACCTACACCAGGTATGTGGTGATGAAGCAAAATATGTACATTCATTGAGTATACATTTTTAGAATACTTCTCATATAAGATGCTATATTTTAAATTTTATGAAATATTTAGACCATAGTTCAGTAACTGTCAGTGGCCCTTTTGTGGCCTTCCCACATGGCCTATTTCCTTGCCTGAGTCTGGTTGACGGAGGGGAGGGAGACAACACTGTTGAGGTCTATCTTGTTCTCATCCATGTTCACGTGTGCGCATACACGCACGCGCACACACTTGTAATGGGGACCATACCTAAGTGGTGTGATATTGGCTCTAAAAATTGCATTTTTAACAATTGAGTATGGAACAATTGAGTTAGCCACCAAATCAATTTATTTTTAAATTAAAATTAGAACCAGCAATAAATATGGTGTAAGGTAGGATGCTTTATAACAAATCCTGTTTCAATACTGTTATTTAAAGCATTAATAAAATAATTAAACTAATAAAGTAATGTTCGTAATTATAAACAATGGCATTTATACAATTATTTTTCCTAACAAATAAGATCAAACTCTGTAGGAACTAAACTAAGTTACAGATTGTGGAAAAGATCAAATTCTACAAAGGAATTGTATTCTGTTAAAAAAGGGTCAAATGTGTTTAACCTTTCATGTTGAAGTAAACTTTGACTTAAATATCTAAGTAATTCAACTTTGTAGGTCACTTGATGAGTATGACACCTGAACAGCTACAGGCATGGCGTTGGGAGCGTGAAATTGATGAAAGAAATCGCCCACTTACAGATGAGGAACTGGATGCAATGTTCCCTGAAGGCTATAAGGTAATGCAGTGTAAAGCTAGTGCACTATCTGCTTTCTGTAGTGATATTTAATTTTTAATTTAGTACTGAATGGAAGACACCAAGGTTCTCTTGGAGATTATTCAATGGAGGAGCGAGTATACTATTGAAGTTACATGAGCCAATGACAGGAATATATTTGTCATAAATAAAGGTGTATCTTTACTAAGGCTGAGTACTGTTGTTCACTTGGCATTATTGTTGATGCACAGGTTGAGTAGCATTCATTTGAAAATGCAGCTACAAAATGAAATTGTGTAGATTGAAGGTCATATTGCTGACATTGTGGGTTAGTTATTCAGATGGCTAATTTTTCATTTAAGTTACCATACTCCAATCAAAGGATTTTTCTTCCTGTATTTTGGAGCTCTGTCCTCACAAGGTATCACATTCTGGCATGTAGGCTATTAACTTAATCCCGGCTAACTTTTACCCAATGCAGCAGTACGCAGTCCTAGGTAGACACCATTTGAATCACAACTTTCTAAAACTGGCTGTTCATTTCTTGGGTGCAACAGTTAGAGCATGATGGTGGCATCAATGATACGAGCAGTTTTTGAAAATGGCAATTGGGTGACCATATGAGATTTGGTGGGGGGTCTGCATTTTCTTACAACAGTAGTTACTTCATGAGGCTTCTATAATTTATGTTTGTTTCTAGACATTGTCCTATTTAGGGGTATGTCTCTGGGAGTTTGGGTATTGAAAAGTGCAGAATGAATGGCAAGTGAACCACTAAAATGCGAGCCTAACCAAATGTTGTCTTTGTAGTCTTCACTCACAGCAGAAGAGTTATATTTCAGAATTTTAAGTGCTGCATAGTTTTTTTAAAAGTATTTTTATTCTCCTTTTTCACATTTTCTCCCAAATTGACACCCAACAATAAACAATAATCAGTAACGAATGAAATGTCAATCCCCCTATCAATAACAACGATCCCATCCTACCACCAAACCCCAGACATTGGCCCGCATGTTAACATAAACAAATGACAAAAAGAAATCAGGAATCACCCATAGTCACCATTAACACATACAGTTCTTCTCCTCTCTCCCCCCCCCCCCCCCCCCCCCCCTCCCCCCCATGTTCGATGTAATCCAATTCTTGAAAGTGCATAATGAATAACGCCAAAGAATAGTAGAACCCCTCCATTCGTCCCCTCAGTTCAAATTTGACCTTTTCAAGAGTCAAGAATTCTAGCAGGTTCCACGCCACGCCACGCCAGGGCACAGGGTGGAGCTGGGAGCGAAGTATGGGTTGGAGCTGGGGGTAATATTTAGATACATGCAGCTTCGAGATTTTGCCAAAAAGGAGATGCAGAGTTTCCCAGTGGAGCCGGCTTCCACATTGCTGGAGGAGGTGCTGACGACAGGGGGCCTGGAGAAGGGGGTAGTATTGGCGGTTTACGGGACTATTTTGGAAGAGGAGAAGGCGCCGCTGGAAAGGATCTATTCATGGACGTTATTCATTATGCATTTTCTAGAATTGGATTACATGGGGGGGGGGGGACTGTATGTGTTAATGGTGACTATGGGTGATTCCTGATTCCTTTTTGTCATTTGTTTATGATCCCTAACTGGATCCGCCTTCGGGCGATCACCGAGGCGTAGGCTACAACAACTCCCTGCGCACCCGTTTCCAACCCCGGCTGGTCCGACACACCGAATATGGCCTTGCAAGGGCCCGGGTCCTGCTTCACGTGCGCCACTTTAGAGATTACCCTAAAAAAATCTCTTTCCAGTAATCCTCCAGCTTTGGACAGGACCAAAACATATGAAGGTAGTTTGCGCGTGCCCCCCCAAAAACATTCACACACACCTTCTAGCCCCTCAAATAGCGGCTCATCCATGCCCTTGTAAGGTGTGCTCTATACACCACCTTCAGCTGTGTCAGCCCCAACCTCGTACACGAGGTGGCGGCATTCAGCCTCCGGAGCACCTCACACCAGAAACCCTGCTCCATACCCTCTCCCAACTCTTCCTCCCACTTTGCCTTGATCCCTTCTGACGGTGCCTTCTCCTCTTCTAAAATAGCCCCGTTAACCGCCAATACTACCCTCTTCTCCAGGCCCCCTGTCGTCAGCACCTCCTCCAGTAATGTGGAAGCCGGCTCCACTGGGAAACTCTGTATCTCCTTTCTGGCAAAATCTCAAAGCTGCATGTATCTAAATATTTCCCCCAGCTTCAACCCATACTTCGCTCCCAGCTCCTTCAATCCTGCAACCCGACCCCCAAGAATCAAATCTTTTAGTGTCATAATTCCTTTCTCCTACCATTTCCATCCCACTTCCCTGTCTCAAATCTATGGTTCCCCCGAATCGGCATTTCCCGTGACCCTGCTCCCAACCCAAGTGCTGGCAAAACTGCCTCCAAATTCTCCATGAAGCTATTGCTACCGAACTCCCTCAGTATCTCCCCGGGGTTGTTGCTAACGCCTTCAATCCCGACCCCCACACAAACTCTCCTCCATTCTGATCCATTGGAAGTCTACCCCTCTGACCCAGCTCCGTACCTTCTTCACATTCGCCTCCCATTAATAATAAAGTGCTGCATTGTTAGCAGTATTTTGCAGAAGGTATTCAGTATTTTCTTTTCAGTTTAATAATTGCCAACAAAATAGTGAAGAATTGATTTGTAATGGTATTTGCCCTGATTTCAAAATTTGAATGCATAGGGTGGGATTTTCCACACAACCCGCCATCTGGTTCACCGTAGCGAATGCAACCCGCCATTGGCAAGTGGTGGGATCTTCTGGTCCTGCTATTGTCAATGGTATTTCCTGTTGAATGCACCCCTCACTGGGAAACCCACAGCGGTGGCGTGCCATTGGCAGGACCAGAAGATCCCACCGGCGTGAACGGATGGAAAATTCTGGCCAAAAGCAGAGTGCTGTTACTCCACTGACCTATTGAGTAAGAAAAGAATTGCCCAAAAAACATTGAAATTGAAACTGGGTTGTGTGGAGGAAAAATTGTTAATCTTATTTTGTTATATCTAAATAATTTACTCAATGAGTAAAAATAACTTTATTTTAAATGCTCACAGGTACTTCCACCGCCAGCTGGTTATGTCCCAATCCGAACACCTGCTCGTAAACTGACTGCAACCCCAACACCGCTTGGTGGCTTAACTGGATTCCACATGCAGTCTGAAGAACGCTCTGCAAAGAACATGAATGACCAGCCCTCTGGGAACCTTCCATTCCTGAAACCTGATGACATTCAATACTTTGACAAATTGCTGGTAAGTGTGTTTGAGAATTTTATAGTTGCCTGATTTCCCCCCAGTAAAATTGGCTATATACATGTGAATGTGAAATACAAATTTATTAGCTTGTAAATTACATTGATACCATACAGGTTGAGTTATTGTCTTTTTGGAAGTGAAATAACCTCCTATTGTCTTGCCCATGGTGTATATAATTTATACATCAAAATGCAGATTCACAAACTGAATTAGTTTACACTTGGAAATAACAGTGTGAAACTTTGAATAGTTAAATGCTTTGTGTTGTCAGGAGGATTCTGTTATTACATCCCAGAGCACTAAATATGTAAGTGATGCAATATGGGATACATCATCATGAGATGAGAAAAGTATCAACATCATAATTTTGTGCATTTGCAGCATTTATGATATAGACAACACCTTCTGCCTTGAGTACTGTATTGGTTCCTAAGCAGAAGGGGAAAAGCCGAGTTAGGGAACGTTTGTGAAAGCACAGTCAGAGGGAAGACTTGGAAGCAGAGAATAAAGTGGAGAGATTTTGAAAGAAATGCTAGTATTTAAGGAATAGTGTTAGAAGTGCAAAGTAAGCTGGAGTCAGTAGTGAAGGGTGTGTGGAGGAAGATACAGTTGGAGGCAATTATTATCGATGTAGGTTGGCAAAACTATGGAGGAATTTGAAGATTAGGATCTTGTCCGCTGGAGCTAATAGTGATGTGCAGCATTGTTTGGGATGCTATAATTTGAACAACTTGTAGTTTTATAATTGTTTGGTCATTCAGAACTTGAGTATTGATCAAAAAAGAGACAAGTCGAAGCTTTTCTATACACAAGAAAATGTATTATGAAATGCTAGTTATTTGTAATGTTTTGCACGGCTGGTATGAATACATTTACCTTTCAATCCAGGAGTGCTATACTTGAAGTGTTTTGAAAAGAATGTTGAGGTGAGGATTCAATACAGGTTGTGTAGCTCTTCTTGAAGGAAGTTTTGAGAAATTAGATTTAAAAGTTGCAGCATCTCACTGAAATATTTGTTATCTACACTCATAAGGTTGAAGTTGATGAATCGACATTAAGCCCAGAAGAGCAGAAGGAAAGAAAGATAATGAAATTGCTTCTGAAAATAAAGAACGGTACTCCACCAATGAGGAAGGTAAGCATAATTTTATTGTGTCATAACGAGCTGTGTTATCCTGATGCAAATGTGATATTTCTTTCTCTCTTTCTTCCAAGGCTGCGTTGCGTCAAATAACTGATAAAGCCAGAGAATTTGGAGCTGGTCCTTTGTTCAATCAAATTCTTCCACTGCTGATGTCTCCAACACTTGAAGACCAGGAGCGTCACTTGCTAGTTAAAGTTATTGACCGAATCCTGTACAAATTAGATGATTTGGTTCGACCATATGTGCATAAGGTATGTTTATGTTTGCTGAAATAAACTTTTAATATACGCAGTTTAAAAATGAGAGGATAAATGTTAAAAAAATACGTCTGTGGCAAGGCACATTTATTACCCCTTCCTAACTGGCCTAGAAGATCCAGTAAAACATTGCCATGAGCCATTGCAGTCCTGTGGTGGTGCTTCCTCAATGGTTTTCGGTAGGAAGATCTGGAATTTGACCCACTCATGAAGTAGCAGATATTTATATCCTAGTTAGGTTCGTAAGTAAATTGGAGGAGGTTGTGTTCCAGCGACACTACTGCTGTTGTATTTTTCAGTGGTAGAAGTTGCGAAACTGGCAGCTGCTGTCAATGTACGTTTCGTGAGCTGCTGCAGTGCATCCTGTGGATGATAGCTATTCTGTGGATAGCTGAACCTAGACGAGACACTGGTTAAGCCGTTTCTTGGGTGTCGTGAAATCATAAAAATTTACAGAAGGAAGCCATTTCCGTACCAGCCTCCCCGGACAGGCGCCGGAATGTGGCGACTAGGGGCTTTTCACAGTAACTTCAATGAAGCCTACTCGTGACAATAAGCGATTTCATTTCATTTCATTTGGGCCATTATGTCTGCACAGGCCATCCTAATTCCATATTCCAGTTCTTGGCCTGTAGCCTTATAGGTGACAGCACTTCAGGTGCATATCAAAGTACCTTTGCCAATGTAAAGAAGATTTCTGCCTCTTGTCACCTTTTCAGGCAGTGAGTTCTGCTTCCCCCTGGGTGGAAACATTTCCCTTCAAATTCCCTCTGATCTGCTATTCTAAATCTCAGCTGGCTATGGGTCCCGCGACCAAGAGAAATAAGGCCTTCCTATCTATTCAATCTAGATACCTCATAATTTAATACACTTTAATTCAATCTCCTTGTAGCATCCTCTGTTCCAAGGAAAGCAACTGTAGCCTATCCTATCCTAAATAAAATTCTCCAATCTAGGCAGCATCCTCATAAATTTCCTCTGTCTTCTTTCCAGTGCAATTACATCTTTGCTATTGTGTGACTAGAACTGAATGCAGGACTCCTGCTATGACCTAACCAGTGTTTAATACAGTTCCGCAAAACCTCCCAGATTTTATGTGCTATGGACAATAAATGTTGCCATGACCATCTTATCTACTTGTTCAGTCACCATCAGAGATCTGTGGACAGTATCTTGGTATCCTGCATTTATTATGCATTTCCTTGTTAGCCTTCCCTAAATGCATTACCTCACTTTTCTGGATTGAATTCCATTTGACACTATTCCGCCTATCTGAGTAGTACATTGATATCTTTCCTGCAGTCTACAAATTTCTATTTCATCATTAGGTGCATGGCCAATCTTTGAACTTTCTGCAAACTTCTTAATCATGCCCCTTGCATTCAAGTTTAAATGTTTAATATATGCAATACAAAAAGCAAGGTACCTAGTACTGAGAATTGCTGAGTTTTGCAGTGTTTATTGTTTATTGCAACTATACTTGGCAAGCAGTAGGTATTCCATCCTACTCCTGCCTATTGTTTACTCAATCACGGGAGGCTTTGAGGGATCAGGATGTGAGCCAAATGGTAGAGTACCAAGCAACTATCTTGTTCTTGTAGTTGTGGCTGTGTTACCACTGGTTAATGGTCAGTCTCTCTTGTGCTTTCTTGTTCTTCCTCCCTTCCCGATTGTTGTTAGAGAACAAGATAATGGTGGATTGACTTGCATCTCAAAATCGAATTCTCACATTTTCTTTTAGTTTTTCCAATTAAGCGACAATTTAGTGTGGCCAATCCACCTATCCTGCACATCTTTGGGTTGCGAGGATGAGACCCACGCAGACAATGGGAGAATGCACAAACTCCATATGGACAGTGACCCAGGGCCAGGATCGAACCTTGGTCCTTGGCGCCGTGAGGCAGCAGTTCTAGCCACTGTGCCACCTGACTTGATTACGTTGCATAAGACTGCGCTTGTATCTTTGCATTAATTTTGCTCTGTATTCAAAAGTGCTCAAAGATCATTCTGGCAGATTTTAAATTTTTGTGGTGTTGATTTACTAACTGCATTTACCAAATATTTAGCTGTTACCTGGACCAGAAAGCTCCCTACTTTGGGGAGGAAAGCCTGGCCCTAAAAATCACGAATCCAAAAATATAGGAACCTGGCAGTTGGAATTTCACTGCCAACGCCTTAAAACTGGCAAACCTCCTGCCACAAGCCGATCTCCAAACCTCACCAGACCCTTCCCCACCTATGGCTTACATGTTGATTCAAACCCGCTGGCAGAAAAAGTGGCTGTTGCTGATGAGGGCTAGCAAAGACAGGATCAGCGCTTGAAATGCTCTCTGAACTGCTTCCAAATTCTCTGGGTGGAGACCATTATTGGATTCGAGGAAAATCTCACTGGTGGGAAAGGCAACAATGTAGTAATTATTGCACGAAGGCTAGAAACAGTGCAGGAGATTGTTGCCATTTGGTCCCCAAATGGAACGAGGGTTGCTGAACCACAACAATATCTTCTGAATGTTGGCAGCCCAATGATAAACAAATAAATTGGAAAGAGCCAAGCCCCCTGATTGTCTGTCTCTTTGGAGCAAAGTCCCACTGATCCTTGGAGTCTTACCCGTCCAAATAAATGGATACATTAATTTGTTGACTTTTGACAAAAAATCTTGGGGAGACATTGAAAAAGAAATTAAAAATCTCAGGAGCACGTTCATTTTAATAGTCTCAACCTCTCCCGCTAAGGCTAGGGGAGATTATCCGACCTCTGCAAGTCTGACTTTAAAAAATCAATCCAATTATGTAGTTTAATTTATGAAGCATGGCCCGATTGTGGGCCACTCGGACCCCCAGATAATGAAAGCTAGCCTTGGCAAGGCAAAAAGATAGAGTCCCCTGTTGTGCCCTCCTCCCCAGGGGGTTGACCGGGAAACATTCACTCTTGACCAAGTTCAACTTGTAACCAGAGAAGGAGCCAAAAATCCTAAGCAGCTTCATTATCTCGTCCGCAGAGGGTTCTGGGTCCATAATATAGAGAAATAGGTAATCCGCGTAAAGGGCACCCGATGTTCTATCCCACTCTATCTAATAGAGGACCTCAGCGCTATAATGAGCGGACACTTCTGTCTGGTGCCCCTATTCAACGGGAAGTAACCAGCATTTGGGGCATTAGTACGAACACTAGCAGTTGGGGCCCTATACAATAGTCGAATCCAGGAAATAAACTTGTGGCCAAAGCTGAACCTCCAAAGAATCTCAAACAGATATTCCCACTCCACTCTATCAAATGCCTTTTTGGCATCCAGGTAAACAATCACCTCTGTCTGGTTCAGGAACCGAGGAGGGGAAGGCAATGTATATTGGCCAATAGTTGTCGATTCTTAATGAAGCCTGTCTGATCCTCTGAGATCACCTGTGGGGGGCAAGGCTCCAGCCGCAGCGCCAGCATTTTGGCAAATAATGTAACATCCACATTTAAGAGTGAGATACTCTGGCCACCATAGAGTCAGAGATTTGAGCTTGGACAATCCAGACTCTGGTTCAGAACACAGTTTTAGGTCCCTGCCCAAAATAAGCTGATAAAAATCTAAATTGGGGAGGGAGGCCAGCAGATTATTAATAAAATTCGTATTGTCTCCGTTTGGGGCATAGATATTACCAGAACCACCAGAGAGCCACAGACAATAACATGTCTGCTATTGGGGTCAGCCAAGATCTTAGAGGCAGAAAATGGAACCCTTTTATTAATTATTATTGCCACACCCCTGGTCCTACCATAGAAACCCAAATGAAAGACTTGTCCTACCCACCCCTTCCGTAGCCTGTCTGTCCCTGACCCGCAAATGATTCTCTTGCAAAAACGCCACTTTTAAGATTTTAACCTCTTAACAGTGAGCAAATACTCTCGACCTTTTCACTGGGCCATTCAACCCCCTGACGTTCCAGGTGATCAAACAAATTGAGGGTCTCTCTCTCTCTCTTTCTTCTCCCCCCCCCCCCCCCCCCCCCCCCCCCCCACCCCCAGCCAGAGTCAGCCATTTCCACCAAGAGAGATTACCGAAAATATACATTGTAAAAGATACAGCAGGGCAGCACGGTGGCGCAGTGGGTTAGCCCTGTTGCCTCACGACAATGAGGTCCCAGGTTCAATCCCGGCTCTGGGTCACTGTTCATGTGGAGTTTGCACATTCTCCCCGTGATTGCGTGGGTTTCGCCCCCACAACCCAAAGATGTGCAGGGTAGGTGGATTGGCCACGCTAAATTGGCCCTTAATTGGAAAAAACTGAATTGGGCACTCTAAATTAAAAAAAAAGTAAAAGATACAGCAACTAGGCCCACTCAGGATGGCCACCAAACCAAATCACAAGACTACATAAAGAAAAATCTGCAGGCACTGTCAGCAAACTGACCCCCCTCCATCATCTTCCTCGAATACTACCACACCCAAATACATATATAAATAGAGGTAAGGCAAACACAAACAACTAATATTTACTTCTATAAAAACCTAAACAAAACAAGAACTCTAAGATTATCTAAAAAGCTACCATAATGAGCTGGAGACAACATTTCAAAACCACTCCCCTTAGCCATCTCTTAGGTTTGTAGGGAGGACCCAAGCAGAGTTCATAGATTATCATAGAATTTACAGTGCAGAAGGAGGCCATTCGGCCCATCGAGTCTGCACCGGCTCTTAGTAAGAGCACCCTACCCAAGGTCAACACCTCCACCCTATCTCCATCACCCAGTAACCCCACCCAACAGTAATGGCATTTTGGACACTAAGGGCAATTTATCATGGCCAATCCACCTAACCTCCACACCTTTGGACTGTGGGAGGAAACCGGAGCACCTGGAGGAAACCCACGCACACATGGGGAGGATGTGCAGACTCTGCACAGTTAAGAAAAAGGGTTATGAATAACATTGTAAACATTTTTTTAATTCTCCTTTTTTCAATTTTCTCCAAAATTTACACCCAACAATAATCAGTAATGAATGCAATGTCAATCCCTCTATCAATAATAATGATCGCATCCTCTCACCAAACCCCAGACATTGGCCTGCATCTTAACATAAACAAATGACAAAAAGGAATCAGGAATCACCCTTGGTCACCATTCATACATACAGGGCGAGATTCTCCCAAAACGGGAGAAATCGTAAAGCTGCCGTAAAACCCGGGCGGGTTTTACGGCAGCGCGCCCCTTCCCGACCGGGGACCGATTCTGGTCCCCGGTCGGGGCTAGCAGCCCGACGCTGTAGGCTCCGGCAAGACGGGCTTAACGAAAATCGTTAAGCCCGCTTGCCGGAGTTAGCGCCGGCTGACGCGTCATATGACGTCAGCCGCGCATGCGCAGTTTGGAAGACTCAAACCCGCGCATGCGCGGGTGACGTCATCGCGTTTTTGCGCAAAACCCGCGCATGCGCGGGCCGGGTTGCCCCTCAGCCGCCCCGCAAATGGATACTGCGGGGTGGCGGAAGGACAAGTAGTGCGCGGGCATCGGGCCCGCTGCCCGCGATCGGTGCCCACCGATCGCGGGCCCATGGCACCCTTGCGGCCGTGCCAATCGGTGCCATGGTTATTAATAGCGAGTTTGTGACGCCGGTTTTACGAACGGCAAGACCAGGTGTGTTTGCCGTTCGTAAAAACGGCGGAAAGGGCTGGGACTTCGGCCCATCTAACAGCTGAGAATCGCTGCTGGCCGTAAAAAAACGGCGGCAGCGATTCGGGTCGGGACTTCGGCGGGGGGGTGGAGAATAGCGGGAGGGCGGCAAAAATGTCGGGAAGGCCCTCCCGCTATTCTCCCACCCGTCGTGGGGGGCGGAGAATTTCGCCCACAGTCTCCCCCCCCCCCCCCTTAATGTTCGATGTGATCCAATTCTCAAAAGTGCTTAATGAATAACACCCATGAATTGTAGAATCCCTCCATCCTTCCCCTCAGTTCAAATTTGACCTTTTCAAGCGTTAAGAATTCCAGGTTCCACGCCTTTCCAGGCACATCAAATAAATAGTGACTTTCGATGGAAAGGCCTAAGCCGAGCCGGGTACACCGCACCAAACCGGACTCCACTTTTGCACTTGCTTTCATGGTTGCAGCCCTCTTCGTCGCCAGTCCACTCCCATGTCTTGATGAAGCCTGATGGCATGGCCTTCTCATTTGAAGTCTCGATGCTCCTTCGCCCATCTCAGAACTTGCTCTTTCTCTCTGAAGCTATGGAACTTCACTCCAGCAGATGCCTCATCCTGAGGATCCACTTTGTGGAGTAATAGTGTACCATGGACTCAGTCCAACTCAGGGGACGTGAATCCACCCTCCACCTCCATTGTGCCGGACATCTCTGCAAATTATTCTCTGGGCGTTGGGCCTTCCATCCCCCCTGTACATTCTCTAGGTAATTTGCCATCAATGATTTATTCACTTTGGCCACCAACAACATCTCCACTTCAGTGAGGAAATCTGATCATTGTGTCTCGAAAGGGCCACTTCCATATCTTTGGCTCCATGGACTTCCGTGGTTTCATTGGGCTCCAGAACCGCTTGGATCGGGGCCAAAGACGACTCCATTGATTTCCAGAGGCTCTCCAACACTATCTGCCAATGTTTGTCAAATTCCTGCGGCATGGTACTTGAAAGCACTTTGGCCGTTAGTGGAGTGGCCCCAAAGGCTGCCTCCACCATTTTATCTGCTGACGAACTAGAGACCTCCGACTTTGTCGACAAACTTCTGCTGACCATCTTCTTTCCCTAACATTTCTGGGCATTTCAATCATACAGGATGCTTATCCCATTAATTATGTGAGTTTTCAAAAGAAAATACCCCGTGAAACTGAAATAAAAAGTTTTAAAAGTCCAGTACCGTTGTGGGAGCATCTTCCCCCTACATTACACCATCGGAAGCCCTTGTATGACCCATGTTAGCATGAATCAATGCTGCTATTGGACAAGGCAAGAAAATTGGTGTTGAGAAGGGGGTGAGTGACACTTAAAAAGAACTGTTAGAGTCTAGGACTCTATTTCTGTTAGGAAGTGAGAGAAGCACAAGTGCTGTTTATGATCTTGGTACACCTGGTGTGCAGCCTTTTATTTCCTGAATTCTCAGTTACTAAACTTTCTCTTGACCTGCAAGGGAGGAGCAACAATAACAGTCAGAAGTAATTATAGGATCCTTTCATGTGCAGTCTCATCAAATTATTAGTCATGAGGTCATGAAGTCCTCGTTTTTTGTGCTGCTGTTGGAAGGTGGTGAGCAAGGTTAGATGCTTTCCTTCAAGATGAGAGAATCAGAAACTGAGTCAAATTGGGCTGTTTCCATTTGATCCTTTCTAATTTGCTATTATGTGCAAGTGGAGAGTATGCATTCCTCCAATATAATTGCTTTATTTATTAATAAAGATGTGTTGACACATTTTTACAGATTCTTGTGGTTATTGAACCATTGCTAATTGATGAGGACTATTATGCCAGAGTGGAAGGCAGAGAAATCATCTCTAATTTAGCAAAGGTATGTATGGAGTCGCTTAGAATTTCTGTTGAACCCAGTATCAAATTCTCAAAGGAATTGATCTGCTTGTCTATTGGTCTGACATGTTTTGGGTTTTGTTGTGTGTATTTTTAGGCTGCAGGTCTTGCCACAATGATTTCCACAATGCGCCCTGATATCGATAACATGGATGAGTATGTACGTAACACAACAGCTAGAGCCTTCGCTGTTGTCGCATCTGCTCTGGGAATCCCATCACTGTTGCCTTTCCTTAAAGCTGTGTGCAAGAGCAAGAAATCATGGCAGGCTCGGCATACGGGAATCAAAATTGTACAGCAGATTGCCATCCTTATGGGTTGTGCCATCTTGCCTCATCTGAGGAGCTTGGTTGAAATCATTGAACATGGTATGTATTGATTAAGTTGCAAAAAGTGCACAAATTTGTCCATACTAGCACTAAGAGCATTTGCGAAGCCATTTAGTAACGTGACTTTTTAGTGCATAGTCTAATTTGAAATTTTTACATTTCTACATAAAACAACCTATACTGCAGGGCGGCACAGTGGTTAGCACTGCTGCCTCACAGCGGCAGGGAACCGGGTTCAATTCCGGCCTCTGATGACTGTGTGGAGTTGGTACGTTCTCCCTGTGTCTGCGTGGATTTCCTCCGGGTGCTCCGCTGTTTTCCCACAGTCCAGAAATGTGCGGGTTAGGTGGATTGGTCATACTAAATTGCACATAGTGTCCAACGGTTAGGTGGGGTTACAGGGGTAGGGTGGGGGAGTGGGCGTAGTTGGGGTGCTGTTTCAGAGAGTCGGTGTAGACTTGATAGGCCGAATAGCCTCCTTCTATAATGTAGGGATTCTATGATTCTATTTGCAAAGCCATTTATAGTTCTTGAGTTTTAAATTGAGACTTTATTTGAGTACATCATAACAAATTAAAAGGATGTGTAAATTGATGTTACAAATTGCTCCCTTCTCATAGGTTTGGTTGATGAACAACAGAAAGTTCGAACCATCAGTGCTCTGGCTATTGCTGCCTTGGCTGAAGCTGCAACCCCATATGGAATTGAATCATTTGACTCTGTTCTAAAACCATTGTGGAAGGGTATTCGTCAACACAGAGGCAAAGTAAGATTATCATCATGAGCATAATTTTACAAACCTTTCTGTACTTTTAACTGCAGATAGTGAACAGATGTTGCTGTATGATAACCAAAATTCAATGGAAGTGTGTACAGGTGAAGGATATCTGCCACAGAAGAACTTAAGGAAGGCGATCTTTTTTGATCAGATTTATATTTTTAGTACCTGTGTTTGCTGTTTTTACGTGATGCAAAACAAAAGATGTATTTAACAACATGTGTGGATGAAAAATGTAAGCATTGAGTTTGAAGATATTGAGAGTTTCCCCACAATTCAATAAATTAATATGCCCCAAAAATATGATGATTGGTGTAGCCATTAATTTGTTAACTTTATCAGACACTCCTCCCTCCAAATAGCGAACCACTTGGCTGTTGCAATGTGTGTTCCCCAATAGTGAAGCCATTTTAGATAACTTACAAAGTAAAAATCAGAATTTTACAATTTTCTGATCAGAAGAGATTTGTATCAATGCTTCTACATAATTTTCTACACTTAATATAAATTTTCATTTCATTTTTCAAATACTATCTGTTTTAGGGTCTGGCTGCCTTCTTAAAGGCTATTGGATACCTTATACCTCTCATGGATGCTGAATATGCTAATTACTATACTCGTGAAGTGATGTTGATCCTTATCCGAGAGTTTCAGTCTCCCGATGAAGAAATGAAAAAGATTGTGCTCAAGGCAAGTTTATAACGATAAGATTGAGGATATTTTATAAGGTAACAACTTTCAGCATGATGGTAAATACGCCAAAAGAAATGGTATGCACTGCTGGGCTTTCCTTCTGTAGTTTAGTTTCTTAATTTTCAGCTCCCGGCAGTGATTTTTTGAAATTCAGTGTCCCATGGAATATAATATGTTTCGGATGTCGGTGGCTCTGACAAGGTCAGCATTTACTATCCAAGCCCAGTTGCTTTTGAGAAGGTGGCGGTGATCTACTTTCTTTGACCCACTGCATTCCATTTGGTGAATGCAGTGGATCAAAGAAAGCAGCTCGCTGCAATGCTGTCAATTGTGGTGTTCCACAATTTTGACCCAATGACATCGAAGAAAAGAAAAGGCCTGCATTTATATGGCACTGTTCATGACAACCGGATGTCCCATGGCACTTGACAGCCAGTTAATTACTTTTAAAGTGTAGTCACTTATAATGTAGGAAGTGTGGTGGCTAACGTATACGCAACAAATTCCCATAAAAAGCCAGATAATCAGTTTATGTGATGTAGATTGAAGTATAAATATTGGCCAGAAACCCATGGATAACTCTCTTACTCTGCTTCAAAATAGTGCAGTGGGATCTTGTACATCCATCTGAGAAGCTAGGTGGAGCCTCAGTTTAACATCTCATCTGAAAGACAGCACCTTCAACTGTCTTGGGATTGCACGGGACTGTCAGCCTTGATGTTTGTGCTCAAATCCTGGAGAGGGAATCTGAACCAGCAACTTTCTGGCTAAGTGGTGAAAGTGCTACCAGCTGAGCCACTGAGGAGAGGCAGACTTATATTTCTAAGTCAGAATGGTGTGCATCTTGAAGGTGGTAGTGTTCCCATGTCCCCTTTTTTTGTTTATGCTTTCATGGGATTTTGGCATCGCTGGGAAGGCCAGTATTTGTTGCCTGTCCATTATTGCCCTTGAACTGAGTGGCTTGATGGGTCATTGCAGAGGACATTTAAGAGTCAGCCACATTGCTGTGGGTCTGGAGTCACATGTAGACCAGACCAGGTAAGGGGACACATTTCATTCCCTGAAGAGAATTAGTGAACCAGATAGGGTTTTACAATTATTGGCCACCATTTTTGAGACTAGTTTTACATTCCAGATTTTTATATTGAATTCAATTTCCATCCGTTGCTGTGGTGGGATTTGAGTCCTTGTCCCCAGAGCATTATCCTGGGCCTGTGGATTACTGGCCCAGTGACGTTACCATTACACCACTGTCTTCCCCTGCTATGCTTGTCCTTCTAGGTGGTAGAGATCAGGGTTCAGAACATTTGGCAAAGAAGCCTTTGACGAGTTACTGCAGTGCATCTTGCAAATTGCACACAATGTAGCCATGATGCACTGGTAGTCAAGGGACTGAATGTTTAAGATGATAGATGAGCTGCCAGTCAAACTGGCTGCTTCATCCTGGATCATGTCGCGCTTTTTGATTGAGGGAGAGCTACATTCATCGAGGCAATTGTATGCCACCACATACACCCAACTTCTATTTTGTAGATTGTGGAAAGGGTTTGGGGAGTCAGCAGGTGGGTGATTCACTGCAGAATACCCAGCTTCTTGTAACCACCGTGTTTATGTGGCTGGTCCAGGTAGGTTTCTGGTCAGTGATGGCGACCCCGCCGGAAGTGATAATGCTGGTGAATGTCATAAGGAGGTGGTTAGATTATCTTGTGTTGCCCAGTACTTGTGTGGTGCAAATATTACTTGCCACTATCAACCCAAGCCTGGATGGCTTCCAGATCTTGCTACATGTGGGCAATGGTTACTTTCTTAACTAAGCTGTCAGATGTGGATCATTGGTCACACTCTAGATTCTGAGTATTAAGGTTCTGGGTTCAAGTCACTTGGGATTGAGCAGAAAAGACCTGGCTGTTACTCCAGTACAGTACAGGGGTCTGCTACACTGTCGGATGAGTTGTTAAATCGAGGCACCATCTGCCTGTTCGGGTAGATGTAAAATATCTGATTGCACTATTTTGAAGAGGAGCAGGACTGTTATCCCTTTTTGTCCTGACCAATATTCAGCCCTCAATCGCATCATCAATACAAATTATCTGGTGATTATCACATTGCTGTTTCTGGGAGTTCGCTACTGCGTTTCCTCCTACAGTGACTACATTTCAAAAGTACTTAATTGACATTAAAGTGTTTGAAACGTCCAATGGTTATAAAATGTGCTGTATAAATGCAAGGTTTTCTTTATTGATTGCGAATTGAACTGAACATTGCAATCAGTATGGGCTATGCTTATGTATGACCTTCTATTGGAGGGAAAGTAATTGATGAGCTGAGGACATACCCAGAGGAAATCCTGCAGGGATGAATGGAGCCGAAACGACTGACCCGCAACAATAACAAAATTGGGCAGCACGGTGACACAGTGGTTAGCACTGCTGTCTCATGACACCGAGGTCCTAGGTTCGATCCCGGCTCTGGGTCACTGACCGTGTGGAGTTTGTACATTCTCCCCGTGTTTGTGTGGGTTTCGCCCCCACAACCCAAAGATGTGCCGGGTAAGTGGGTTGGCCATGCTAAATTGCCCCTTTATTGGAAAAAAATTAACTGGGTACTCTAAATTTATTTAAAAAAAACAAAATTCTTCCTTTTGTGCTAGATATGACTAGTCAGTGGAGAGTCCCCCCCTCCCCCCCCATGCCCAATAAATTTAATTTATGAGGACTCTTTGAGGCCGCAATAGGTCAGCTGCTGCCTTAATGTCAAGGGCAGACACTCTCGCCTCTGAAATTCATCTCTTTTGTCCACATTTGGAACAAGTCTCTGGTGAGGTATGGAACTATTTCTGAGAACCCAAACTGAGCATCAGTGAGCAGGTTATTGTAGCACTGTTAATGCACCTTTCATCGCTTTGCTGATGATTGAGAGTGAATTGATGGGGCGTTAATTGATTGAATTGGATTTGTCCTGCTTTTTGTGGACAGGACAATATTTGGGCTATTTTCCACATTATCGGGCAGATGCCAGTATGGGAGCTCCAGTGGAACAGCTAGTGCTGTTCAGCAGGTGCTGCAGCTAGTTCTGGAGCATATATTTTATGCACTGTAGCCAAGATTATATCAGGGCTTATTGCCTTTGCTGCATCAGTGTGCTTTATTTTTTTTTTATCATGTGGAGTAATTTGATTTGCCAGAAGGCTGGCTCATGACCTAACCTCAGATTGTTTATTTCAATCCAAAGATTAATAAATTTGATATTGCTCTATAAAATGGGTTTAAGTCTCTGATTTGTTGAATCTGTTGTCAAGAACGGTATTGATTTCCGGTAATACCTTTTACATATTATTTGTAGGTGGTGAAACAATGTTGTGGCACAGATGGCGTGGAAGCCAACTATATCAAAACTGAAATCCTTCCTCCATTCTTCAAGCACTTCTGGCAACATCGAATGGCTTTGGACAGAAGGAACTACAGACAGGTAAGAGAACTTTTTGTTTTGGTACAAATATTCAGCAGATTCCGGGAAAATATATTCAACGAAAAGCAAAACATACCAAACTATTGAACACAACAATATGGGGCAGCAGGGTAGCATGGTGGTTAGCATAAATGCTTCACAGCTCCAGGGTCCCAGGTTCGATTCCCGGCTGGGTCACTGTCTGTGTGGAGTCTGCACGTCCTCCCCCTGTGTGCGTGGGTTTCCTCCGGGTGCTCCGGTTTCCCCCACAGTCCAAAGATGTGCGGGTTAGGTGGATTGGCCATGCTAAATTGCCCGTAGTGTCCTAATAAAAGTAAGGTTAAGGGGGGGTTGTTGGGTTACGGGTATAGGGTGGATACGTGGGTTTGAGTAGGGTGATCATGGCTCGGCACAACATTGAGGGCCGTAGGGCCTGTTCTGTGCTGTACTGTACTGTTCTATGTTCTACAACAGCATGGATGGATAAAGCCGGAAGGGAAAAATTGAATGCAAGGACAGTAGGGGAGAGCACGACAAGAGAGGATACAAAGAGATTAGGAGAGAAGTCAAGTCAATAGTGGGAAGGCAGTGAGGATCTGTGAAATTAAATCATCAAGGAATTTAATACAAATAGTCAAATATTATACAGGCACATAAATAGTAAATTGTGTCACAAAAGGATGGATAGGGTCAAATTGCAGGTTGTGATAGTGAAATTACAGAAATATGAAAATTATATTTACTTCAGTGAGGAGATGGATCAGCTAGATATGACATCAAAAACCAAATTTAAGAATTATATAACCACATTTAAGGTGAAAAGAAATATTAGTAAGAGAAGATAACCCCAGGTCCAGGTGAATTGTATCTACAAATTTTAAAATAATCCAGTGAAGATATAGCAGAAGCATTATTACACATTAAATAATTCAATAGAAAAAGGTGTAGTGTCAGAGGACTGGCAGATTAACAAAAAATAAAATAATTAATAGTCAGCATGAATTTCAAAGACATAGATTTCAAAAGGGATAATGTTGCTTGACCAATCTCATTGAATTTATTTGAAGAGATAGCAGAGAGAATAGACGAGGGGAAACTGATGTAATTTATCTAGATTTCTGGAAGACCTTTGATAAAGTGTCAAATAATAGACCAATGAATGAGGTCAGAGCAAAACAAAGCAGACAGGGCTAAAGGGTAGCCTAACGTTGGTAGGAAAGTTGCTGGAGTCCATTATGGAGGATTTCATAGCACAACATTTGAAAAGCAATGTAATCAGACAAAGTCAACATGGATTTACGAAAGGAAAATCATGCTTGACCAATCTACTAGAATTCTTGGAAGATGTAACTAGTAGAGTTGACCAGGCAGAGCCAGTGGGTGTGGTTTATTTAGATTTGCAGAAGGCTTTCAACAAGTTTCACATAGCAGATTAATATGTAAAGTTATGGGTAGTCTTAAAATGGATAGAAAACTGGTTAACAGACAAGAAGCAAAAAAGTTGGAATAAATGGGTATTTTTCAGATTCGCAGGCAGTGACTAGTGGGGTACCACAGGGATCTGTGCTCGGACCCCAATTGTTCACATTATATATTAATATTGAACAGGGCGGCATGGGAGCGCAGTGGATAGGATAGTTGCTTCACAGCACCAGGGTCCTAGGTTCAACTCCAGGCTTGGGTCACTGCGGAATCTGCACGTTCTCCCCGTATCTGCGTAGGTTTCCTCCGGGTGTTCCAGTTTCCTCCCACAAGTCCTGAAATACGTGCTTGTTAGGTGAATTGGTCATTCTGAATTCTCAGTGTACCCGAACAGGCGCCGGTGTGTGGAGGCTAGGGAATTTTCGCAGTAACTTCATTGTAGTGTTAATGTAAGCCTACTTTTGACACTAATAAAAAATTATTATTATCATTAATGATTTGGATGAGAGGACTAAATGTATGATCTCCAAATTTACAGATGATACAAAGTTGGGTGGGAGGGTGAGCTCTGAGGAGGATGCAGTGATGCTTCAGTGGTATTTGGACAGGCTGAGTGAGTGGGCACATGCATGGCAGATGCAGTATAATGTGGATACATTTGAGGTTATCCACTTCGGTAGCAAAATAGGAAGGCAGATTATAATTTGAATGGGTGTAAATTGAGAGGGAGACATTGGTGTCCTCGTGCATCAGTCGCTGAAAGTAGGCATGCAGGTACTTCAGGCAGTAAAGAAGCCAAATGGTATGTTGGCCTACGTAATGAGAGGATTTGAGTATGGGAATAGAGATGTTTTACTGCAATTGCATAGGACATTGGTGAGCAGTTTTGGTGTCCTTAACTGAGGAAGGATGTTCTTGCTATGGAGGGAGTGTAGTGAAGGTTTACCAGGCTAATTCTTGGGATGGTGGGACTGTTATATGAGGAGAGACTAAATCGGTTAGGATTATATTCATTGGAGTTTAGAAGTGTGAGAGGGGATCTCAGAAACGTGCAAAATTCTAACAGGATTAGACAGGGTAGATTCAGATAGAATGTTTCCGATGATGGAGTACAGAACTAGGAGTTATAATTTGAGGATAAGGGGTAAACCTTTTCAGGCTGAGGTGAGGAGATATTTCTTCACCCAGAGAGTGGTGAATTGATGGAATTCACAACCACAGAAAGTAAGTTGAAGCCAAGATGTTGTGTAATTTCAAGAAGGAATTAGAAACAACGCTAGGGGTTAAAGGGATCAAAGGATATGGGGGGGGGGGGGGGGGGGAGGCGGGGAGGCGGGATCAGGATATTGAACTTGATGATCAGCCACGATCATAATAAATGGCGGAGCAGGCTCGAAGGGCCAAATGGCATCCTGCTTCTATTTCTATGTTTCTGTTCAGAGTGGTGGAGAGTGCAAAGTTGGGTCCCACAAGAATTAGCACTGGGATCACTTTTTCATAATTTATATTTGACTTTGAAATCAAAAACAATTTCTAAATTTGTGGATGACATGAAATTGGGGGTGAATAGGAGTCCTGCAACAAATTACAAGAATGTATTGAGAACATTTACAGAATGGGTATTTAGTTTACAAATTAATTTCAACATAGATAAGTGGGAAGTATTTTATTTTGGTTTATTTGAAAAATAGAAATCTTAATTCTCAGAATACAATAAACAAATCATGACGAGTTATGATGCAGATCAATAAGACAATAACAAAAGTAAAACAAGTACCAGGGTTTGTCCAGAGGAATAGAATTGAAATGTGGAGAGGTTAAGTGGAATTTGTGTTGAACCTTGGTTAGACGTGGAAAACTGTGTGCAGTCCTGGTGAGGAGAGGCACTAGAGAGAGAGTGTGAAAAAAAAGTATGATATCAGAACTGGAAGGGATGAACAGGCTGGATCTCTCCTTGAAAAAAGACCGAGTTCTTCAAAGTTATGACTGCTTTTTCTAAAGTAGACATGGTGTGTCCCCACCTGTGGGGAAGAGCAAAATCAAATCGGGAATTCAGAAGAAATTTCGGAACCCATAAAGTGGTATAGACGTGGAACTTCGATCGCAATAGTTGAAGCAAATAAAATAGATGTATTTAAGGGGAAGCTATGTAAATAAACAAGGGAGAACAGAACGGAGGTTTATGCTTGAGTTGGATGAGGAAAATGGGAGGAGGCTTAAATGCTAGCATGAACTGGTTGGGTTGAATAGTCTGATTCTGTGCTATATATTCTGTAATATGTTCTGTGTAATTCCAGGTGTTTCCAGTGGAGGTAGGTAGAATTGCTAGCTATCAAAGTCTGCATTGCTTGTTCTAAATGGAACACAGATGCAGATCCCTTCAGATAGATCATTTCAGTCAGGCATGATGAGTTGAACCACATGGACGAATAAGGTCCCAATTCAACTCTTGCAGTGTGGTGATTTTGCTGATGAGCCTGGGCAACAGCAGGGTGTTGAAAAGAGTTAAGGTTGGAGGAAAATAAATAGCTGGAGGGATCCTGTTCCTTATTGTGATGCCCTGCTTGAAATACTTGTGTATTTTTATTTGTGGAGGTTTTATTTGATTTGGCTGTGATGCTGACTGTATTTAAATAGCTTACTGACACATGCTATCATCGCTGTTTTTGTGAAGTACCACAAGGTAGTGGAACTGTACTTCAGCTGAGGCAACACCTGTGGGAGGGAGAGGATTAACATAAATGGAGAAAGAAGTAAAAGTGGTGGAACTCACCCATAACACTCCGGCTCTCCCTGACCTGCCGACTCCGCCTGACCTGCGACTCCACATTTTGCCTTCCCATCCCACTCCGACACTTGCACTCCCCATCACACCCCTTCAATCCCACTCGTTCACTAATACACTGAAAAGTTATTTAAATGTCCCAAAGCTTCTCGGTGTTTGTGAACGAAGACCGTAAAAATATGAAAGCTAGTGCTGTAAGAAGGGGCGTGACTTGACTTCCCTTGACAACTCTGCACTATGAAGGAGAACGTCCAGAACAGGTATGCTTTGCATTTCTGAAACGGCCTGGTGCGGAGGTCTGGGCCAGAAATGCAGAGCTGTGCATAAATTTCAGAAGGTTCGGCCCACTAACTGGCCCACGGTTTGTTTCCAGCTGTCTGGGATAGCTGTGTGGATAGTGACACACAATAAGAGGATAAATGGCAATTAAAAACAAGCCTTTATTTCTAACTACCAAATACTATGTTGACTTTGACTAGAGGAACACTCAATTAGAAGATGGCTGAACTGTAATCATTTGATCCATATCCCATGATACCCTGACATAATTTTTAAAAAGTGATCACAATTTAAAAAAATTTAGTTGTACCATTTACAACTTTTGGGGTGGGGGGGGTGGAATTTGATTCCATAACGTTTAATTTGAAGAAAATACTTCCTGATTGCGCAGCTAAAGATGAACATAGGACTTATGAGCAGGAGGAGAGCCTGCTTCACCATTCAGTAAGATATGATAAATGTTTCTCGCTTTAATTTTGTGGCCCCATGTTCTGGATTTCATCCATCGGAGGAAATAGTTTATTAACTCGTTTGAATCCATTCATTAATTTAAACAGCTCAATTAGATTTCCCCTCAACTGTCTAAATTTTAAAAATATAAGCCATGTTTATGCAACCTCTTTCCATAATTTGGCTCTTTAAGCCTAGTGTGGTGTTGATGCATCTTTGCTGTACTCCCTCCAAGGCCAAAATAACTCCCGGCGGTGCAATGCCCAAAAGTGAACATGGTACTCCAGATGGATTCTGATGGGTACAACTGGAGCATGACCCCTCTTCTTTGTATTTCAGTCTCTCTGAGATAAAGGCTAATATATCATTTGCATTTTCGATTGTCTTTGGCACCTGGCACTTTTGGTTATTTTGAATACATGGACATGTATGGACATTCAAACCGATTTATTTCTCCTCGGATCTTGTAATTTAGAAAATACTATGATTTTCTTGGATCCTGAGTGGATAACCACGTATTTCTCCGTAGTGAAATCCACCTGCCACAATTTCTGTCTCCTTTTGTAACTCTTTGCTTCCATTTACACATTTTGCTGTGCTTCATAAGTTGGGGACCTCAAAAAGATTACATTTGATCCTGAGGACCTGGCCGCCCATCAGGCGAGGGAGGGACCCAGAGGGGGAGGCCCGCAATGGCCCATGGTGTATCGGCATCACTGGTCAGTCAAACAGATGACGGACAGCGCGTGCCACAGGAGGTTCCGCTTCAACAAGGAGATGGTACCACACCTGTGCCATGTCATCATGGACTTGGCACCATGTGGAGGAGCAGGACACCCGCAGCCGGTGGCTGTCAAGGTCACTACAGCTCTGAACTTTTACGTCTTGGGATCATTCCAGGGCTCTAGTGGGGACCTGTGTGGATCTCACAAGCCAGACCCCACAGGTATATCCGACGGGTCACGGAACACCCTGTATGCCCGGGTGAAAGACTGCATCATCTTTGACATGGACCAGGTTCAGCAAGGTGCCTGGGCAGCAGGTTTCTCCGTCATCACCGGGATGCCCCAGGTCCAGGGGGTAATAGATGCCACGCATGTCGCCCTGCACACATCGGGCCATCTGGGGATGCCCTATGTTAACAAAAAAGGGTTCCACTCCCTCAACATTGAGTTCATATGCGACCACCAGATGAAGATAGTGCCTGTGTGTATACGCTTCCTGGGGGGTATGCGCGGCAGCTACATCCTGGGGAAGTTGGCCATCCCTGCCCTCATCGAGGGGTATCCCAGGATGGGCGGCAGGCTCTTGGGTGATAAAGGGTATCCACTGAGGACCTGCGAATGACGCCAGTACGGAGGCCGGACACCGAAGCGGAGACCTGGTATATCGAGGCCCATGCAGCCACCCAGGCTGTCATTGAGCGGTGCATCGGACTCCTCAAGAGGCAGTTCTGATGCCTCGACCGCTCCGGTCGTGCACTGTAGTACATTGCCCGGAGGGCCGCGCGCTTTGTTGTGGTCTGCTGTGCCCTCCACAACTTACCACAGCAGTGGACTAGGAACTTGCAGCCACCTCCGAGGAGGAGGGGGATGGAGATGATGAGATGTTGCCGGATCAGTAGGGGCTGCAGGACGAGGCCGGGGAGGAAGCTGAGGCCCAGCCAGAGGCTGCTGGACAGGTGGCAGCTATGAGGGTCCGTCAAGCCCCGAGGGCCATGGAGGCCCTCCTACTCGTCCGCTTCATTTGGGACGTGGCCTGGTCAGTCATTGCAAACTTACCCACCCATTTTTGTATTACGGACGAAAGTGAAGAGGTATCCTGCTGGTTGTGCATAAGGGTTTTATTGTTCAATACAGGTCCCCATTCTCCCAATGGTGTTGGCCTCAGTGCCACCCTTGCCGGCGGCATCTCTGGGGCTCCTCCAATCGGCTATGGATCTGCTGGAGCGATGCTGATATCCCCCTCTAATGTCCCGACCGCTCCCAATCATCTCCATCAGCTTTGGGTAACCCACTTCCAGAGGCTCAACATCAGGCTGGGACCCAACTGGGTCCTGGGATCCAGCAGACCTCGAGTGCTGTCTCGCCTGGGGTTCCTGCCTCCACCTGATGTGCATCAGCAGCCTGTCCACCTAACATTTCCCATCGAGGTGTTTATATCTGTGCTGGTAGAGGGTGGGGAAGACAACTGGGACGCAACTATAACGGTTCTTCTCGGAGTCAGGAGAGCGTGCTGCCCGGGATGGCCCTTCGCCATCGGCTGGAGGAACTGCAGGAGAATGGACATGTGGTCAGTGGGAGGGATGGGTCAGTCAGTCAGTCAGTAAGGTAATCAGTACTCATGTTTGACAGGTCCTCCGGGTGGAGCCGAGTGGTTCCTCACCTCTGTGGCGTCTGCCAGCTCCATGTTGGTGACCACCCTGTCCTTGGCCAGCCGGTCATTCCAGGATGCACTCCTCGAAGGAGGTGAGGAATCTGATGTCCGGCACCCCACTGCTAGTCTGGGCCATCTCCCGCCGATTATGGGAGAACTTTTCCTGAGGAGACAGCGGGGGGAATCGTTAGCCACATGCATGGTTCACAGTTGTGTGTATGTGGGGGGTAGGGAGGAGGGAGCACGGTTGGTGTGGGCTCACTTGTACCATCCGGTGTAGGTCGTTGACCATTCACCGGCATTGGAGGCCAGTCCTCCTAGTCACACTCCCCAAGCTGAAGGCAGCATGGGGGCACAGTGGTTAGCACTGCTGCCTACGGTGCTGAGGACCCGGGTTCGATCCCTGTCCTAGGTCACTGTGTGTAGTTTGCACATTTTCCCCTTGACTGCGTAGGTTTCACCCCCACAACCCCAAGATGTGCAGGTTAGGTAGATTGGCCACAATACAATTGCCCCTGAATTGGAAAAAACCACTCCCCGAGCTGACTGCTGCCGCTGCCTTGTGGCTCACCCCTCTGGGACCCTCGGGAACAGGACATTCCCTCTGGTCTCCACCGCGAACAGGACCCTCCCCTGGTCTCCACCGCGAACAGGACCCTCCCCAGGTCTCCACCGCGAACAGGACCCTCCCCAGGTCAGCGTCCCCGAATCTTGAGGCTGGTCTCCTCGGCACCATTGATGCAAGCTGGCTGGATTGGATTGGATTGGATTTTTTTATTGTTACGTGTACCGAGGTACAGTGAAAAGTATGTTTCTGCAAGCTGCTCAATAAATCATTAAGTACATGGGAAGAAAAGGGAATAAAAGAAAATACATAATAGGGCAACATAAGGTATACAATGTAACTATCTAAGCACTGGCATCGGATGAAGCATACAGGGTGTAGTGTTAATGAGGTAAGTCCATAAGAGGATCATTTAGGAGTCTGGTAACAGCGGGGAAGAAGCTGTTTTTGAGTCTGTTCGTACGTGTTCTCAGACTTCTGTATCTCCTGCCCGATGGAAGAAGTTGGAAGAGTGAGTAAGCCGGGTGGGAGGGGTCTTTGATTATGCTGCCCGCTTTCCCCAGGCAGCGGGAGGTGTAGACGGAGTCAATGGATGGGAGGCAGGTTCGTGTGATGGACTGGGCGGTGTAGCTTAAGTGATGCCTGACCTTGTTAGCAGGGGCTGGCGAGCACGGTCCTGGCGAAGCACCGGCGAGCCGTTATTTTCGGCGAGAGGTCCATGAGCCCTCATTAAGTGGACCAGTTAATGTTGAATTGAGTTGCCGGCCTCGCTGGGCCGAGTGACGGAAAGCTCGTGGCAATTCCTGCTTGCTACCACACTGAGAATTTTTAATGGAGAATAGCGCCTGTATATCTTTTGCAGAACCTCACCAAATTACCAGTCCATATAACCAACATTCACAAATGTTTTTCTGTCCTGCATGTTCGTGACCGTAGAAAATACAAACGGATTAGTCAGATATGATCTACTGTTCACAAATCCGTGCTACTCTTTGATTAGTTCACACTTCCTCAAGTATGACAGTCCTGAAGTAGCCTGGTTTCTCTCTCCTACTCTTAAATAATTTTTTTTAAAAATAATTTTTGTTAAGATTTTCACAAAATATAAACAACAAAACAATATTTACAGAATAACCATCGTAAAAACCCAAGAACAACCCCCCCCCCCCCCCCCCCCCCCCTACAAACGCAACTACTAAATCGGGAAAAAAAAAAGCAAACACCAGAAAGGAAAGAGATGACACCCGCCGCATCCCACAAACCCATGTACACACCTCTCTCTCTCTCTCCTCCCTCCCCCCGGTTGCTCCTGCTGCCAGCCTATTTCCCTACCGTTCCGCCAGGAAGTCCAGGAAAGGCTGCCATCGCCTAAAGAACCCCTGTACTAATCCCCTCAGGGCAAATTTCACCCTCTCCAATTTGATAAACCCCGCCATATCATTGATCCAGGCCTCCGCGCTTGGGGGCCTCGCATCCTTCCACTGAAGAAGAATCCTCCGCCGGGCTACTAGGGACGCAAAGGCCAGGACACCGGCCTCTTTCGCCTCCTGCACTCCTTGCTCCACTGCAACCCCAAAAATTGCGAGTCCCCAGCCTGGCTTGACCCCGGATCCCACCACCCTTTACACCGTCCTTGCTACCCCCTTCCAAAACTCCCCCAGCGCTGGCCGCGCCCAAAACATATGGGCGTGGTTCGCTGGGCTCCCCGGGCACCTAGCACACCTGTCTTCGCCCCTGAAAAACCTACTCACCCTCGTCCCAGTCATGTGGGCCCTATGCAGCACCTTGAACTGTATGAGGCTAAGCCTCGCACAGGAAGAGGAGGAATTCACCCTTTCTAGGGCATCCACCCACGTCCCCTCCTCAATCTCCTCACCCAGCTCCTCTTCCCATTTACCCTTCAGCTCCTCCACCAAGGCCTCGTCTACCTCCTGCATTACCCGGTATATGTCCAAAATCCTCCCTCCTCCAACCCACACCCCCGAGAGCACCCTGTCCCGTACCCCACGTGGGGGCAGCAAGGGGAACCCTGCCGCCTGGCAAACGCCCTAACCTGCATGTACCTAAACATGTTCCCCGGGGGGAGCCCAAACTTCCCCTCTAACTCCGCCAAGCTTGCGAACCTCCCATCCACAAACAGGTCCCTCAACCTCCTAATACCTTCCCTGTGCCAGCCCAGAAATCCACCATCAATGCTCCCTGGAACAAACCGATGGTTCCCCTGTATCGGGGCCTCCATCGAGTCCCCCACCACCCCCCGTGCCGTCTCCATTGCCCCCAAATTTTGAGGGTAGCCGCCACCACCGGGCTCGTGGTATACCTCGTTGGAGGGAGCGGCAACGGCGCCGTTACCAGCGCCCCCAGGCTCGTGCCCACACAGGACGCCATCTCCATCCTCTTCCATGCTGCCCCTTCCCCGTCCATTACCCACTTACGCACCATCGTTGCGTTGGCAGCCCTATTGCACCCACAGAGGTTGGGCAGCGCCAGTCCCCCCCCTATCCCTGCCCTGTTCCAAGAACACCCTCCTCACTCTTCGAGTCCCATGCGCCCACACAAATCCTGTAATACTCCTGTTAACTCTCCTAAAAATGGCCTTCGGGATAAGGATTGGAAGGCACTGGAACAGGAACAAAAACCTCAGGAGCACCGTCATCTTGACGGACTGCACCCTCCCCGCCAGTGACGGTGGTGACATATCCCACCTTTTGAACTCCTCCTCCATCTGCTCCACCAACCTTGTGAGGTTGAGCTTTTGCAGGGCCCCCCAGCTCCCAGCCACCTGGACTCCTAGGTACCTGAAGCTCCTCCCTGCCTGCTTCAGTGGGAGCCTACCAATCCCCTCCTGATCCCCCGGGTGCACCACAAACAACTCGCTCTTGCCCAGGTTGAGGTTATACCCAGAGAAGCCCCCAAATTCGCTTAGAATCCTCATAACCTCCGGCATCCCCCCCACCGGGTCCGCCACATACAGCAATAGGTCGTCTGCATAAAGCGACACTCGATGCTCCTCCCCACCCCGCACCAGGCCCCTCCAGTTCCCTGACTCACTCAACGCCATGGCCAGGGGCTCAATTTCCAACGCAAAGAGCAAGGGGGACAGGGGACACCCCTGTCTCGTCCCCCGGTACAGCCAAAAGTACTCCGACCTCCTATTCGTGGCTACACTCGCCATCGGGGCCTCATTAAGCAACCTCACCCAACGGACAAACCCCTCCCCAAACCCAAACCTTTCCAACACCTCCCACAGATACCCCGACTCAACCCTATCAAAGGCCTTTTCCACATCTAATGCCACCACTATCTCCGCCTCCCCTTCCACAGCCGGCATCATAATGACGTTGAGGAGCCTTCGTATATTGGTATTCAACTGCCTTCCCTTCACAAACCCCGTCTGGTCCTCGTGAATGACCCCCGGCACACAATCCTCTATTCTTGTGGCTAAGTTCTTTGCCAGCAGTTTGGAGTCTACATTTAGCAGAGAGATCGGCCTATATGACCCACACTGCAGAGGGTCCTTGTCCCGCTTAAGGATCAAGGAAATCAGCGCCCGTGACATAGTTGGGGGCAAAGCCCCCCCCCCCCCCCTTCCCCCTCCCTTGCCTCGCTAAAGGTCCGGACCAACAGGGGGCCCAACAGGTCCGCATACATTTGATGAAACCCATCCGGCCCCGGCGCCTTCCCCGACTGCATGCTCCCTATCCCTTTAACCAGCTCCTCCAGCTCAATCGGTGCCCCCAGTCCCTCCTCCACCCTTGGAAATCGCAGCTTGTCCAAGAACCTGGCCTGAAGGCTACGCCTCTCCCCCAGCAATCCCTCTTCTGGAGCCTCCGCATATCTCCTATCCACTCTCACCATCTCCCCTACCAATCTCTCCCTCTCCCTCTGCTCCCCCCTCTCCCTATGGGTTCGGATGGAAATCAACTCCCCTCTAATCACCGCCTTCAATGCCTCCAGACCGTCCCCACTCGGACCTCCCTGTTATCGTTGGCCTCAAGGTACCTCTTAATACACCCCCGAACCTTCCCGGCCACCTCCTCGTCTGCCGGTAGCCCCACCTCCAAGTGCCAGAGCGGATGCTGGTCCCTCTCTTCCCCCAGCCCGAGGTCCACCCAGTGCGGGGCATGATCCGAAATGGCAATGGCAGAGTATTCAACATCCACCACCCTCGAAACCAGCCCCCTGCTCAGGACAAAAAAAATCAATCCTAGAATAGGCCTTATGCACGTGGGAGAAAAACGAGTACTCCCTGGCCCTTGGCCTCGCAAACCTCCAGGGATCCACCCCTCCCATCTGATCCATAAACCCCCTCAACACCGTAGCCACCGCCGGCCTCCTACCCGTCCGGGACTTGGATCGATCCAATGGGGGATCCAGCACCGTGTTGAAGTCTTCTCCGCCGCCCCCCCCCCCCCCCCCCCCCCCCCCCCGCCCCCCCCCTCCCTCCCTCTCTCCAGGTCCGGAATGCGGCCCAACATGCACTGCATAAACCCCGCATCGTCCCCAGTTTGGGGCGTAAACATGCACCAACACCACCCGCTCCCCCTGCAGCTTACCACTCGCCATCACATACCTCCCGCCACTGTCAGCCACCACCTTTAACGCCTCAAACGACACCCTCTTTCCCACCAGGATCGCCACCCCCCGATTCTTCTCATCCAGCCCTGAATGAAATACCTGGCCCACCCACCCCTTCCTCAGTCGAACCTGGTCTGCCACCTTCAGGTGTGTCTCTTGGAGCATGGCCACATCCGCCTCCAGCCCCTTCAAGTGCGCAAACACCCGGGCCCGTTTGACCGGCCCGTTCAGCCCCCTCACATTCCAGGTTATCAGCCGATCAGAGGGCTCCCTGCCCCCCTCCCCTGCCGACCAGCCATAACCCATCCCCTGCCCGCCACTGGCCAGCGTCCCCCGCTCGGCCTGTTCCCCACGGCGGCGGCAAACTCCAGCTCCTTCGTGGCCATTTCAGCAGCATAAACCCCCTCCCCCAAGGCTAGGACCCCTCCTAGCCGCCGCGCCCTCCCCTCCGCAGCACTCCGGTGAGCCAGCCAACTTCTGCTCACCCCGGTGACTCCCGCCATACTTCCGACCCCTCCCCACGTGGGACTACCCCTCCTTCGTGCCCATCAGCAGGCCCTCCTCTCACCCCGCCCCCCCCGCTCTTGCACGGGAAAATAACAGCCAGCAAAGGCCCGCGCTTCTCATCCCCGACCCCGTCCCCCATCATCCCGCAGCGCGGGAAACCAGAGAAAATCCCGCGCTTTCGCCCTGCCCAACCCTGCCTCCTCTAGGGCAACTCCCATTGCCAGTCCCCACCACCAGCTCCCCGCACTCCCAGTTTACCTCCCTGCCCGAACCCGTCCACCAGACCCATACAAAAAGACATAAAGACATCGCCCCACCCACCCTAAAGCCAACACACATCTTGTATTAAACAGAGAACCCCCCCTCCAGAGCAAAAATTAAACACAGTTACATTTTCATACAAAAACCCCCATCTTTGACCCTCAGTTTGAGTCCAGTTTCTCGGCCTGCACAAAGGCCCACGCCTCCTCCGGGGACTCAAAATAATGGTGCCGGTCCTTGTAGGTGACCTACTGATGCGCCGGCTGCAACAAGCCAAACTTCACACTCCGTCTGTGGAGCACCGCCTTCGTCCGGTTGAACCCGGGCCTCCGCTTAGCCACCTGCACACTCCAGTCCTGGAAGATCCGCACCTCCGTGTTCTCCCACTTGCTGCTCCGCTCCTTCTTGGCCCACCAGAGCACGCACTCCCGATCAACGAACCGATGAAACCGCACCAACACCGCCCGCGGCGGCTCATTCGACTTGGGCCTCCTAGCCAGAATTCTGTGGGCCCCCTCCAACTCCAGGGGCCCCTGGAAGGACCCGGCTCCCACCAACGAGTTCAGAATAACGACCACATAGGCCGCCAGGTCCGACCCCTCCAGCCCCTCCGTGAGGCCCAGGATACGTAAATTTGTCCGCCTGGACCTGTTGTCCAGCTCCTCGAACCGCTCCTGCCACTTTTTATGGAGCGCCTCGTGCATCTCCACCTTCCCCGTGACGGCCACGGCCTCATCCTCCCTTTCGGAGGCCTGCTGCTGCAGCTCCCGGATTGCGGCCCCCTGGGCTGTCTGAGTCTCCATCAGCTCTCTGGTGGTAGCCTTCAGCGACTCCAGCAGCTCCACCTTGAGCTCCTGGAAGCAGCGCAGAAGAGTCTCCTGCTGCTCCTGCGCCCACTGCCTCAGCTCCTCGAGGGCTCTGCCGGCCGCCATTTTGTTTCCCTTCCCCTGCTTTTCCAGGGGCGCTGCCACCGTTTTTCTGCTCGCCCCTCCTGGTCCGGACCATAGGACCCTGGGGATCTACTGCAGACCCCTTCCCACGTCGGGAGTCGTCGAAGAAGCTCCGTTTGGGGGCCCTGAAAAGAGCCCCAAAGTCCGTTTTTAGCGGGAGCTGCCGAACGTGTGGCTTAGCTCCGCATTAGCCGCAACCGGAAGTCCCTACTCTTAAATAATGAAGTGACGCTTAGTTTTTCACTCCAAAGGCACGCATCCTGAATTGAGATCATCAAAAATTTCAACGCTGCCATTTTCCCATCTGTCTTTTAATATTCTAGGATGGAAATCACCAGGTCCTAAAATTTGTTTGCCTTAAACCCCATTATCTTATCCATTACCACGTTATTAAATTATTAAGTATGACACTATTGTTTGCAATATTTATAATTTGCATTCAGCAATATTTTGACTGTAAAATATTAATCATAGAACTTAAAGACTGAGTCATAGAATTTACAGTAGAGACGGAGGCCATTTGGCCCATCGAGTCTGCACCAACCCTTGGAAAGAACACTGCACACCACCCTACCCTAGTAACCCCACCTATCCTTTTTGGACACTAAGGGCAATTTAGCGTGGCTAATCCATTTAACCTGCACATCTTTGGACCGTGGGAGGCACCCGGAGGAAACCCACGCACACACGGGAGAACGTGCAGACTCTGCACAGTGACCCAAGCCGGGAATCGAACCTGAGACCCTGGAGCTGCAAAGCAACTGTGTTAACCACTGTGCTACCGTGAGTCAACTGGTCACTGCAGAAATATTGCTCGGTGACCTCAAAGGCCTGTGGAAAGGAGAGTAAATTCAGCCAGGATTGCTTTTTCATGACTTCCTGGGATTGTGTATGTTTGGGCATCAGATGAGACAAGGATTGAACGTGGTTTCATGCTTTCCCTGCTGGATAGTATGTTAACACTTATTGTTTCTGTTAATGTGTGAAGACTGACCTTGTAATGATATTGCCAGTGCAACTGTAACTGAATAAGATTCATTGCTTCAGAAGGCTGTGGGAAGATATAGGCTGAGAGGAAATCTTTGGTAACCTACATTTAACCTTTCAGTTGGTAGTTTGTTCTTTTATATGTTGTTGAAAGGATCTAACAGTAATCAGCTGTTTAAGATCATCTGTTGAGTGGTTCAAGTAAGACTTTAAGTACGGCAGTCATGTTCTAGGTCAGTGGGAAGCACCGTTGCTTCACAGCTCCAGGGTCCCAGGTTTGATTCTCAGCTTGGGTCACTGTCTGTGCGGAGTCTGCACGTTCTCCCCGTGTCTGCATGGGTTTCCTCCGGGTGCTCTGGTTTCCTCCCTCAAGTCCTGCAAGACGTCCTGTTCAGTAATTTGGACATTCTGAATTCTCCCTCTGTGTACCCGAACAAGCGCGGAATGTGACGACTGGGAGCTTTACGCAACTTCATTGCAGTGTTAATGTAAGCCCACTTGTGACAATAAAGATTATTATTATTATATGTAGTTGCAATAACATTTTTTATATTTCTTTACAGTTAGTAGACACCACAGTGGAACTTGCAAACAAAGTTGGAGCAGCTGAAATAATCTCCAGAATAGTTGATGATTTAAAAGATGAAGCTGAGCAATACAGAAAAATGGTGATGGAAACCATTGAAAAGATTATGGGTAACCTAGGAGCTGCCGATATTGACCACAAACTGGAAGAACAGCTTATTGATGGTATCCTCTATGCCTTCCAGGAACAGACGACTGAGGTATGTGATGTGTTGGGTATGCTGGGTCTGCGAGGACTGCGTTTACCATAGCAGTGAGAGAGACAGGCTTCCAACACTTGTCGAAATTCCCGTACCAGCCTCCCCGGACAGGCGCCGGAATGTGGCGACTAGGGGCTTTTCACAGTAACTTCATTGAAGCCTACTCGTGACAATAAGCGGTTTTCATTTTCAAATGCAACTCTATTTTATTGAACTATCAACTGTTAAACATACTTGAGCTGTGGGTTGACACTATGCTGAGTTGACTGGAGACCTGAGGCTAACCTGACCATACTATGCTGCTACCACATGGTGGATGTTCGTGTTGCTGCTCACGGGCTCTTGCTGTCTCAGAGGCTGCATCCCAAGAGAGCGGGAAAACTAGTGCCCCCTGGCTTTATAGTGGACGTGTCCTATCTGGTGATTGGCTGCTGTGTTCTGTGTGTTCATTGGTCATCCTATGTGTCAATCAGTGTCTTGTCTGTGAACCATCATATACTTGTGTGTATATTATGACAGTATGTATCTATGATCAGATTAAATAGAAACATTTTCCATATTTTGATTGATTAAATGGAAAATTTGTTTCAAACAACCATGCATTCCAAAATTATGCTGGCTGCAAGTCTAATTTTGCAACAATGTCTCATTTTGGTTAAGCTTTCTTTCAGTGAACCATTGTGTAGGCTTAAGAACTGCCATTATCTTATTAAATGGTGTAGCAGGCTCCAGGGGCCGAGTGGCCGACTCCTGCTCCTAACATGTATGTTCTTGGGTCTTTTTGTGTATTATTTTCTTTCATACATTTGCCCTAGAATTCATGACCCTTGTGTTTTTCTAGGATTCTGTAATGTTGAATGGCTTTGGTACAGTGGTAAATGCATTAGGTAAGCGAGTGAAGCCCTATTTACCCCAGATTTGTGGTACAGTATTGTGGCGTCTAAACAACAAATCAGCCAAAGTGCGACAGCAAGCTGCTGATCTAATCTCTCGAATTGCAGTCGTGATGAAGACATGTCAAGAGGTATGTAAACTTTTCAGTGTGATATTTGACTTATCTAGCCACTCCAATGAATTTAATTTCGGGTATGTTTTGCTTTTTTCGAATCCAAATCATGTGAATTAATACACAGTCTTTTTATTTGTAGGAAAAACTGATGGGTCACTTGGGTGTTGTGCTGTATGAATACCTTGGTGAAGAGTACCCTGAGGTTCTGGGTAGCATCTTGGGAGCACTTAAAGCTATTGTAAATGTTATAGGTATGTATATTACATTCGTAAAATACATTATATGTAGTAAATAAGGGCAGCACGGTGGCCTAGTGGTTAGCACAACCGCCTCACGGCGCTGAGGTCCCAGGTTCGATCCCGGCTCTGGGTCACTGTCTGTGTGGAGTTTGCACATTCTCCCCGTGTCTGCGTGGGTTTCGCCCCCACAACCCAAAAATGTGCAGAGTAGGTGGATTGGCCACGCTAAATTGCCCCTTAATTAGAAAAAATAATTGGCTAATCTAAATTTATTAAAAAAAAAAAAAAAAAATATGTAGTAAATAATATTTAGGAAGATTGAAAATATTCAGTATTATTAATATTTTTTAATTACATAGTTCCTGAAGCTAGTTTAAGTTTTTAATTAAAAAAAGGCCCATTGCAAAATATTTTTTCTTCAATTTTATTATACAGGTATGCATAAGATGACTCCACCTATTAAGGATTTGCTTCCACGTCTCACTCCAATCCTAAAGAACAGGCATGAGAAAGTTCAGGAGAATTGCATTGACCTGGTTGGACGAATTGCCGATCGGTAATTGTCATTATTACAACTTGTCTAAATAATAGTAAACTGCATTGTTACGTTTTTGTCTTGTCAAGGAATAGTATAAGTACCAAACTGTACCTTGTTTCTGTTCTTATCTGATCAAATATGAGATGCCACCATACAAGAATGTATTTTATATCTAGGTAGCCTTAAAAGAAAATCCAACAAGTTAGAGTCTGCTGTGCCTTGAAAAGTTGAAATGGAATTCAAACTGGTTAGAGTTGGAGATTGTAATTTTTTAATACTGATCAGAAATTGTGTAGTGATGTCATTTCGCTTGATTCTAAACATCAGTTGTCTTTTCTTCAGAGGTGCAGAGTATGTATCTGCTCGTGAATGGATGAGGATCTGCTTTGAATTATTAGAACTTTTGAAGGCACACAAAAAAGCCATCAGGAGGGCAACAGTAAACACTTTCGGCTACATTGCAAAAGCTATTGGGTAAGTTACATTTGAATTTGTTATGCCAAACAGTGGAGCATAAGTCTCTCTTCTCATCCTTTTTTGTCGTGTTTTCTATGCAACAATAGTTATCAGCTGTTTCACATCAGCTAAGATTACTAGATGCAACTGTATAAAAGATGAAATTAGTAATACAAGATCATTATGCACATGAGTGCATCTTGCAAACCTGATTCACTATAGAGGACCTAATTTAGTTTTTCTTGCCTTGTGTTGTTCAGTAACTGAAATACATTTAGTTGGTATTTGAAGGAAAATGTTTGATTTCTGTAATGATGCGCAGAAATGGTATTATTGATACTTCTGGTATTGTTTAACAATGATTTGCCACCTATATAAGTGGCACTTTCAGGTGGGATCTCTCAACTTGCTGTTTAACTTTCTTTCAGTCCACATGATGTATTGGCCACACTGCTAAATAACCTGAAGGTTCAAGAACGTCAGAACAGAGTCTGTACCACAGTAGCTATTGCTATTGTGGCAGAAACGTGCTCTCCATTCACTGTGTTACCTGCCTTGATGAATGAGTACAGAGTTCCTGAACTGAATGTCCAGAATGGTGTGCTTAAGTCTCTTTCGTTCTTATTTGAGTACATCGGAGAAATGGGAAAAGATTACATTTATGCAGTTACGCCATTACTTGAAGATGCTTTAATGGACAGGTGAGTTCAGTTTTGGATACTGATAACAACAGACATCCAAGTATAGTCAGTGACCACTGTTACTCAGAAAGAGTAAACTTCTTAATTCAGAATGGAGGTTTGTGTTATCTATATAGATCTCTCATTTTGAAGTTGAATTTGTTAATGAATGCAAAATGTGTAAGTATTTTAAAAATGTAATATCTTTATTTTAAAATGAATTCTGGGGAAGGATTATATTCCGGTTTAATCCATGAACACCTGCAAGTTGTCTCAATAGCTGTTAATGAAATTTTGCCACGCCTTTTGTGATATCCTGTAAATTATTGTATTTCATTTGAAAGTAAACAGGCTAGGAGCAATTCTTATGAATTGTTGATTTGTCACCGCTATATTCTTACTGCTAAAATCTCCTTACCACCATTCTCCTTGAGATGGACAAATGCCAGGATGTCATTTCACAGATGATAGCATCTTTTTGAGGTTTCAGGCAACTATCCATTCTTGTCATTCTGGATAGGGAGTGTTGGACTATTCAGTGATAGTGACAACAGTCTAATTTTATCCTGACTTGAACTAGACATTAACTTATAATTCCATCGGGGGGCACTAGAGTGAAAGGCCTGACAGTTTTATTCTTCTATTCCCTAGCCTGGAGGGGCTGAGACTAGTCGTAGTTTCATACCACTGACCCAGCCAAAGCTGACTAACTCTGCATGTGACTAAAATTGAACTTTGCTGATCTCTGACTTAGTACAACCAACAGTAGTGCACTGAGCTACCTTTATTGGCTATGGAGCCAGACTAGTTACTTAGTAATATGCATAAAAAGAGGAAGCATAGGCATTGATTAGCCACCTGTGTCCTACTCGGCAGTTACATGAAACATTTGATCACAAAATATAGCTGTATACATGCAAGTAAACATTGTGTTTGGATTTTTTTTATGTGGATGGATATAATTTTTTTAAAATCGTGCATGTCTTATTGAGACATAGGAACATAGGACTTGGGAGCAGGAGAATACCATTGAGCACTTTGAACTTGCTCTGACATTCAATTACATCATGGCTGATCTGGTTGTGGTCTCAACTTTACTTTGTCGTCTGCCCCCATAACCTTTGAATCCCTTGTCTATCAAAAATGTCAATGAATTACTGAAAAGTTTCTGCTGCGATACCTGATTCTATCTAAGGCAGCACTGGGGCACTAGAATTGACAATGTGCTTTTAAGCAAAACAGCATTCTGTGCACATGGTGCAGGATCCCTTGATGCTCCTTGATATAATTAACATGGGATGGATACTTAACATTAGCCTTGTCACTGATCCCCACATCCTAAGATTTAAAAACATAGATAACATTCCCTTCCTCTAACACTGCAATCTCATTATTTCAGTCACACTGCCCCAACATAGCACGTATATACGTTTCTCCTCAATTTCTGCACAGCTGCCTTGGATGTGGCAAATTTCCATCTTTGGTGCCCTATTTTATTCTTGATCCATATGTTGCTTCTTGATGACATTATCATCCAGCAAGGGGAGAAATTTTATATATGCACAAATAATGTCCAGTTTTACCTCACTACCGCCCAAAAGTCATGACAGTTACTGTACTTGTCGGACTGTCTGCCCACCATCAACTTGTGCATGAGCCACTATTTCTCGGAGTTTGACTTTGGGAAGATTGACAACATCTTTTTTGGCCCTTGCCAGTAACTCATTTCCTTACTTATTCACCACTCTTCCAACTCAGGTTTAACCACCTCCATGTCCTGCCCTGAGCCACATCCACAGTTCATTAAAAGGAATGTTACTCTATCTCTGAAACATCATCCATCTCTGCTCCGCTGTAACTGAAATTTTGCAAGCTCCACAAGCTCTAACTTGCTTAAACTCCAACTCATGCAGAATTCCACCACTTATTTTCTTGCCCATTCACAGATCAGCCAGATCTACTTGACCGTTATCAGCTGATTTCCCTGCCCCCAACTTCCCCTTGTAAATTTTCATTGCTAACTTCAAATTCCTCCCCTCACTATTTGTTTAGAACAAGATTTACAGGCTCTTTAATTAGCTCATTGAATCATTTTGTTAAGTCTCTTTCACCTTCCAAAGTTGTTAATGGAAAACTGGGTTTCAAACAAATAAGCAGTTTCAGTGCAAGATTTTTTTACGGTATCTTAGATGTTGAAGCATAAATTTTAAATGTTTTTATAATATACATAGCTGAGAAATTTAAAACAGGTAAGATTTTAATAACCAATTTGTTGTTTTTCTCGCTATAGAGACCTGGTTCACAGACAGACAGCGAGTGCAGTTGTGCAGCACATGTCCCTGGGCGTATATGGATTTGGCTGCGAAGATGCACTGAATCACTTGTTAAACTATGTGTGGCCCAATGTTTTTGAGACATCACCACATGTTATCCAGGCAGTTATGGGAGCATTGGAAGGTTTAAGAGTTGCATTAGGTCCTTGCAGAATGCTACAGTATTGTTTACAGGCAAGTTCAACACATTGCTTCTAACCTTGTACTTGAATTGGATTAGTTCTACATACTTGTAGTCTGTTTTCCCATGATTTTGATGTAATGATCTGCAGCTTCTCTTGTTGAAAGCATGGAGTTCATGCTTTCTCCTAGGTAGTCTCAAAATCATTGTGTGGATGACTTAAGAGAAAGATGCAGTGAGTGGCCAAATTGCTGTATTTTGCCCTTACTCTCTGGGGAGCTGCCCAGCCTTCTCAAAGTAGCAAAGCTAAGATTAACAATTTTCCTTGGATGAAACCCACATCCTAACTTTTTGTAAAGTACTACAATCCTGGCTCAAAGTTACAAATGTATTTGTTTTGAAACTAATGTCAGAGTAAATTGGAAAACAGTGGTTAGCACTGCTCCCTTATAGCGCCAGGAGCCTGGGTTCAGTTCTGGCCTTGGGTGACTGTGTGCAGTTTGCGCGTGGGTTTCCTCCAAAGTGCTCAGGTTTCCGTCCACTGTCCAAAGATGTGCAGGTTAGGTGGATTAGCCATGCTAAATTGCCCCTTAGTGTCTAGAATGTTAGGTGGGCTTACTGGGTTACAGGGATAGAGTGGGGGTGTGGGGCTAGGTAAGGTGCTCTTTCAGAGGGTTGGTTCAGACTTGATGGGCCGAATGGCATCTACGCTGCAGGGATTCTATGATTCTATACAAAAGCAATCCAGGTTAACTAACCCTGTCTTTATAGCTGTTGGGTAATGTCTTCCTGAGACAGGCAAAACTATTTTAGAGAGCCAAAGTGTGATAAATAGAAGCGCTGCATTTAGATTATACCACACACTCTCCCAATCTGATTTGATCCACTTGGCTTCCCTTCTTAAACACAACAATAAATCCACTTTATAGTTGGAATGAACACTGTTAGCATTATTGAGCAGAGAGAAATATACTCCCAGAAAAAAGTTTCTGGAACTTGCAATTTCCATAGAAACAGCTAACATTTAAAAATCAATTTGAACTTCCAGTTAATAGCCGAAAGAATGACAGGTCAAGGTTTTATATTTTAAAATTTAGTGTAACAAATGACTACAAGTGCAATTGACTGAACGCTTATTTTTGTAGGCAACTTCTACTTTAAATCATAGAGAGGAACGGTTCCCCATCATGCTTAACACCTATCGCTATCTCCAGAATTACAGCCCTTTTAGCAAGCAGTTCATAGTTGCTCCTAGTTTACAGTGGGTTCTGTGTCCCCACTTTTCTGAGTAGTAACTGCAAATTATCATCTCCAGGCACTTTCCTCAGTCTTCTGAGCGTGTTTTAAATCCACTGCCAGTAAGAAAATCTGCTCTGATGATTCTTCTTCCACCAACCATACTAGAACAAATCTCTCAGAATCTGTAAAATGCTGCAGGATGTGTCTCTTCAAATGGAGATTTTCCCCCTCCTACATCCGGCTCTGGTAGCTTGCATAGCCAAGCAAACTCTTCTCTCTACTGACCACACAGAATCTTTGCTGTCTGAGATATGCATTGATTTGTAAGGAAGTCTGTAACCTGATCCTCCACCCTCTTCCCCATGGCAACGTGAAACACATTAATCTTGCATCAAGGTAAAAGTGTAGATTAGCAATCTTTAATCCCAATTTCCTTTCATTTGAGAAGTAAATGGATGGTATACAGTACAGCTGTTTAAAACCTGAAACCAACAACATCTGTCTGGGGCTTTGGGAGACTTGGAGTTACTCATAGGAAACTCAGATACTGCTGCCATTGTCTCCAAGCATAAGTATGTTACCCTTCTCAGTAAAAAATCTAAGCCTTCCTTTGCTTTCCAGCAATCACACTAAACAGACTTACTGTCAGGCAGGTCACATGACCCCTTCATTTACCATAATTTTAAAGCTGTGGTCCCAAAATATAATTATCTTATAAACCTCATAATTATAACAGCTGATATCTCTGCTAGTCCAACAGCACAATTCTAATATTTTCCTCCTTTCTTGATAGGGCTTGTTCCATCCAGCTAGGAAAGTACGGGATGTGTACTGGAAGATCTACAACTCCATCTACATAGGCTCGCAGGATGCCCTAATTGCACATTATCCAAGGATCTTCAATGATGAGAAGAATACACATGTCCGTTATGAACTTGACTATATCTTATAAAACGAGATTAAAATTCACTGCATAGTCTTTGTTGTCTGCTATTTGCTGCATTGTTATTGCCCAATCTTATGCTGTGCTTCGGATGTGATGTGATGAGAGTTTGAAATACAACATTATCATCTTGTTGGAGCAGATTGTAAAGTAGTAAGTGGATAGGGCTAGTAGCACTATTTTATTTTAAATGGGACTTGGTCTTCTTGTCTCGTAACTTGTTCTTGATGTTAAAGTAACTAAATCTTAGTGACCAACAGGATGACGAATACTCAATTTACAATTCATTTAAATTTGTCTTTATTGAGATTTAGGTTAAATTCCTTGTGTTAAGGGGTTGTTTCTAACAAAAACAATAAACATAAAAGTCTAAAGTCCAGTTTATATTTCTCAAGTTATTTTTGAGGTTTTTTTAAGTAAGTTTCAAATCAGCTGGTTTTCAAACAAGGATCACATTATATTCATAAATTTTTGTATGGTGGTTTCATTTCCCACTTTCTTTACATGACCAAATGCACCTTTTCTACTTTTGCTAAAGTATAATGGTTCACTTTGCACAACGTTTTCTACAGTTGTGACAAAGATCGTCAGAGCTAACTTATGAGAAAATACTAAGATTATTACTTGTGCAAGAACAGTCCTAATCGGGGCAAATAAAGATACCTCCCCCAAAGTAAACCCTCTGCAATCAAATTGAAGAGTGAACTAATCAATTGCTGAAATCCGTCTCACTGCAAGCTTTAAAATGGCTATTTACCCTAGTGGAACGTTAGTGTCCTAGGCATGTGATAAGCCTTCTGTGAAAACTGTCACTGTTAATGAACAATAAGAAGACTTACACTGTGGTCCCTGCTCCATGCAGTTAAAAAGTAAGTGGAAAAGCAAATGGTTACCAACTATTAAAAAACTGCACAAAGGATAAAAATGTGAAATTTTTTGTCTGGGTATTTTAGGATCATCTTCTCTGCATTTTTCATAACAACTTGTTAGCAGTGACATTAAGTGTTGGCTAATTCTTCCAGGCAAGTGGACGTAAATTTATGAAGTACTGTTTCACTGCCGTTAAATCGCTCTAGCTTATGTTGTAAATAATTTACATTCAGTACTGTGTAATACTTATAAATCCTTCGGTTTCATCTAGTAGCATAAAGCTATCACAGTATGAACTTCAGGATTAAAGTTGTGATCCCACTCTGGCATATCAAAATTTGACAATTTGTGAATCCAGCCAACACAATTAACTCGTCACTCGTTAGTTATGTGGTCAGGTTCACATATGATATCCACAACTATCCGGCTTGTACCTTCTGTTTCGTTTAAATAATTTAGTGCGGATAAACTTGGTGTTTTAATAAATGCATCTCTCTGTATTGGTGCCTCCTGGTGCTTTTTTTTATTGGAGCAAATATTGTAGAGGTTTTCGGTCAGAATATGGGAATAAACATTTTTTGGAAAAACATCAATGCAGATTTTATCAATATTTAATGCATTTTTATTTTCTCATGTCAGTTCCTCTGTTATTCTAGATAGGCAAAAATTGCTCACGTTTTTATTCTAATCTTTTAATCTTCCTCACATAGTATCTGCGAAGTCCATCGTGATTGAAGCTGTTTTGCTTTTATGAACATGAGTGACATTGGAGGACAGCACAGTTGAGTGAATCATGGGTGTTGTTGATGTACAATTTCACCTGGAATGATAATCCTGACACACTTGTCTTCACCCATTTGGTTGGAATATTAATGCCAGTTGTAGCATTTTGCCACCAACACTTTCATGGAGGTCTAAATTGAGGAAGATGAATAAGTACATAGCGCATTGGCTTACTGAGCTGTTGGAGGGAGGGATCATTGGTGCAGAACATGCAGTAGCGTTAACAGGAAGCTCACGACTTGTGTAGTGAAGAAAAATCATGTAATTGTTGGTTGTGCATCATCAGTTGTTGGATGGAATACTTAAAAATTGCATTTTCCAGTTTTATATTTGCAAATTTTAAAAATCAATTTCAGTGAATATTGGTTGTGTTGAGTCCATGGTCAAAATCCTCCATGGCTGAGATTTTGTTCGCTGCTAAAAGTGAATGGAGTTTTAGCTGAAATGCCAAATTTTCTATTCTTGCTCGCAATGGATCCCACCACAGACAAAACTGGAGAATACTGCCCTACAAATACAAAATTGGTGCAGGAAGTATTTTAACAAAATAGTCAACAAAGAATATAATTCATGTTACATGGGGACAGGATTATTTTGTTGATCTCCGCATGGAAGAGGTTTCTATTTTGCGTTGCTGGAATTGTGGCCATTTGATTAAATATTTCTCCTTTGTGTTACTGTGGGTTAAAACTCATTAAACATAGGGCAGCACGTGGCATAATGGTTAGCATTGCTGCCTATGACGCTGAGGACCCGGGTTCGAATCCGGGCCCTGGGTCACTGTCTGTGTGGAGTTTGCACATTCTCCCCGTGTCTGCGTAGGTTTTACCCCCACAACCCAAAGATGTGCAGGTTAGGTGGATTGGCCACGCTAAATTGCCCCTTAATTGGAAAAAAAAATAATTGGATACTCTTAAACAAAAAAACTCATTGAACATTATTTTTAACTTGTCATTTATGCTATATTTTACTGTAAAATTCAACCTATTTAAAAATAAGCCTTTAATTAGCAAAGTAGGTATCATTAGCTATGTATGGAAACAAATACAAAAATAAAAACTGTAATTTCATGCTTTCTCTTTTCAAAATAACTAATCCAGTTCACACTGATGATTTTGAAGAGAATTTACTTAAGCTTCTTTATCTCCACATATATCCTGTGATGGGAATTTTTTTTTAAATGTAATGCATCCCAAGAGGAGAAACATTCTTTCCACCATCAACTACTGGCGCAATTAAAACTCAATAAAAACATTTATTAAAAAAAACTACTGCTGCAATTCAGCGGCTTCAAGTTGAAGTCTGCTGAACAGCCTTTAGTGGGGTGTTGCTCAGCGCCTGTCGCACCAGTAAAGACCCCACTATTCAACAGCAGTTTGGCGGGTTTTTTTTTGGCCTCGGTGAGGAACTCCCCAGTTAGGCCATTCTTTCTTGCCAGTGCAGACAGACTACTCGCTGATCGGGCACCATTTTTGAAGGCAACCCTGACCGTTTGCTGTCTCTTCGTGCCCCACCATGGCCTCAGGATCCCCCTCTTCCCCCCCCCCCCCCCCCCACTAACCCAACTTACCTTTTTCATGGTCCTCGTGCACCTCCCACCTCCTCACTCCATCTCTTATGGGGTGTGCCCCAACCCTGGCACAGGAAACCTAGCACTTGGGCACTGTGACCCTGGCAGTACCAAGGTGGAAGTGTCAGGGTATCACCCTGCCCAGTGCCCAACCACCCGGGGGCCTCAATTCCTCAGTAAAATCCCCTGAGGTGCCATCATAACTGGTTCATGACTTTGTATCAAACGGCACCCTGTTGAGGTCTTGCTGGCGAGGCCAGTCAATCCTGGCTGAATTGTGAGAGTGCATATTTAAATGAGAACCTAATTGGTCAGTTAAATATGCACATCTGGATATCACGACACAGCAAAATTCTGTAGAATCCCGTGACCCATTTCGAGCGTCACGATTCTCGAAGGCCTCTCGCGAGATTTAACTGCCTTGTCCCGACACCAAGCCAGGCTGAATTGCAACCTAAATGTCTGAGGGCTATTTGTCATTCTTGAGTGGTATATGAGAAAAATTTGTATGGTCATGTGAGCGGAGCATGGAACTAAGGAATGGATAATCAGATCTTGGGAAAGGGAGCCAAGCATCTAAGCAGGTTGAGCTGAATTGTGTGAGACAATCGTTGGGAAGGGAAGATTCAGATAAGAATAAAATTACTAGCTGAGCAAATTGGGACCCAACTTCATGGAAAGGAAAAAGGCACGCAAAATAAAAGGGCTTTTCAATGAAAACTTGTTCCAGTTTGTCATGTAAGACTGACCAAATCAATAATATTAGGGTCTTTATACAATATTAATTGGATTTTTTTTAATGCACTGATCAGTCCCATGTGATGTGTACAGGCTCGTCAGATCAATTATACTGAAAAGGTGAAGTGGTGATATTGAAATAGGGCATGCATATGTAATTCAGTCCTCATTTCAAAACAATACATTATAGAATTTACAGTGCAGAAGGAGACCGTTTGGCCCATCGAGTCTGCACCGGCTCTTGGAAAGAGCACCCTACCCAAGGTCAACACCTCCCCCTATCCCAATAATCCCAGTAACCCCACCCAACACTAAGGGCAATTTTGGACACTAAGAGCAATTTATCATGGCCAATCCACCTAACCTGCACATCTTTGGACTGTGGGAGGAAACCGGAGCACCCGGAGGAAACCCACGCACACATGGGGAGGATGTGCAGACTCCGCACAGACAGTGACCCAAGCCGGAATTGAACCTGGGATTCTGGAGCTGTGAAGCGATTGTGCTGTTCACAATGCTACCGTGCTGCCATTAAGTCCCTATTTTTATCTTTGGTAAAATTCTGTCTAGTTAATTGAAAACCACCCTTTCCCTGCTATCTCCTTGCCTTCCCCTCCTTACCTACCCCCCATCCGCCCCGTTCACTTGTCTCAGGGGTTGGTTTTGCTCACTGGGATAAATCGCTGGCTTTTAAAGCAGGGCAGCAGCACGGTTCGATTCCCGTACCAGCCTCTCCGGACAGTCGCCGGAATGTGGCGACTAGGGGCTTTTCACAGTAACTTCATTGAAGCCTACTCGTGACAATAAGCGATTTTCATTTCATTTCATTATTGTCAGTCTTGGCTCAGCGATTAACATTCTGTTCTCTGCAGCAGTGGGTTCAAGTCCCGCTTCCAGAGCCTTTAGCATGTGAACCAGGCTACACCAGTCAGTACAGAGAGTTTGTTATACAGTCATAAATGCTAGCCGGGATTCTCCCGCAATTGGTGGGACGGCCCGGAGCTAAGAGCGGCGCGAACCACTCTGGCATCAGGCCGCCTGGAAGTTGCGGAATCCTTCGCATTTCGGGGGGCTAGGCCGGCACTGGTGGGGTTGGCGCCAGGCCAACCGGTGCCGAAGGGCTGCCATGGGCCGGCGCAAGTTTGCGCATGCGCAGAACCGCCGGTATGTTTCCTGCGCATGCGTAAGGGGTTTCTTCTCCGCGCTGGCCATAGCGGAGCCCTACAGAGGCTGGCGTCGAGGGAAAGAGTGCCCCAACAGCACAGGCCCCGCCTGCTATCTTTCAGATGAGATGTTAAGCCAATACCTCTTCTGCCCTTGAGTGGACATAAAATATCACAATGGAACAATTTGGAAGAGCAGGGAAGTTCTTGCTAATACACTGTAATATCTCCAATCCAGAAATCTATTGTTCAGAAACAAAGGATGTTTTATTTAGCAGACCCAAACGACTCTCAGTTCACACACTGCAACAAATCAAGAAGATAATTGGTATTTGAATAAGTAAAACCATTTTTATTAGTGCTTTATAATGTTTTATCATTTTCCATATTTCAGTTAAATATTTATATTTTTGATGTTTTCCTCTTCTCTCGTGTGGTTAGGCACAGGAACATCATTCTATAATCCAGACAATTCTCATCCAGAAATGACTTGATCTCAAACATTCCAGACTGGAAAGGCTGCAGGGTATTTATCTTCAAACCAACACCAGTACAATAGATCATCTGATCATTATTGATGTTTGTGGGATTTTGTTGTGCACAAATTGGCTGTTTCATTTACTACTTTACCAAATATTTACACTTCAAAAAGTTCTTAATTGGCTGTTAATCGCTTTGGGACACCCAGGGGCTGTTCGTAACCTTGGTCTCATGTTTGCTCCCGAAATGACCTGACCATATCCATGCTATCACCAATACCTCATATTTCCATCTTCGTAATATTGGCCAACTCAACCCCGGCCTCAGTTCATCTGCTGAAATCCTCATTCATGTCTTCATTGGATTTGACTATTCCAATGCATTTCTGGGAGGCCTCCCACATCAAAAGTTTTGATCCAAAACTCTGTTGCCCAAGTCTTTACACACCAAATCTCTTTCACCCATCATTCTTGTGCTTGCTGATCTACATTAGCTCCCAGTTAAACAACACCTTGATTTTAGACTCCTGCAACGGCTTTTCAAATCCCTTGTTCTCCCAATATCCCTCATCTCTTCCAGTCCCACAACCCTCCAAGATAACTTCAGTTTTCTAATTCTACTCTCAAAAAAACATTGGGAATAGGAGCAGGAGTGGACCATACGCCTGTTCTGCCATTCAATAAGCTCATGGCTGATCTCTGGCTTCAATTCCTGTTTCCCACCTGCTTCCCTGAGGGACCAAACATTTCTATCTCTCAACCGTAAATATATTCAATGATGAAACATCCCCAACCCACTGGGGTAGGAAATTCTAAAGATTCACAACCCTTTACATGTGAATAAATTTCTCATCATCTCGGTCTTAAAGCACGTGCTAAGCATGTGCCCTGATATTCCAGATCAGGGGCGCCCAGACTTCAGTGACTTACCTAAAACGATCCACCAGCGTGGTCTTCCCACACTTCTCCACAAGGACATTCAAACATGCTGCACTCTATAGCCTTATACTGCCTGTCTATGGCTACAATGAAAAGTGCCCCAAGAACACCTTTGCATGCTATTATGCAACGATTTCTGCCGCTAAAGGACATTGGCAAAGCCTGCTCTGCCATTTAATAAGATCATGGCTGACCTATAACACTATTTTCTCTCTCCCTCTCAACCACACACCGACCTGGGAGCTCAACAAAGGTCAATTTTCTCTCTTCTTACAACCACTATGGTTGGAACTCACTAAGTCAGCATTGTTTGGTGTTTGTTTTCTAAATTTATTTTAAAAATCATAAAGCAAGTATGGGATATTCAGCTCAGATGCCTGCAAAAAGTCTAAAGATGTTTGATTTTCATCATTTCAATCCGTTTTCCCTTGAAAAGCAGCCGATACATCACCTTGCAGTGGTTAGTACTGTTGCTTCACAACGGCAGGGTTCCAGGTTCAATTCCCACTTGGGTCAGTGTCTATGCGGAGTCTGCACGTTTTCCCCTGTTTGCGCGGGTTTCTTCGGGTGCTCCGGTTTCCTCCCATAAGTCCCGAAAGATGAGAGAAGAACTAGCTAAGGTTGACTGGGAGCAAAGACTTTATGGTGGAACAGTTGAGGAACAGTGGAGAACCTTCCAAGCGATTTTTCACAGTGCTCAGCAAAGGTTTGTACCAACAAAAAGGAAGCACGGTAGAAAGAGGGAAAATCGGCCGTGGATATCGAAGGAAATAAGGGAGAGTATCAAATTGAAGGAAAAAGCATACAAAGTAGCAAAGATTAGTGGGAGACTAGAGGACAGGGAAATCTTTAGGGGGCAACAGAAAGCTACTAAAAAAACTATAAAGAAGAGAAAGATAGAGTATGAGAGTAAACTTGCTCAGAATATAAAAACAGACAGTAAAAGTTTTTACAAATATATAAAACAAAAAAGAGTGGCTAAGGTAAATATTGGTCCTTTAGAGGATGAGAAGGGAGTTTTAATAATGGGAGATGAGGAACTGAACAGGTTTTTTGGGTCAGTCTTCACAGTGGAAGACACAAATAACATGCCAGTGACTGATAGAAATGAGGCTATGACAGGTGAGGACCTTGAGAGGATTGTTATCACTAAGGAGGGAGCGATGGGCAAGCTAATGGGGCTAAATGTAGACAAGTCCCCTGGCCCTGATGGAATGCATCCCAGAGTGCTAAAAGAGATGGCTAGGGAAATTGCAGATGCACTAGTGATGATTTACCAAAATTCACGAGACTCTGGGGTGGTCCTGGTGGATTGGAAATTAGCAAACGTGACACCACTGTTTAAAAAAGGAGGTAGGCAGAGAGCGGGAAATTATAGGCCAGTGAGCTTAATTTCGGTAGTAGGGAAGATGCTGGAATCTATCATCAAGGAAGAAATAGCGAGGCATCTGGATAGAAATTGTCCCATTGGGCAGACACAGCATGGGTTCATAAAGGGCAGGTCGTGCCTAACTAATTTAGTGGAATTTTTTGAGGACATTACCAGTGCAGTAGATAATGGGGAGCCGATGGATGTGGTATATCTGGATTTCCAGAAAGCCTTTGACAAGGTGCCACACAAAAGGTTGCTGCATAAGATAAAGATGCATGGCATTAAGGGTAAAGTAGTAGCATGGATAGAGGATTGGTTAATTAATAGAAAGCAAAGAGTGGGGATTAATGGGTGTTTCTCTGGTTGGCAATCAGTAGCTAGTGGTGCCCCTCAGGGATCCGTGTTGGGCCCACAATTGTTCACAATTTACATAGATGATTTGGAGTTGGGGACCAAGGGCAATGTGTCCAAGTTTGCAGATTTCACTAAGATGAGTGGTAAAGCGAAAAGTGCAGAGGATACTGGAAGTCTGCAGAAGGATTTGGACAGGGTAAGTGAATGGGCTAGGGTCTGGCAGATGGAATACAATGTTGACAAATGTGAGGTTATCCATTTTGGTAGGAATAACAGCAAACGGGATTATTATTTAAACGATAAAATATTAAAGCATGCTGCTGTGCAGAGAGACCTGGGTGTGCTAATGCATGAGTCACAAAAAGTTGGTTTACAGGTGGAACAGGTGATTAAGAAGGCAAATGGAATTGTTGTATGTGGCAGACCTGGTGGGGGGAATGCCGGTGGTGATGGGGATTCTCCGGGAATTTGGGGATTTCTCAGGGTATAAGCATTACTTTGGGAAAAGCGAGCTGTTTGTGGTACACCCGGGGGACCAGGAGGGGGGGATTGGGAGGCTCCCACTGAAATCCATGTAAGCTACATCAACTAAACTACCCTCATCTACACACTGGTCACATTTTCAAAAAATCCAATCAAATTTGTTGGGCATGACCTCCCTCTGACAAAGCCATGCTGACTATTCCTGATCAAACCTTGCCCCTCCAAGTGGCGCTAGATTCTCTCCTTCAGAATTTTATCCAACAGTTTCCCTACCACTGACATGAGACTCACTGGTCTGTAATTCCCTGGCTTATCTCTACAATCTTTCTGAAATAGTGGGACCACATTAGCAGTTCTCCAGTCCTCTGGGAGTTTTCCTGTGGCCAGAGAAGAATTAAAAATTTGGGTCCGAATCCCTGCAATCACCTCCCACAGCATCTTGGCACACAATTCATCCAGGCCTGGAGATTTGTCCACTTTAAGCCTGCCGACACCTCCAACACCTTGTCATTCCCTGTGACGATTTGCTCAAGAACTTAACCCTCTCTCTTCCTGAGTTCTATATCTACCTCCTCATTTTCTTGGGTGAAGACAGATGTGAAATATTTGTTCAACACCCTACCAATGTCCTCTGGCTCCAACCACAGATTTCCCATTTGGTCCCTATTGGGCCCTACTCTTTACCTTGTTAACACCTTCCCATTGATATACATACAGAATATCTTGGGATTTTCCCAATTTTACCAGCCAGAGCTTTCTCATATCCCCTCTTTGCTCTCCTAATTGCCTTCTTAAGCTCCATCCTGCACTTTCTATACTCCACTAATACCTCCGTTGATTTGCTCTTCTTGAACTTGCTAAAAGCCTCTCTTTTCCTTCTCATTGTATCCTGAGTGTCTCTGGTCATCCATGGTTCTCTGGGTTTGTTACTCCTTCTTATTACCCTAGTGGTAACATGTTGGTCCTGTACCCTCACCATTTCCGTTTTCAACGCCCCCCACTCCTCTTCTGGAGATTTCCACACAAATTACTCTTTCCAGTCTACCTTGGCCAGATCCTGCTTTGTTTTACTAAAAATACGCTCTCCCCCAATCCAGAACCTTTTTTTGCAACTTGTCCATTTCTTTGTCCATAACAAACTTGAATTGTACCATGTTGTGATTGCTATCACCAAAATGCTCCCCTACCAACACATCAACCACCTGTCCAGCTTCATTCTCCCGAATTAGATCCAGCACTGTACCATCCCACTGCAAAAATGACCACTAAGACAATTGCCTTCCTAATTGCTTGCTGTACCTGCATGCTAACTTTGTGTTCCTTATATAAGTACAGTCACGTTCCACTGAATATTACATTTATAAGTTTCATACCTTTTCAAACATGTTTTGCTTATCTATTCTCAGAGGCAGTTGGTGGCATAGTAGTAATGTCACTGGACCAGTAATCCAAAAGCCCAAGCTAATGCTTTGGGGGCATGGGTTCCTCAACAGCTGGTGGAATTTAAACTCAATGAACAAATTAGAGCACAGTCGGAGCGTTTTCAAGGACTGAGTATTGAGTTGGCTTTTATGTGCGGTTCCTCCCTCTTAGTTACAGCTCAGCTGAACACACAGACCTGCAGTCACATCAACTCTGGTTAAGATGGCTTTATTTTTCCAAGCTTGGCCCACATACGAGGGAAAGTGAAATTGATAAATGCCAAAACCACTCTGTTTTATACTGCTGCAGATGCCCCAATTATACGAATTTCCCAAAATCAATAGCCCACCCCTGTTGGACTTGATCCAATCCTTGGAGCTGTCAAATTTATATTGACTAATGAAAGTTACTTTAAGCAACATGATGACTGTGATCAACTCATGATTTAACCCCATCCTGCCACCTGTTGTTTACCAGGACACTTTATCCGTTATGAATTTGTTTTGCTGCCATTCCCATGTTACTTATTGCAGCCAGTTCCTGCCCATCTCATTATTCGTCTAGGGGCAGGATACTGAAGTTGGTTCCTCTTTACACCATGGATTGTCTGAGATAGAATGTTGGGGGCACTGATAAGAACTGTTTACTGAGCTGACCGTATTATTGCTGACCACGCTACTTGTCTGATCCTGTTTGTCTCAAAAACATGGACAAGTTAGCTATCCCATCATGCATTGTGGCCACTGCTTTTATCAAGAGTCTGAATGCTTGTTACTGCAATGTCCTAAAAAATACATGTTTACTGGTTAATAATGATTACTCAGTCTACTTTCAATGATTAGTCTCAATCCTCAATGCACTAACTTATGTAGAACTATTCTAGTATTATCCTTGCTGTCAGGTTTTAAGGATCCCATCGCAGGACAACCCTTTCAAGCACGGTAGCATTGTGGATAGCACAATCGCTTCACAGCTCCAGGGTCCCAGGTTCGATTCCGGCTTGGGTCACTGTCTGTGCGGAGTCTGCACATCCTCCCCGTGTGTGCGTGGGTTTCCTCCGGGTGCTCCGGTTTCCTCCCACAGTCCAAAGATGTGCAGGTTAGGTGGATTGGCCATGATAAAATTGCCCTTAGTGTCCAAAATTGCCCTTAGTGTTGGGTGGGGTTACTGGGTTATGGGGATAGGGTGGAGGTGTTAACCTTGGGTAGGGTGCTCTTTCCAGGAGCCGGTGCAGACTCGATGGGCCGAATGGCCTCCTTCTGCACTGTAAATTCTATGTAAAAAAGACGATGACATGTTTCTATGTAAAGCGTGATCAAATGGCCTCGTCGCTCCTGACTTGGTGACGTGATGAGTCTGTTAAACTTCTCGTGAGATTTGCGATACTCAGAACGCCTTGTGAGATGTCGCTATCTGGATCTCGCTCTCACTGAGTGGAATCCAGATTTACATATTTAAGTGACCAGTTAGGCTCACTTAAATATGTTGGCACCATATTTTCCCAAGACCCGGGATCGAAGCCTGTGCCTGGGAGACATCACCATAGCGGAGTTTATCACTGGTGCAAACAAACGTGGACCAGGCATATGGGGGTCTTCCAGGCTATCGAAGGCACCTGGGTGGTCAGACTCTGACTGGGTGGTACCCTGGCACACCCGCTCAGTTGTAGCAATCCACTACAAAGTCAAAATGCATCAACCTAGGTACTGGTGACAACAGCACACCCAGCCCTTTTGACCGTGGAGAGTCCTCTTTACTAATACCTGGGGACTTGTGTAAAAATTGGAAGATATGTCCCACAGCCAAGTCAAGCAACAGCCTTGTGGTAATCACCACTGTTGTATATATTAGGAGAGGTGTGGTAAGGCCCTGTACTACAGGTACGGGGGTAGTCCCTGCCTGCTGGCTCTGCCCAGTAGGCGGAGTATAAATATGTGTGCTCCCCGTACAGCAGCCATTTCGCCAGCTGCTGTAGGAGGCCACACATCTTAGTGTAATAAAGCCTCAGTTGTATTCAACTCTCGTCTTTGTGCAATTGATCGTGCATCAATTTATTACAATAACGTTTTCAGAAGATGGACCTCCGCATCAAGCCGATCGCCTGCAGCTGGATCCGCAATCAAGCAACGCCAAAAAGACTTTGAACATTGGCTAGCTTGTTTCGAAGCTTACCCAATTCCGGAAGCTCAGAAGATCTAGAATCTCTACTCGCGGCTGAGCTCCAACGTTTTTCCGCTTATCCAGGATGCGCCGACCTACGATGAAGCCATGGCGCTACTGAAAGAGAATTACGCCCAGCGGACGAACACTCTCTTCGCCAGACACGTACTCTCTACTCGTAGTCAACTCCCTGGTGAGTCAATAGAAGATTTCTGGCGTGCTTTAATTCCCCTGGTCAGAGACTTTGACTGTCAGGCCGTCATGGCCACGGAACATTTGAACCTCCTCATGCGGGATGCTTTCGTCATGGGGATAAGGTCAGACCACATCCGCCAGCAACCTTAAGAGGGGGCCACGCTCGACCTTGCAGAAACCAAAAAGCTGGTGCTATTGATGACAATCGCCTCGCGCAATATCAAGGCCTACACCACCGGCCGCACGGCCCACTCCTTCCACGCATCGTGGACTCCGCAGACGGCCGCCCCATCGGGGACCCCACTCAGCCAATCCTCCGCCTATGCCATGCGCCAGCCAGCCAACCCCGGGGGCCCCAGATGTTACTTCCGTGGGCAGCAAAACACCCCCGCCAACGCTGCCCGGCCCGCAGCGCCCTCTGCAAGGCCTGCGGCAAGAAGGGGCACTTCGCCGTGGTGTGCCAGGCCCGCTCAGTCGCCGCTAACACCCCCCCCCCCCGCGTACGGACAGTGGGTGCCGCACCATCTTCCCCTCCTCGGACCATGTGCGGCCCATGGATGCTGCCATCTTTTTCAACCCCCACCACGTGCGGCCTGTGGGCGCCGCCATCTTGTCCCCCTCAGGATCTTCAGGCGCCGCCATCTTGTCTCCCCCACGGCACATGGGCGCCACCATCGTAACAGGAGCCGTGCCCCCCTGGCACCCCATCCGACACCAGCGACGACCAGCCGCGACTCGCCTCGGTCACGATCGACCAGTCTCATCCCCACAATCTAGCCACCGCCTCGACAAGCATGAAGATCGATGGGCACGGGATCTCCTGTCTGCTGGACTCCGGGAGCACCGAAAGCTTCATACATCCCGATACGGTAAGGCGCTGCTCCCTCGCGGTACACCCCGCCAATCAGAGAATCTCCCTGGCCTCCGGGTCCCACTCCGTGGCGATCCGGGGGTACTGCATAGCCACGCTCACTATCCAGGGTGTAGAATTCAGCGGCTTCCGCCTCTACATCCTCCCCAACCTCTGCGCTGCCCTGCTACTTGGCCTGGACATCCAGTGTAACCTCCAGAGCCTAACCCTGTAATTCGGCGGGTCCCTACCACCCCTTACTGTCTGCGGCCTCGCAAATCTAAAGTTTGACCCACCTTCCGTATTCGCAAACCTAACCCCGATTGCAAACCCATCACCGCCAGGAGCAGACGGTACAGCACCCAGGACAGGACCTTCATCAGGTCCGAGGTCCAGCGACTGCTTCGGGAAGGCATCATCGAGGCCACCAACAGCCCCTGGAGAGACCAAGTGGTAGTGGTGAAAGCTGGGGAGAAACACCGAATGGTCGTGGACTACAGCCAGACCATCAATCGGTACACGCAGCTCGACATGTACCCCCTCCCACGCATATCTGATATGGTCAATCAGATTGCACAATACCGAGCCTTCTCAACTGTAGACCTAAAATCCGCCTACCGCCAGTTCCCCATCCGTATGGCAGACCGCCCATACACTGCCTTCGAGGCAGATGGCCGCCTCTACCATTTTCTCAGGGTTCCCTTCAGTGTCACCAATGGGGTCTCGGTCTTCCAAAGGGTGATGGACCGAATGGTCGACCGGTACGGGCTGCGGGCCACTTTCCCGTACCTAGATAATGTCACCATCTGCGGCCACAATCAGCAGGACCATGACGCCAACCTTGCCAAATTTCTCCATCCGCCACTCTCCTAAACCTCACCTATAACAAGGAGAAGTGCGTATTCAGCACGAACCACTGAGCCATCCTCGGCTATGTGGTCCAGAACGGAGTTCTGGGGTCCAATCCCGACCGCATGCGCCCTCTCATGGAACTCCCCCTTTCCCACTGCCCCAAGGCCCTCAAACACTGCCTGGGGTTCTTTTCTTACTACGCCCAGTGGGTCCCAAACTATGCGGACAAGGCCCGCCCACTCATCCAGTCCACTCTTTTCCCCCTGACGGCTGTGGCTCAACAGGCCTTCAACCATATTAGGGCTGACATCGCCAAGGCCACAATGTACGCAGTCGACAAGACGTTACCCTTCCAAGTCGAGAGCGAGGCATCAGACGTCGCTCTAGCCACCATCCTCAACCAGGCAGGCAGGCCCGTGGCATTGTTTTCATGAACCCTTCATGCCTCCGAAATTCGACACTCCTCCGTCGAAAAAGAGGCCCAGGCCATCGTTGAAGCTGTGCGGCATTGGAGGCATTACCTGGCCGGCAGGAGATTCACTTTCCTCACTGAACAACGGTCGGTAGCCTTCATGTTTAACAACACACAGCGGGGCAAGATCAAAAACGATAAAATCTTGCGGTGGAGGATCGAGCTCTCTACCTACAACTACAAGATTTTGTATCGCCCAGGTAAGCTCAACGAGCCCTCCGATGCCCTATCCCGAGGTACATGTGCCAGCGCACAGGTGGACCGTCTCCGGACTCTGCATGACAACCTTTGTCACCCGGGAGTCACATGGTTGTACCACTTCATCAAGGCCCGCAACCTGCCCTACTCCGTTGAGGAAGTCAGGGCAATCACCAGAGACTGCCAGGTCTGTGCGGAGTGCAAACTGCACTTCCACCAGCCGGACCGTGCGTGCCTGGTGAAGGCCTCTCGCCCCTTTGAACGCCTCAGCGTGGGCTTCAAACGGCCCCTCCCCTCCACCGCCTGAAACACGTACTTTCTCAGTGTAGTGTGGTCGATGAGTACTCGAGAATCCCCTTCGCCATCCCATGCCCTGACATGACGTCTGCCACCGTCATCAAAGCCCTCAACACCATCTTTGCTCTGTTCGGCTTCCCCACCTACATCCACAGCGACAGGGGATCCTCATTCATGAATGATGAGCTGCGTCAATTCCTGCTCAGCAGGGGTATCGCCTCCAGCAGGACGACCAGCTATAACCCCCGGGGAAACGGGCAGGTGGAGAGGGAGAACAGGACGGTCTGGAGGACCGTCCAGCTGGTCCTACGGTCCAGTATTCTCCCGGCCTCCCGCTGGCAGGAGGTCTTCCCCGATGCACTGCACTCCATTCGGTCGCTCCTATGCACTGCGACTAACGACACACGTCTCTTTGCCTTCCCCAGGAAGTCCATATCCGGGGTGTCGCTCCCGACTTGGCTCGCAGCTCCAGGACCCATACTCCTCCGTAAGCACGTACGACTCCACAAGGCGGACACATTGGTGGAAAGGGTGCAGTTACTCCATGCTAACCCCCAGTATGCCTACGTAGTGTACCCCAACGGCTGCCAGGATACTGTCTCCCTCAGGGACCTGGTACCTGCAGGTTCCCCACACACACACCCCTCCGGCCCGGCGCCACCCTCCCTTCCCTCGACGCACCCAGCAGCAACACCCACTGGACCATCAGTCCTTCCCCTGCCCACGCCCGAGGATGAAGAGGATTTTGGCACACTCCGGAAGTCACCAAGGACCAGACCGACACCGGAATCGCTGCCACCACTGCGTCGCTCCCAACGTCAGATCAAGCCCCGGACCGGCTAAACCTGTAATTGGTTCGAGATTGTTAAAGCACCTTGTACTGGACTCCAAAATTTTTTTTGCCTCTGTATATTAAAACTTGTTCTGTATATAGTTCCCCTCCACCCCCGCCGGACTCAATTTTAACAGGGGATGAATGTGGTAATCACCATTGTTGTATGTATTAAGAGGTATGGTAGGGCCCTGTACTACAGGTACGGGGGTAGTCCCTGCCTGCTGGCTCCGCCCAGTAGGTGGAGTATAAATATGTGTGCTGCCCGTACAGCAGCCATTTCGCCAGCTGCTGTAGGAGGCCACACATCTTAGTGTAATAAAGCCTCAGTTGTATTCAGCTCTCGTCTTTGTGCAATTGATCGTGCATCAATTTATTGCAATAAAGTTTTCAGAAGATGGACCTCCGCATCAAGCCGGATCACCTGCAGCTGGATCCGCAATCAAGCAACGCCAAAAAGGACTTTGAACATTGGCTAGCTTTTTTCAAAGCTTACATCAGGTCTGCACCAGACCCAATTCCGGAAGCTCAGAAGATCTAGATAGTGGGCATATTTTGGGGAGTCAGGAGGTGAGTTACTCCTCTCAGAATGAATAATCTCTGACTTGCTCTTTAGCCGCAATATTTATATGGGAGGTCCAGTATAATTTCTGATCAATGGGAACCCTCAGAATGTTGATAATAATTAATTCAGCAATGGTAATACCATTGTACGTCAAGACAATATGGTTAGGTTCTCTCTTGTTGGAGATGGTCATTGTCTGGCAGTTGTGTGGCACGAATGGTACTTCCATGATTCAGCCTGAATGCTGTCCAGGTCTTGCTACATTTGAACATGGAATGCTTCCATATCTGAGGAGTTGTGAATGGAACTGAACGTTGTGCAACCGTCAGTGAACATCCCCACTTCTGACCTTATAGTGCAGGGAAAGTCATTGATGAAGCAGCTGAAGATAGCTGGGCCTAGGTATGACTCTGAGGAACACCTGCAAAGATGTGCTGGGACTGAAATGATTGGCCTCCAACAAACACCGCCATCTTCATTCATGAAAGCAGCAGCAGTAAAGTTTTATTAAGGGTCCTAGTATATAGTTTTTTAATTTAACAACCAAAATAGATAATAGCTACAGAGATGTGGTCACAGCCAAAGAACAGGAAGGTGACCGCCAGACGGGGCAGGCAGACAGTGCAGGGCTGTCCCCTATCTAACAAGTACGCCGTTTTGGATGCTGATGGGGGGGGGGCAAGGTCTATCAGATCAGGGGACAACAGCAGCAGGGGCCAGAGCGAAGGCACCACAACTAGCCCTGCTGCGCAGACTGGGGGTACAAAGTGTAGAAAAGTAATAGTGGTAGGGGATTCAATAGTCAGAGGCACAGATAGGCGGTTCTGTGGCTGGGAAAAGGACTCCAGGATGGTCGTTTGCCTCCCTGGTGCCAGGGTCCTGGGTGTTTCTGAGCAGGTACAAAGTATCCTAAAACAAGAGGGAAATCAGACAGAGGTCATTGTCCACATCAGCATGAATGGCATAGGTAGAAAGAGCAGCAAAATCCTGCAACGGCAATTTAGGGAGTGAGGTAGAAGATGAAAAAACAGGACCTCTAGGGTAGTAATCTCAGGATTATCCGTGGTATCAGTGCCACATGCTAGCGAGGCTAGCAACAGGGATATAGTGCAGTTGAACATGTGGCTAAAGAACTGCTGCAGGAGGGAGGGCTTCAGTTTTTTGGATCACTGTGATGTCTTCCAGGGAAGATGGGGCCTGTACAAGAAGGATAGATTACACCTGAACTGAAGGGGCACCAATATCCTGGCTTGGAGGTTTGCTAGTATGGTTCGGGTGGGTTTAAGCTAATTTGGCAGGAGGGTGGAAATCAGAACAGTAAGCCAGCAAATGTAGAAACTGGGGATGAACGGGGTACCAGGGCCAGGCTGGTTAAGAGAAAGGACAGGTTGAGGGAGGTCGAACTCAGTGTGTCTGGAGGTCTGGAGTGTGTCTGCTTCAATGCACGGAGTGTAACAGGTAAATTAACTTAAAGCCTTGATTCACACGCAGAACTTGGATGTGGTTGCTGTAACGGAGACTTGGTTGAAAAAGGGACAGGACTAGCAGCTAAATATTACACGATATAGGTGTTTTAGGCGAGACAGGGAGGAAGGTAAAAGAGGAGGGGGAGTTGCAATACTGGTGAGGGAACATATTACAGCTGCACAGAGGGATGACACCATGGAAGAATCAAGTAACAAAGCACTGTGGGTAGAACTCAGAAACAGGAAGGGGGCAGTCACTATGATGGGGTGTACTACAGGCCGCTCAACAGCCCACGGGAAGTTGAAGAACAGATATGTAAGCAGATTCTGGATAGATGTAGAAATAATAGGGTTGTTGTCGTGGGAGACTTTAATTTTCCTCATATTGACTGGAAATCCCTTAGGGCTAGGTGTCTGGATGGTGAGTAATTTGTTAAGTGTGTCCTAGAAAGCTTTTTGGAATAATACGTGGATAGTCCGACTAATGAAGAGGCTATATTGGAGCTCGTACTACGGAACGAGCCCGGCCAGGTCATCAACGTTGCAGTGGGAGAACATGTGGCGAAGAGTGACCACAATTCCATAAGCTTTTGGATACTCATGGAAAAGGACGAGTGTTGTCCGAGGGTTAAGGTGCTAAATTGAGGGAAGGCTAACTACAGCAAGATGAGGCAAGATTTGGAGGCTGTTGTTTGGGAGAGGCTGTTTGAGGGTAAATACACATTTGGTGTGTGGGAGTCTTTTAAGGAGCAGTTGATGGGAGTGAAGGACAGGCATGTGCCGATAAAAAGGAAGGATAGGAAAGGCAGGATTCGGGAACCATGGATAACCAGGGAAATTGAGAATCTTGTCAAAAAGAAAAAAGATGTATATGTGAGGTACAGGCAACTAAAAACAGATGAAGCACTTGAGGAATACAAGGAAAGTAGAAAAGAGCTCAAGCAGGGAGTTAAGCGGGCAAAAAGGGGTCACAAAATGCCCTTGGCAGACAGGATTAAGGAGAATCCCATGGCATTTTATATGTATATTACGGACAAGAGGGTAGCTCGAGAAAGAATTGATCCACTCAAGTCAAAGAAGGGAAATTATGTGTAGAACCAAAGGAAGTAGGTGAGATCCTTAATGAGTATTTTGCATCGGTATTCACAAAGGAGAGGGATACGTTGATTGGTGGTGTCTCAGAGGGATGTGTAAATACTTTAGAACAGGTCATTATTATGAGGGAGGAAGTATTAGGTGTGTTAAAAAGCATTAAGGTAGACAAATCCCCAGGGCCGGATGGCATCCATCCCAGATTACTGAAGGAGACAAGAGATGAAATCGCTGGGCCTCCAACAGAAATCTTTGTTTCCTCGTTGACCACAGGTGAGATCCCAGAGGATTGAAGGATAGCCAATGTTGTACCATTATTTAAGAAGTGTTGCAAGGATAATCTGGGTAATTATAGGCCAGCGAGCTTGACGTCAGTGATAGTGAAATTGTTGGAAAAGATTCTCAGAAATCTTTGGGCAGCACGGTAGCATGGTGGTTAACATAAATGCTTCACAGCTCCAGGGTCCCAGGTTCGATTCCCGGCTGGGTCACTGTCTGTGCGGAGTCTGCACATCCTCCCCGTGTGTGCGTGGGTTTCCTCCGGGTGCTCCAGTTTCCTCCCACAGTCCAAAGATGTGCGGGTTAGGTGGATTGGCCAGGCTAAATTGCCCTTAGTGTCCTAAAAAATAAGGTTAATGGGGGTTGTTGGGTTACTGGTATAGGTATATTTCGGCTTGAGTAGGGTGATCATTGCTCGGCACAACATCGAGGGCCGAAGGGCCTGTTCTGTGCTGTACTGTTCTAATTCTAATTCTAAATAGGATCTATACACATTTGGAGGTGAATGGTCTTATTAGCGATAGACAGCATGGTTTTGTACGAGGGAGGTCATGTCTCACTGATTTAATTGAATTTTTTGAGGAGGTGACAAAAATGATTGACGAAGGAAGGGCTGTGGATGTTATCGACATGGACTTTAGTAAAGCATTTGACAAGGTCCCTCATGGCAGACTGGTGCAAAAGATGAAATCACATTGGGTAGGGGTGATCCAGCTGCAGGGATTCAGAACTGGCTTGGCCATAGAAGACAGAGGGTAGCAGTGGAAGAGTGTTTTTCTGAATGGAGGTCTGTAACTGGTGGTGTTCCGCAGGGATCAGTACTGGGACCTCTGCTCTTTGTAATATATATAAATGACTTGGAAGAAAACGTAGGACTCCACAAACAGTGGATAATTTTCTCTCCAATTCCGATTGACTTCAATTTTGCAAGGGCTCTTTGATGCCACATTCAGTCAAATTCAGCTTGAGGTCAAGGGCAGTCACTCTCACATCCCCTCTTGAGCTCAATTCTTTTGTTGATGTATGCACCAAGGTTTGGGCTTAAGAGGATAGCGACCCTGGCAGACAACAAATTGATCAGCAGTGTATAGGTTATTGATAGCACTGTCTGATACCTTCTATCACTTTGCTGATGATCAAGAAGATGTTGATGGATGTTAATTGGCCAGGTTGGAATGTTTTTTGTGGATAGGAGGGAGGGAAGAGGAAGTGATGGGGTCTGTGCCAGCGACTCCTGCAGCAGAGCTGCTGGAACACCTCAGCACTTCTGAATCCTCCCCACCTGACACTGACGCATCTGGTGGGCAGCGGGCAGAACAGGGTGGCACCTCATCATCTTTGACACCAAAAGTCAGCTGGGCCCAACCAGGCCCAGGCCCTCCAGAGGACGGATCCTATCGAATGGTTCACTGAAGAGGCTGTCAAAGTCAGAAGGCTGTCATTGGCAGAATTCTTCATCGCCAGAACTTTCAGACAAGCACCGAGAAATAGCTTGGCTGGTGGTGAGAAGTGCCTTCTCTCCCTGCACCCTTGAAGTCTCACCCCCTCCTCGCACCTTGAGGTGGCTGTGGTGGGGAAAAAGAAAACATTGTCCACTTCCTTCTGGAATGAGCCTTTGCAAAGCATGTCTGGGAAAAGATGTAGTGGTTTTGGCCAAGCTGTTCCAGTGCAGCTTGAACACTGGCATCTACCTGACGATGTGAAAATTTTCCCATAAGATCTTAAAGATATTATGTGCATACTACTGTCTGATGGACTTGGTGTCAAATGCGCTTTTCGGTATAAACTTCTCCATAAGGGTTAGGTAGTAAAGCATGGTCCATCTGAATGAAGAATTCCACCGGAACGTGGCATTACTGGGGACATTACTGTGTCCACACACAGCTTGATGTAGCTGCACACGTGTTGGCCATCAGGATGAGGGTGATGTTGGGTATGTTTTCCCCCCTTTTGTCTCAAGATTTGTACATTGTGTCTTTGTGGACACAGTCCATCTTTGACTTCTGGACAAAGCAGAAGATGGCTGGGGTGATCACCATGGTGTAGGAGTGGGGTTTAGGCCATAATTCCGGCATGTGCAGTGACACTATGGAAAGGGAGCGTCGCTCTCACATGTCCAGTTTGTTTGCAAAAACATTTACTTCTACCGATGTCGGATGAGAGTTCCTGAACATAATTTGTATTGCTGATAGAGACTGAACAGAAAGGAATTTATTTTAAGTAGATTTAACTGGAACAACAGACAATGGAATATTTCAGTAGAACAATTTCTAATATAATTCTCAGTGCACTTAATAAATGGCAATACTTTAAAACCATACAATTATATTTTAAACTGGGTACCCTATTATTACTTTGACATATTTACATAGCTGAACCCATGTAATTATAATATAAAGGTGGATTTTACTCAGTCATTTCCTGATCCAAAGCTTCAACTATTAGGAGCATATATTGCAAATTTCAGGCAGAGTGGTCCAGCGTCCTGCTGGATTTATGCCATAAGCACAAAATCTTACAATTTACCTTGATTTCCTCAATTAGTTTTGACAGGCTTTCTGAAAAACAATTTAGAAATCAACTCATCATGTTGTGTCAGCTTGGACCAAAATACATCATAATTGTAGATTCATGACTGCAAAAAGGAAAATATTGACGCACTGCTGTAGATTTTCAACTGGGTTCATTTTGAAGCAGAGGCAGCATGCTCCCAAAGCGAGAGGCCTGAATGTGATCAGAAATTGGCACTCGGGCCTCCTCTAATATTTGCCTCCTCTACATTTTTGAGGGGAAGGGAGGGTGGGGGTGATGGCCAGGATTGTTGAGTTGGGGAAGCACACACACTCTTCCTGGCGCCACAGAAAGGTACAAAAAAAGTTAGCTTTACATGACGTCTGCATGGATGGTTGAAGATTCTTGTGCTGAACAGCCTAATGCCTACTCGCCTCACTGGTAACAAATTTTACAGATAGGCCTTTCAACAGGTATTCAATTAATTAACAAAAAATTGGAGGCCAACACCCATTTTATGAAAGCGCTGTGGGCGTCTCACAAATTTAGCAGTGGGCCCAATACTTGCACAGGTAAGGCACATAGAATTTATGACATAGAATTTACAGTGCAGAAGGAGACCATTCGGCCCATCGAGTCTGCACTGGCTCTTGGAAAGAGCACCCTACCCAAGGTCAACACCTCCACCTTAGCCCCATAACCCAGTAAACCCACCCAACACTAAGGGCAATTTATCATGGCCAATCCACCTAACCTGCACATCTTTGGACTGTGGGAGGAAACCGGAGCACCCGGGGGAAACCCACGCACTCACGGGGAGGATGTGCAGACTCTGCACAGTGACCCAAGCCGGAATCGAACCTGGGACCTGGGACCCTGGAGCTGTGAAGCGATTGTGCTATCCACAATGCTACCGTGCTGCCCCAGGCCCAAGGGACAGGCCAAAGAAACATAGACAAAGAAACACAGAAAAAATGAGCAGGAGATAGCAAATTCCATAAACCGACAACTCTCTGGGTGAACTATTTTCTCTGTCCTAAATAGTCTACCCCATATCCTCAGACTGTGACCCTTAGTTGGATTGGATTGGACTGGATTGGATTGGATTTGTTTATTGTCACGTGTACCGAGGTACAGTGAAAAGTATTTTTCTGTGAGCAGCTCAACAGATCATTAAGTACATGGGAAAAAAGGGAATAAAAGAAAATACATAATAGGGCAACACAAGATATACAATGTAACTACATAAGCACTGGCATCGGGTGAAGCATACAGGGTGTAGTGTTAATGAGGTCAGTCCATAAGAGGGTCATTTAGGAGTCTGGTAACAGCGGGGAAGAAGCTGTTTTTGAGTCTGTTCGTGCGAGTTCTCAGACTTCTGTATCTCCTGCCCGATGGAAGAAGTTGGAAGAGTGAGTAAGCCGGGTGGGAGGGATCCTTGATTATGCTGCCCGCTTTCCCCCGGCAGCGGGAGGTGTAGATGGAGTCAATGGATGGGAGGCAGGTTTGTGTGATGGACTGGGCGGTATTCACGACTCTCTGAAGTTCCTTGCGGTCCTGGGCCGAGCAGTTGCCTTACCAGGCTGTGATGCAGCCCGATAGGATGCTTTCTATGGTGCATCTGTAAAAGTTGGTACGGGTTAATGTGGACATGCCGAATTTCCTTAGTTTCCTGAGGAAGTATAAGCGCTGTTGTGCTTTCTTGGTGGTAGCGTCGACGTGGGTGGACCAGGACAGATTTTTGGAGATGTGCACACCTAGGAATTTGAAACTGCTAACCATCTCCACCTCAGCCCCATTGATGCTGACAGGGGTGTGTACAGTACTTTGCTTCCTGAAGTCAATGACCAGCTCTTCAGTTTTGCTGACATTGAGGGAGAGATTGTTGTCGCTGCACCACTCCACTAGGTTCTCTATCTCCCTCCTGTATTCTGACTCTTCGTTATTGGAGATCCGTCCCCCTATGGTCGTATCATCAGCAAACTTGTAGATGGAGTTGGAACCAAGTTTTGCCACGCAGTCGTGTGTTTACAGGGAGTAGAGTAGGAGGCTAAGTATGCAGCCTTGCTGGGCCCCGTTATTGAGGACTATTGTGGAGGAGGTGTTGGTGTTCATTCTTACTGATTGTGGTCTGTTTGTCAGAAAATCGAGGATCCAGTTGCAGAGTGGAGAGCCAAGTCCTAGGTTTTGGAGCTTTGATACGAGCTTGGCTGGGATTATGATGTTGAAGGCGGAGCTGTAGTCAATAAATAGGAGTGTGATGTAGGAGTCTTTGTTTTCGAGATGCTCTAGGGATTAGTGTAGGGACAGGGAAATGGCGTCTGATGTGGACCGGTTGCAACGTTATGAGAATTGCAGTGGATCAGGCGTTCTGGGAGTATGGAGGTGATGCGCTACATGATCAGCCTCTCGAAGCACTTCATTACGACTGACGTCAGGGCCAACGGACGGTAGCCATTGAGGCACGTTGCCTGGTTCTTCTTTGGTACCGGGTGTATGATGGTGGTCTTCTTGAAGCAGGTGGGGACCTCGGAGTGGAGTAGGGACAGGTTAAAGATGTCTATGAATACCTCTGCCAGCTGGTATGCGCAGGCTCTGAGTGCGCGACCAGGGATCCCGTCTGGGCCCATCGCCTTCCGAGGGTTCACTTTCAGGAAGGCCGATCTGACTTCAGAAGCTGTGATGGTGGGTATGGGTGAATTATGGGCTGCTGGGGCACTCGACAGCAGATTGTTGGTTACCTGCTCGAACCGAGCATAGAATGCATTAAGTTCATTGGGGAGGGGTGCACTGCTGCCAGAGATACTGCTCGGCTTCGCTTTGTAGCCCGTTATGTTGTTTAGTCCTTGCCACAACCGCCGAGAGTTTGTCTGTGACTCTAGCTTGGTTTGATATTCTCTCTTGGCATCTCGGATGGCTTTGCGGAGGTCGTACCTGGATTTCTTGTTTAGGTCAGGGTTGTCTGCCTTGAATGCCTCAGATCTGTCCTTCAGTAGGTAGTCAATCTCGCGATTGAGCCCTGGTTTCCGGTTGGGGAACGTACGTACTGCTTTCTTTGGCACGCAGTCGTCCACACATTTGCTGATGAAGTCTGTGACGGTGGTGGCATACTCATTTAAGTTGGTCGCTGAGTTCTTAAATATAGACCAGTCCACTGTCTCTAAGCGGTCACGTAAGAGCTCTTCTGTCTCCTTGGATCAGCACTGCACAACCTTCTTAGCTGGATTCTTCCGCTTGAGTTTCTGCTTGTAAGCCGGGAGAAAGAGCACTGTCTTATGGTCTGATTTCCCAAAGTGCGGTCGGGGGATGGAACGGGAGGCGCCCTTGATTTTTGAGTAGCAGTGGTCAAGAGTGTTGTCGCCCCTGGTGGGACAGGAGATGTGCTGGTGGAATTTTGGCAGTACACTCTTGAGGTTGGCCTTGTTGAAGTCTCCGGCCATGATGAACAAGGCCTCCGGGTGTTCTGTTTCGTAGTTCTTTATAACTGTGTACAGTTCATCCAGCGCCTTCCTCACTTCTGCCTGGGGTGGGATGTAGACCGCTGCGATAATGGCTGAAGTGAACTCATGTGGAAGATAGTATGGGCGGCACTTCACGGTCAGGTATTCCAGGTCTGGGGAGCAGTAGGTCGCCAGGGTCGCCACATCCAAGCACCAGGAGGTGTTCTGACATCCCCACCATCGGGAACATCCTTTTTGCATCTAGCCTGTCTAATCCTGTTAGAATTTTCTAGGTTTCTATGAGATCCCCCCTCATTCTTTTGAATTCCAGCAAATACAATCCTATCCAACTCAATCTCTCCTCATACGTCAGTCCTGCCATCCCAGGAATCTGCGAACCTTCCCTTCACTCCCGCGATAGCAAGAACATCCTTCGTCAGAAAGGGAGACGAAAACGGCACACAATATTCCAGGTGTGGCCTCACCAAGGCCCTGTATAATTGTAGCAAGGCAACCCTGCTCTTGTACTCAAATCATCTTGCTATTGTGGCCAACATACCATTTGCCTTCTTTACCATTTGCTGCACCTTCATGCTTATCTTTAACGGCTGGTGTACGAGGATACCAGGTCTCGTTGCTCATTCCTATCTCTTAATTTATGGCCATTCAGATAATAATCTATCTTTCCGCTTTTGCTACCAAACTGGATAACCTCACATTATCCAAATTATACTGCATCTGCCATTCATTTGCCCACTCACTCAGCTTGTCCAAATCTCACTGACTGACCCCTGCATCCTCCTCACATCTCACTCTCCCAACAAGCTTTGTATCATCTGCAAATTTGAAGATATTATATTTTGTACATTCTATTACTAAATTAGTATAGTCTGCCCCCAACCTGCAAATTGAATGCACCACATACTGATATCTACAACAATGGCTTTTCCGAATAAAACTATTGACTTACAGTTTATACAGGATTTGCAGAAATTCAACTTTGTACGTATTTGACTGTGAGATAGGAAATCAGTTTCAAAATCTTCCAAAACAAAAATCAGCAAAATCCCTTAAAACATCAACATAGTTCAAAACCATCTAAGAGGAAAAGTTATGCACTGCTGAAAATGTAGAGTATTTACATCCACAGGAGAGAATTAGCCCAGTTTTAGGATAACGGAGACAAATCAGCATTAAAACAAGATCAAGACTTGATTAATGCTTGAAGAAAATTTGTGTTGTTGTAAACGTATTCAACACTTGGAGCAATCATCTTAAAAAAAATAATTATAGAACAGATTGCACAGAACTAAATGCATAAGGAATTGAAGAGCATGAAAATTTAATCTGTACTTAGAATACAAGAATTTGGAATTACAGTCAAAACACTACTTGCTTGTGAGGCTACCAAAGAAGTAGAAGAATTAAATCAGTACAAAAGCGACAGGAAATCTATCAATAAAGAGCCTGAGACCTCTGACTTAATTAACCATAACCAAACACATGTTATACCATAGGAATAAAGAGGAGGGGCTGTTCGCAGTGGAGCAAAATATGCAAAGATTCTGTGGTTTAAATATATACATGCTTGAGAGATTGGATCGAGGTTGGAATTTCAGAAGTGAGAAAAGGGCTAATTCATTTTGCCTACTTCATCCTCCAGAACCATTGAGAAGAGACGCAATGGATGGAATAGTAAATGAGACATGGATTGTGCAGTGGAATGAAGAAATGTGACCCATATTTACAGTAATAATTGTTTCACAGAAGAGAAAGGATTTATTCGAAAGAGTTCAGTAGCGCTTTAGCTAAACTTGAACAAGGACGTTATTGAAGAAAAATATTTAGGAGATGCCACACAGTGTTCAATTTTCTGTACAAGAGAGTATAGTTATTTGAACTAGTCACTGTGCTGTCAGCCACTTGGATATCATTCTGATTCACTGAAGACTTTTTGCGAAATGAAATATGCTAAGAAAATTGCAAGTTCCCTTCATATTAGTAAGGACCAGGTTGACAATGAAATCATAAGCACTCTTATACCGCAGACATACATCACATTTTCTGAAGAACTTCATTCAGCAATGGATAGAGACCGAAATTCCAAAAGTCATGTTGTCATTTGAAGTAAAGGTTTTGTACATATAAGCTGAAATCAAGTTTAAAACTGATAAAGCAGTGATGGGCAACCTAGGCTCGTGACTGGGCTGTGTTTTGTTCTTTGTGTTGTTCGTTTAGAATGGCTGGCGTAATGTTCCACAAAGACCACAGTATAGCTTTTACTTAAACAAAAACAAGATTTTATTTGCACTGCTAAAGCTCGTTTCGACACTTGTCCCTTACGAATACAGAATTGATCAACAGCATCTAACTACACTCAGCTTCTGTTAATCTAACTCAATACTTTTAACTATGCCCTCACCTTCTCGCATTAACAACTCTTGTTGCGTTCTCTCTCTGTTCCCTGGTTCCCTCCCCCCCAGGTTTAGGGTCACTGCCTCCTATCTTATCCTTTGCAGCTGCCTGTAGTGGCTAATCCTGGTCCTACATTAACCCTTGTAATAACAATAATTACCACTGCGAGGTAGTGCCTCCAGTGACGGATAGCCTCCACAATGGCTTGTGCTTCTTTCTCGACTGAGGAGTGTCGGAGTTCTGAAGCGGAGAGGGTACGGGAGAAAAATGCAACTGGTCTCCCTGCCTGATTTAACGTGGCTGCAAGAGCTACCTCTGAGGCGTCGCTCTCTACCTGAAATGGGGTGGATTCATCCACCGCCCGTATGGCCGCTTTGGCGATGTCCTCCTTGATGCCGTCGAAGGCCTGGCATGCCTCAGCTGACAGGGGAAATCGTGTGGTCCTAAAGAGTGGGCGGGCTTTGTCCGCATATTGAGGGACCCACTGGGCGTAGTAGGAAAAAAATCCCAAGCACCGTTTGAGGGCCTTGGGACAATGAGGGGGGGGGGGGGGAGTTCTACGGTCCAGGTCTGGGCCCAGGACTCTGTTTTCCACGACATAGCCGAGGATGGCTAGTCTGGATGTGCGGAAAACGCATTTCTCCTAATTGTACGTGAGATTCAGTTTCTGTGCCGTCTGGAGAAAACGGTGGAGGTTGGCGTCATGGTCCTGCTGGTCATAGCCGCAGATGGTGACATTGTCCAGATACGGAAATGTGGCCCGCAGCCCGTACTGGTCCACCATTCGGTCCATTGCTCGTTGGAACACCGAGACCCCATTAGTGACGCCGAAAGGGACCCGGAGGAAATGGAAGAGGCGGCCATCGGCCTCGAATGCTGTGTAGTGGCAGTCCTCCGGGCGGATTGGGAGCTAGTGGTATGCAGACTTCAGATCCACCGTGGAAAAGAGCCGGTACTGGGCGATCTGGTTTACCATGTCTGCAATCCTGGGGAGGGGATACGCGTCGAGGAGCGTAAATCTATTTATAGTCTGACTGTAGTCGACCACCATACGGAATTTTTCCCCGGTCTTAACGACCACCACCTGAGCCTCTATAATCCCCTCACTGAGAAGCTTCGGACCTCTGCTCTGACAAATACCCTATCCTGCAGGCTATACCGCCTGCTACGAGTGGCTACGGGTTTACAGTTCTTAGTGAGATTGGCAAAGAGAGGAGGGGGGGAGATTCGCAGCGTAGCGAGGCTGCAGATAGTGAGTGGGGGAAGTGGCCCGCCGAAGCTGAGGGTGAGGCTCTTGAGGTTGCATTGGAAGTCTAGGCCTAATAAGAGTGGCGCGCAGAGTTCGGGCAAAATGTAGAGTTTGAACTTCGAGTAAATAGCGCCTCGGATTGTGAGTGTCACGGTGGTGCGCCCCTGGACCTGGACCGAGTGGGAGCCTGAAGCGAGCGCGATAGTTTGCTGCACGGGGAAAATGGGGAGCGAACAGCGTCTTACCAGGTCTGGATGTATGAAGCTCTCGGTGCTCCCGGAGTCGAAGAGGCATGGCGTTTTGTACCCATTGATATGGACCTCTGCCATCAAGTTTCGTACATTCTTTGGTCGTGATTGGTCCAGGGTGACCGCGCTGAGTCGGCGGCTCGATCAGCTGTGCTGGAGTGGCCCCGTGATGACTGCCCTCTGAGTTCATAGTTTATTTCGAATTCCTCCGCTGAGTTATCCGAGTGCGGAGATGCCGATCGGGCCCGTGGATCACACATGGCGGGCGGCGAGGAAGATGGCATCCAAGATGGCGGCCCCCATGAGTCTCACGTGGGGGGCGGCGAGGAAGATGGCGTCCAAGATGGCGGCCCCCATGAGTCGCACGTGGCTGGCCGCGTGGTGGCGGTTTTCCAAGATGGCGGCCCCCATGGATCGTACGTGGCTGGAGAGGGCGGAGTCAGGGCATAGGCCGCAGCGTTTCGGGCCCCGCGGGGCTGCGAATGAGGGGAGCGGTTACTGCGAGTCGCTGGGGAGTTGGAAGCTGGGGCCCTTTTAGCGAGGCACACTCTAGTGTAATGCCCTTTTCGCCCGCAGCTGCTGCAGGTCGCGTTGCGGGCCGGGCAGTGCTGCCGCGGGTGCTGATTCTGGCCGCAGAAATGGCAGGCTGGAGCAGCATAGTGGCTGGCTGGGGCAGCATAGTGGCTGGCTGGGGCAGCATGGTGGCTGGGCGGCCGCGTAGCACAGGCCTGGGGAGTCGCTGGTCGGGGGCCCATGATTGGGACGCGGAGTCCGCGGGGAACGAGTTAAGGCTGCGGAAGGAGACCTCCATCGTGGTCGCTGCTTCCACCGTCGTTTCTAAGTCCTGGGCCACCTTTTCCAGCAGTCGTTGGCGCACATAGTTAGAACTGAGGCCCGCTACAAAAACATCGCGTACCGCCAATTTCCTGTGTTCAGCCGCGGTAACCGCTTGGTAATTACAGTCATTGGACAAATTATTAAGTTCTCTTAGGAATTCTGCGAGCGATTTCGTAGGCCGCTGACGGCGAGTCGTGAACACATGGCGAGCGTAAACTTCATTAATGGGCCTTACATACATTTTTCGAGAACTGCTAGCGCCGCAGTATATGAACTGGCCGAGTTTAGTTGCATCGAGGTTCTATGGCTCACCCTCGCGTGCAGTAGACTTAGCTTCTGATCCTCTGTAGTTTCGGCTGTGCTCGCTTCGGCCAGGTAGGCCTTGAAGCACCGGATCCAGTTGGAGAAGATTTCTTTAGCCTATGCATCCTGCGGGTTGAGTTCCAGGCGCCAGACTTGAGGGCCGATTCCATAATCGATCTTTCCTGTTCTTAAGTCGATTAAATTGATGGAACCATCAATTCACCAGACACGTGTTTCCGATGTGAATCTAGGCTTTAATCGACTTACTTCAGTGCCAGCCTGTTACCTGTCGATGAACCCGTAGTGAACTCAGGCTGACTCTGGACACGGGTACTTATACAGCTGCACTAGGGGGAGGAGTCGTGGGCGGAACCAAGGGTGGAGCCCAGTACAAGTTCCTAGGTGCTCCCAGCGCGACTCCCCCTAGTGGTAGGACAGCGCTACTGCGCTTACAACAACAGTGTGAATTAACATATATATTAACATATATGACATTCACCACAACTATATCGGTCCAAACCTCCGGCTGAGATTTCCGAGGGTGGAGGAGGAACGGGTGGAGGGTCTGGGGGCATCAGTTGAGCTTGAGGAGCTGGTTGTTTGTTTATACAAATGCATGAATAAAACATTAAAAAAAAAATTCTTCCTATCCTGTTACATGACCATGTGCAGCATATCTCACCATTTAATTAAAACATGGCTGATCTCTAACTCAACCTAATTTCAGTTGACCCTGCATTCACTACCTTTAGAGGAGTAAGTTCCAGAGACCCCAAAATTGGATTTAAGCACCTTGACTGGTCTGCCCTCTTTTATATGTGCACTACGATTGGCAAGATTCTGTCAAATGTCATGACTTGACAAGGCATTCTTTTGTTGTTAATATACAGCAACTTCACCTGCCTCCCCAGGGGCTACAGGATAAGATGGTGTCGAGAACAGGAGTAGGAGAGGGGAAGGTCTCAGAGATCTATACGGAGCTGATGGAGTGGGAGGGTGACGAGAAAGTGGGAAGAAGAGCTGGGTGGGGAGTTGGAGGCCGGGTGATGGGAGGAGGCCCTGAGGCGAGTTAATGTTTCCACGTTGTGCACCCGGCTCAACCTGATACAGTTTAAGTTGGTCCACACGGCAGACATGACTGTGGCCCGGATAAGGAGATTCTTTGAGGAGGTGGAGGATGGGTGTGGGCGCTGTGCAGGGGGTCCTGCTAACCATGTCCATATGTTTGGAGCGTGTCCGAGGCTGAGGGGTTTCTGGCAAGGATTTGCTGACGTCATGTCAAAGGTCTTACAAATGAGGGTGATGCAGAGTCCAGAGGTGGCAAACTTTGGAGTGTTGGAATACCCAGGAGCCCAGGGGGTGAGAGAGGCCGACGTCCGGGCCTTTGACTCCCTGGTGGCCCGGATCTTACTAGGGTGGAGGGACTCGGAGCCCCCAAAGTCGGGGGTGTTGGTTAGCAACACGGCGGGGTTTCTCAGACTCGTGAAAATTAAATTCGCCTTGAGGGGATCATTGCAGGGGTTTGCTCGGAGGTAGCAGCCGTTCATCGACTTCTTCAAGAAGAATTAAGCTGTCATCAGGGTGGGGTGGAGGGAGTAAAGGAGTGGCATGAGAGAGACATGTAAGGGCAGGAGAACCGACGGAAGGGTGGTTGGGGAAGGTGGCACTATTTGTGTAAGCCATGTTGACTGGGGTTTTGTGCTTGGGGGGTTTGTTGGATATATTGTGTTTTTCTTTTTGTTGAAAATTTTATGTGTAAAATTGTTAAAATTAGAAATGCCTCAATAAAATATTTTCTGAAAAAATATATACAGCAACTTTAGATTATCCAATAAGTTCGGAGGTTGAACACATTTGAATTTAAATAAATTACTTCTGATAAACCATCAAAATAGTGAAGGAATCAGGGTGCAGTCAGTCAAGATGACGGTGCTCCCGAGGTTTTTGTTCCTGTTCCAGTGCCTCCCCAACCTTATCCCGAAGTCGTTTTTTAGGAGGGTCAACAGGAGTATTATGGGATTTGTATGGGCGCACGGGACCCCGAGGGTGAGAAGTGTTGGTCGTTCTGGGTGAGTGTGCTTAACACTCAATTTGGCTCTGTTTCTTTTCTAAGCTCTGGAGTCAACCAGGTGTCACCGCCACAAGCTTCAAGGTGAAGTTCAAAGCAATAAAACTGTACACCAATTAGTAAGTCCAAACAACTGAGTTTATTATAATACAATTATAATAACTACCCATGCACACGCTAAAAGGATTAAACTTACTCCTACCGCTAAATAAACTAATACTTATCTCGAAGGAACTGCTGGGTCAGGGAACAAGGCCTCTTGCTCTGCCCTGGTCTGCAGACTACAGGTTGGTATGAGTAAAAAGGGGTCAGGAGTGCCTATCTCTGGTAGCGATCGTTGTGAGGCACTTACTTGTTGGCGGCTGCTGTTCAAACCCTCTCCTCTCTCTCGTTCGAGATCTTCTTGGCAAAAGCTGGTCCACGGAGGAGTGTTGGTCAAAGAGAGAGAAGGGTTGGATCAGAAGACTGAACCATGTGTGAGACCTGTCTTTTATAGGTCCCGGGGATCCGCGCCCCTTTGGGCAGACTCCCTTACCTGCTTGGAATCGATTGGGTCTCTTCCCAATCGAACGTTTGAACCCCCCAATCATGGGGCAGTTCCTCGGTCACTGGGGCGGTTCTTGGGACTTATTGTTTTGGGCTTCTCTGGCGCCAAAAGGTCTGGCCTTCCATTCAATGTATCGATCTGTGTTTAACTTGTTTCCATTGTATCTGGGGATCGCCCGGTATCGCCTCATTAGTATGTTAACTGGTTTCTTTTCACAGTGCTGTCTGGTTTCTGCAACAGTCAAAACTGGTTTCTGCAGCCGTCCCAATATACAAGCGCTTTGCAAGCTGCTTGCTTTACAACATGTCCATTTTCCCTGCATTCCTTGCAATCTTCCATTTTGTGTTGGGCAGTGGCCACCCCAGGTGGCTACAGAAGGGTGTTTTTGGAGCGGGGCAGGGATGGGGGGGCTGGCACTGCCCAACCTCTGTGGGTACTATTGGGCTGCCAACGCAGCGATGGTGCATAAGTGGGTAATGGACGGGGAAGGGGCAGCATGGAAGAGGATGGAGATGGCGTCCTGTGTGGACACGAGCCTGGAGGCGCTGGTAACGGCGCCGTTGCCGCTCCCTCCAACGAGGAATACCACGAGCCCGGTGGTGGCGGCTACCCTCAAAATTTGGGGGCAATGGAGATGACACAGGGGGGAGGTGGGGGTCTCGATGGGGTCCCTGATACGGGGGAACCACCGGTTTGTTCCAAGGAGAATCGATGGCGGGTTCCTGAGTTGGCACAGGGCAGGTGTTAGGAGGTTGAGGGACCTGTTTGTAGACGGGAAGTTTGCGAGCCTGGGTGAGTTAGAGGGGAAATTCGGGCTCCCCCGGGGAACATTTTTAGGTATATGCAAGTAAGGGCGTTTGCCAGGCGGCAGGTGGCGGGGTTCCCTCTGTTGCCCCCACGTGGGGTCCAGGACAGGGTGCTCTCGGGGTTGTGGGTTGGAGGGGGGAGGATTTTGGACATGTACCAAGTGATGCAGGAGGTAGACGAGGCCTCGGTGGAGGAGCTGAAGGGTAAATGGGAAGAGGAGCTGGGTGAGGAGATTGAGGCGGGGATGTGGGCGGATGCTCTGGAAAGAGTGAATTCCTCCTCTTCCTGTGTGAAGCTTAGCCTCATGCAGTTCAAGGTGCTACATAGGGCTCATATGACCGGGACGAGGATGAGTAGGTTCTTTGGGGGCGAAGACAGGTGTACTAGGTGCTCGGGAAGCCCAGCGAACCATGCCCATATGTTCTGGGCATGCCCAGCGCTGGGGAATTTTGGAAGGGGGTAGCAAGCACGGTGTCGAAGGTGGTAGGATCCAGGGTCAAGCCAGGCTGGGGACTCGCAATATTTGGGGTTGCAGTGGAGCCGGGAGTGCAGGAGGCGAAAGAGGCCGGTGTTCTGGCCTTTGCGTCCCTAGTAGCCCGGCGGAGGATTCTTCTTCAGTGGACGGATGCGAGGCCCCCAAGCGTGGAGGCCTGGATCAATGATATGGCGGGGTTCTTCAAATTGGAGAGGGTGAAATTTGCTCTGAGGGGATCAGTACAGGGGTTTTTCAGGCAGTGGCAGCCTTTCCTAGATTTCCTGGCAGAACGGTAGGGAAAAAGGCCGGCAGCAGCAGCCTGGGGGGCTGGGGGTGTTGTTTCGGTGGGTTGGGTTGAAGGGACGTGTACATGTGTTCTTTGTTTATGACGGATGTTAATCTATTTCTTCTTTTTTGTATTTACCGGGGTGGGGTGGGGGGTTTGCTCTTTCTTGTTTTTCTTAGTTGTTAATATTTTTTGTTAATATTTTCTGTTATTGATATTTTGTGAAAATCTGAATAAAAATTATTTTTTAAAAAAAATAGTGAAGGAATGTTCTTGTAACCTTGGGAGATGTTCCTGGCATACTATATGCTAAGTTAAACCCAATTACTCAACCGCAAATGGAGTGGCACATGGTGAAAAGCAAGAATGGAGGCAGGATGTGCCAATAATTTTGTCCTGGCGTCATATGCACTTTATTTAATTTGACATGCAACCAAAAGAGATAATACATGAGCTATAATGTGAATTAATTATTTACTGGATAATCTAAAGTTATTATATAAATAGAGCTTCTAGAAAGGATGGCTGAACCTCATACTCTTGTACAAAATTCCCTGGGCGCGATTCTCCGATGCTGCGCGGCATTGGAAAGACCGGCGTGAACTCGGCCGAGTTTCACGACGGCGCAAAACGGCCCCGTTCCCGATTGATTCTGGCCCCGGAAATGGGCCAGGAGCGGGGCCGCAGCAAACACGTGGGGGATGACGACTAAAGCCCGCGATGCCCGAATGACGCCAGAATGACGCTCGAATGACGCCACTCTGCGTCGTAAAGGGCGCGAGCGACAACAAGTGAGGGGGTGAAAATGTCGGAGCCACGGAGGGCCGTCCCGAGGTTCGGTGAGACTGACCTCGAGACCCTCCTCGATGAGGTGGAGCAACGGAGGGGCATCACCTGGCCTAGCAGAGGACATCACCACCCTGCCAGCGTTGTGCGACGGGCCTGGGGTGAGGTGGGCATGGCAGTGATTGCTGTGGGGCAGACCCCTCGGTCTGGGGAGCAGAGCCGGAAGAATCTCCACGACCTCACCAGGGCTGCCAGGGTAAGTGCCAAGAGGGTGCCCCCGGGTCACAACAATCCCCCCTCCCCCCCCATGTCCCTCATCACCCACCTCCCCCCCGGGCAAGAGGGGGAGGGGGAGGGGTGCGAGAGTGAGTGGAGGGAGGTTAACCAAGTTGTCACAGACCCACATGAGCGCTGCAACCCCCTGGAGAGATGCCATGGTTTAGCTGCAACTTTCCCCCTAACCTGGGCCAATATCTGAACGCCCTGATGTTCCCTGTCGAATTGTGATGATCTATCTATGCCCCCCCCCCCCCCCCCCCCCCAACAGGACAAGACTGCTCACAACAGCCGGGAACGCAACAGGACCGGAGGGGGTTCACCCATTCTGCACCCCCTGACAGTGTTCGAGCAGAGGGCGCTGGACCTTGCTGGGGGATCTGCCACCCGGGAGGTCGCGCAATGCGAGGTTGGAGGTGCAGAACCAAGTGAGACAACCCTGCATGACAACCCCACCCCCCCAGCCCATCCTCTGTCCCCCCACACTCTACCCACTGGACCCCCCCCATCCTCTGTCCCCTCACACTCTACCCACTGGACCCCCCATCCCCTCACACTCTACCCACTGGACCCCCCATACTCTGTCCCCTCACACTCTACCCATTGGAACCCCCCCATCCTCTGTCCCCTCACACTCTGCCCACTGGACCCCCCATCCTCTGTCCCCTCACACTCTGCCCACTGGACCCCCCATCCTCTGTCCCCTCACACTCTACCCACTGGACCCCCATCCTCTGTCCCCTCACACTCTACCCACTGGACCCCCCATCCTCTGTCCCCTCACACTCTACCCACTGGACCATCCTACGCCTGGCCGAGCGTGTCTAACTAACCCCGTATTATTCTGTTCCCTAGGGCGTGCTGACGAACGTCCAGGGCCGTCTGCCGCCATGACCACCGCTCCCAGGGCCGCACGGCAGAGGGTGGCAGGAGGTCAGCCAGGAGTGCCATCCTCCCAACTGGGACCGTCGAGCAGGACGCACACAGGACGGCGACGCAGTCAACAGACTCACCTGAGGGAGAACCAGACATGGGCCACGTGCAGCCTGCGCTCGGATATGACTGGGACCAGGACACTGCTGGTTTTATGACGGACGAGGACCTAGAGCTTGCGGCACTGCTGTCTCCCACACCATCCACCATCCCAGAGACACTCACCTCGGTTGGCCAATTAAGTGATGAGGCTCCTGGGTCACGGTCTGGTGTGCACCACACAGCTGAGCCGGTACAACAGGTGGAGGTCGGAGCAGCCGAGGGGAAGGACGGTCGGAGGGCAGCCCAGGCCCAGCATTCAGCTGGCGGCCAGACGTTTCCCGGGTTCCTGGATTTTCTCGACCCACGTGGACAGCCGATGCATTTTGAAACCCAGGGACACAATGAGGGGATGAGGGCCGTCTTCCAGCAGCTGCAGACGCAGTTCGAGGAGTCAAACCGTGTCCTGGAGCAGGGAGTGGTGCCGCTCATGGCAGCCACCCAGGCCGACACCGCACGGGTGGCGTCCGCGGTCGAGGCAACGGGTGAAACGGTTTCAGCCATGGGTCAAGTTCTGCAAGGCGTTGGGCTTAATGTCCACGCGTCATCCTCGGCCCTGGAGAGGGCTGCCCTCACACAGGCAGCAATGCGTCAGAGCCAGCACGACATTGCCGGCGCGCTGCAGGCCTTGGCCGAGTCTCACCAGGCCATGGCCCAGTCCCAGGACGCCATGGCACTGTCCCAGCAGGCCATGGCACAGCCCCAGCAGTCAGTCGCGGAGAGCATCGACCGCCTGACGCACGTGCTGGATGGCGACGCGCACTCGCAGTCCCTGGCGGGAATGTCTCACTCCCTGGACTCCGTCTCAGCGAACCTTCGGACCCTGGTCGATACGGTTGCAGGCTCCAGGACTGGCAGTGCCAGGTGTCAGTGGGGCGACGGGACACCTCCCCGCTCGCACCTCTGTCCCAAAGTGAGGCCCGGGGGCCACCGGGCTCCCCGAGGGAGGAGGAGGTTTCGTGGCCCGTCCCATTAACTCCACCACGGGACGTCCCTGAACGCTCGGCCTCCCCCCGTCCCATCCCTGTTGCATCGGGTGGGCAGCGGGCAGAGCAGGGTGGCACCACGTCATCCAAAACGCCCAATGAGCAGCCTGGCCCATCAAGGCCGGGTCGCCCCAGGAATCGAGTGCCGACGGGGAGACATGTCGCAGGGGGTGATTCTCAGCAGTCCGCCTCCACTCCTGCTGTATCATCTGGGGATTCACTTAGACGTAGTGGTAGGGTCCGTAAGGCAACGAAGAGAGACACAGAGTAAGTTGGCACAGGTGAAGGGCACAGTTTAGTTGTAGGGGCTAGGGCATCTGTACATAATATTCACCATTAAACTCACTGGTGCACCTAACTTGTAAGACTGTGTGATTTTTCCGTTGCCACGGGGATCGTGATGGTGACCGAGTGTCGCCGGGGTTGGCGAGTGGTGAAACTTCAGTGCCGGGTGTGCAGTCCCTTCCCCCCCACCCCCTCCCACAGCTACCCCACGTGGGCACGTGATGGAGTGTCCCTGACGAACTCAGCGACCACCGAGATGGATGGATCAGCTATTGCCATGGGTCAGACTTTGTCTAACGATTCTGAGCTTACAGCTCATCGCAGATCGGGCTGTCATCATTCCACATGGCACTGATCACACCCGCAGACACAGCCATCAATGTCGTGCCATACCGTTGTGCCGCAGCGGTGAGGGTGATCTCGAAGTAGAGCAGTGTACGCGGAGCGGGGGTGCGGGGGGGGGGGGGGGTGGCAGTTGTGTGCTGACCGTCTGCACGACTAGCGATGCAGGTGGTGGTTTGGTGTTCAGCGGGGACGTTGCATACGACGCGTGAACCGTGCTGCCACCAGGGCGTTGCGTGCCCGCTGTCCTCGCCGGGTCCGTCGTGCAGCCTCCTGGACATTACCAGCTCCCGGGTCGTGTCTGTGTGCTGCGCCCGACACACCACCAACCTCCTCCTCCTCCACCTCCTCCACCTCCTCCACCTCCTCCTCCTCCTCCTCCTCCTCCTCCTCCGTGTTGGCACTACTGCCAGTGGCTTCTCCCTCCGACTCCTCCACCAGGGCATCTCCCCTCTGCATCGCGATGTTGTGCAGCGCACAGCAAACCACGACAATGTGAGCGGCCCTCTCAGGCTGGTACTGCAGGGCCCCTACGGAGCGGTCCAGGCACCTGAATCTCATTTTCAGCAGAACAAAGCAGCGCTCCACCACACCCCTGGTTGCTGCATGGGCCTCATTGTAAAGGGTCTCCGCGTTGGTCTGAGGCCTCCGTATGGGCGTCATCAGACAAGACCTCAGCGGATAACCCGTCACCCAGCAACCAGCCCCGGGGGGGCGTCCCTCAAACATAGCAGGGATGAATCACTGCGCAAGAATGTACGCATCATGCACACTCCCAGAGTACCTTGCGCACACGTGTATGATCTTCATGTGGGGGTCACATATCACCTGGATGTTCATGGAGTATGTCCCCTTCCTGTTAGTGAACACCTCCCTGTTGCTGGCAAGCAGGCGCATGGGGACGTGAACACAATCAATGACCCCCTGGACCATCGGTATCCTGGCCACGTTGGCAAATTCACGGGCTCGTGCTTCTTGAATTGCTCTGTCCTCGGGAAAGGTGATGTAGCGGTCGGCGATGGCATAGAGGGTGTCGGTCACATTCCAGATGCACCTGTGCACCGATGACTGGGAGATCCCGGAGAGGTCCCCGCTCGGAGACTGGAAGGAGCCGGTCGCATAAAAGTTAAGTGCCACCGTCACCTTGACGGCAACCAGGATCGCGTGTCCTCCTCCCGTTCCACGTGGGGCGAGGTGCGCCACGAGGTGACAGATATGTGTCACCGTCTCTCTGCTCAACTGGAGTCTCCTCCTGCAGGTGATGTCCATCATTGTCTGGAGTGAGATCCGGGCACGGTACACCCTTGGCCTCGATTGTCGCCTCTGGCGCCCTGGCTCCACCATCAATGTCTCCTCCTCCTCCTCCTCCCCATGCAGCTCGACGATGGGCCACTCCGCGGCCAATCCCTCTGCTCCCGCAGCTGGCCCTGCATCCACTGTGGACGCTGCTGGATGTCCAACTACAGAAGAGTGGTGGGGGCAGAGAAACGACATGTTAGACGGAGGATAGTCGACACCTCGGCAGCTGCCTGCCACGGGATACCTGTGTGTCCCGGTGGCCTGGTCGCGCTGCTGACACGCGGCCAGCCTAACCCCTGGTCACTTTCTGCGTCCAACGGGCAGTTAACAACACGTCCTCCTCACCAGTGCGTCAGTGGGCTGTGGCCACAAGCCTCAGGGCAACCAGCGGCCGTGTCCGCGTCACCGTCCTGCCATGGCAGGGCGGCTGACATGTTGCATCCGGAGGTGGACGACCCACTCCACTCACTCCCTCTCCCCCCATTACTCACTCCCTCTCCCCCCTACTCGCTCTCCCCCCCTCCCACTACTCGCTCTCCCCCCTCCCACCACTCGCTCTCTCCCCCCTCCACTACTCGCTCTCTCCCCCACTACTCGCTCTCTCTCCCCCCTCCCACTACTCGCTCTCCCCCCCACTACTCGCTCTCTCTCCCCCCTCCCACTACTCGCTCCCCCCAACTACTCGCTCTCTCTCCCCCCTCCCACTACTCGCTCCCCCCCACTACTCGCTCTCTCTCCCCACTCCCACTACTCGCTCTCCCCCCCACTACTCGCTCCCTCTCCCCCCTCCCACTACTCCCTCTCCCCCTCCCACTACTCTCTATCCCCCTTCCACTACTCGCTCTCTCTCCCCCTCCCACTACTCGCTCTCTCCCCCACTACTCGCTCTCTCTCCCCCCTCCCACTACTCGCTCTCCCCCCCACTACTCGCTCTCTCTCCCCCTCCCACTACTCCCTCTCCCCCTCCCACTACTCCCTCTCTTCCTCCCACTACTCGCTCTCCCCCCTCCCACTACTCCCCCCCCCCCCCCCCCCCCCCCCCCCCCCCCCACTGGCCGCAGTGTTCTCGGGGATGCCTTCCCCAGTTTGCGGAGACTCCGGGACGGTCCGCTCACCTCCTCACTCCTTGTCAGCCAGCACGACTGGCTGGCGACTTTAAAAAGCAGGTGTGGACAGCGACGGCGTGACCTGGCATCACGGCGTCGGGACTGCGGCCCATCCGGGCCGGAGAATAGTGGGGGTGCCAGAGAATCGCCACTTTGGCTGCATCGGGCGATTCTCCGTGTTTTTGCGCGTGAAACACGATGAGACAAATTTGGCCGGTTGGGAGAATAGCGGGAGCACGTCGGACCGGCGTTGCGTGCAAAAATGTTGCGGCCCGCTATTCTCCCAACCGGCGTGATATCGGAGAATCGCGCCCCCTGAGTGTGACAGTAGGGGGTTTGGGGACATTCAGCGAAATCAATATTTTAAAAAGGATTATAATTAACAATGTATTAGAAGGGATTATAACTAACATCCCTGAAGTTAAATGTTTATGTGGACAGTAAACTTTACAACAATTAACCTTGTTTGCCTTCAGGGCCCACATCAATAGGATGAGTTATCTAAATGAACCTTGCATTCCTCAAGGGCTTATTCAGTGGAAGGACAAGTATTGAGTCAGAATAATAGAAGGACAGACATGGAGTTAGAAAGATTACGTCAGGGTCTGGGCGATAAGGGACAAGACAGATAGTGATAGCTGGATGGGTTCTGCACCTAGAATAAAGATACAGTATCTGGTTAATGTAAACCGACACATGAACACGGTTGGAATTCAAATAATGTGCTGTATACGTGAGTTGAAATGTATAAGTGTAGTGGAAATGTGTGGCTTGCAGAGTACTGTTTTGGATGTTTATCTGGGATGGGACTCTCCCTGCTAGCCAGAAGAATAAATCGATCAAAGCCTGTACCTAAGTCTCCTGTGTTCAATTCGTGGAATTCCACCACACCAGAACCAATCCTTCTGCTATGAATGGAAATGTGTTGGGCAAAGAATTCAATGTCAAGGTTCCCATTTCCTTGATGAGCAATGATAATTTTAGGGGGCAGGAGGAACTGAATTTTAGGTTGTGATTTCTCACACCAATATTATCTGGAAGTACGTTGACTGCCCCATTAGAAATCAGCACCTACCAAATGTTCAAGGCACCTGTCACAAGCAGGTGTTAGGTGCCTTGAATATGCACTCAAAGCCACCTTTGGATTTAGGACCCTGATCAAAAATCACCATCAAGTTTTGTATGTCAATTATGCCCTGATGATCCACATCCCGGCTTGGGTCACTGCCTGTGTGGAGTTTGCACGTTCTCCCCATGTCTGCTTAGGTTTCCTCCGGGTGCTCCAGTTTCCTCCAACAAGTCCCGAAAGATGTGCTTGTTAAGTGAATTGGACATTCTGAATTCTCCCTTTGTGTACCCAAACAGGCGCCGGAGTATGGCGACTAGGGGATTTCCACAGTAACTTCATTGCAGAGTTAATGTAAGCCTACTTATAATAATCTTTATTGTCACAAGTAGGCTTACATTAACACTGCAATTAAGTTACTGTGAAAAATCCCTAGTCACCACATTCCGGTGCCAGTTCGGGTACACAGAGGGAGAATTCAAAATGTCCAAATTACCTAACAGCACATCTTTGTGGAGGAAACTGGAGCACCCGGAGGAAACCCACGCAGACACGGGGAGAACATGCAGACTCCACAGAGACAGTGACCCAAGCCAGGAATTGAACCTGGGATCCTGGAGCTGTGAAGCAACAATATTTACCACTGTGCTACCGTGCCGCCCTTGTGCTACAGTATAAAGATTATTATTATTACATAGGTCTGGCCCACATGTGACTCCAGATCCACAACAATGTGTTTGACTCTCAATTGCCCTCTGAAATGGCCCGGCAGCCACTCAGTCAAGGGGCAATTAGGGTGGGTAATAAATGCTGGCCCAGCCATTGACACCCACAAATCATGAATTAATTTTATAAAGGGCGCACAAAGTGCCTTTTACTAACTGAAATTTACAACAATTTGTATTTAATGTGCACTAGCACAGTTGATTTTGATCAATCAAGACATAATGTGCAGGATGTCTTGTGGCGTAGTGGTAGCGTCACTACTTTGGAGCCACATGCTCCAGGTTCGAATCCCACCCCAGATTTTGATGGCCAAGGAAGGTCTGTTCATTAAAATTTTTTTTTTTAAGAGTATCCAATTATTTTTTTCCCAATTAAGGGGCAATTTAGAGTGGCCAATCCACCTACCCTGCATGCCTTTTTGGGTTGTGGGGGTGAGACCCATGCGGGGAGAATGTGCAAACACCAAAGGAAAGTGTGTTTATAACGTGTACAAACAGGTTGAGTGTGCCAACCTGCAAATCCTTCCAAAACTCCAATGGCTGGCAGTAAGAGTGGGAGAGCCTCCTGGTCAGTCACACTTGATGGAGAGGCGGCCTTAAGTTACAAGCCCATGGTGACAGACCAGCGACCTGTTCTGGGAATTACTAGCTATGGAAATGGATGAAAGTCTGTCTAAGTACACCACTAGGTGCAGGGAGAGAATTGTAATGGAATAAATAATGTAAAATAAATGAGAGCTGTAATCTTTAGGACAATTTACAATGGTCTTACAGCACAATTTCATCAGAGACTCTTCTGTGGTCAGAACAAGTAGAATATGATAGTATTTGCACCGATTTAATACAACACTCAAGAAGCTCAACACCATCCAGGACAAACCAGTCCGCTTGATTGCTCCCCTTCCACAAACATTCACTCCCTCCACCACTGATGCACAGTGGCAGCTATGTGTACCATCTACAACATGCACTGCAGTAACTCACCAAGTCACCTTAGACACCTTCCAAACCCATCTAAAAGGACAAGAGCAGCAGAAACCTGGGAACCCCACCACCTGGAGGTTCCCCTCCAAGTCACTCACCACCCTGACTTGGAAATATATCGCTGTTCCTTCACTGCCGCTAGGGCAACACCCTGGAACTCCCTCCTTAACAGCGCAGTGGGTGTACCTACACCTAAAGGACGGCAACGGTTCAAGAAGGCAACTCACCACCACCTTCTGAGGGGCAACTAGGGATGGGCAATAATTGCTGACCTAACCAGTGATGCCTACATGCTGTAAATGAATAAATAAATAAGTAAACAAATAAATAAATACATAAATAAATAAACAAACAAACAATCAAACAAATAAATAAATAAAAGCAAAGAGTGAATCATCTTTTTAATGCATAACTAGTTGTGTCATAGAAACATAAAAATAGGCGCAGGAAGGGCAGCACGGTGGCCTAGTGGTTAGCACAGCTGCCTCACGGCGCTGAGGTCCCAGGTTCGATCCCGGCTCTGGGTCACTGTCCATGCGGAGTTTGCACATTCTCCCCGTGTCTGTGTGGGTTTCGCCCCCACAATCCAAAAATGTGCAGAGTAGGTGGATTGGCCACACTAAATTGCCCCCTTAATTGGAAAAAATAATTGGATAATCTAAATTTCTAAAAAAAAAGGTGCAGGAGGCCATTCGGCCCTTTGACTTTATTCCACCATTCAATATTATTATGGCTGATATCTCAATGCCATACCCCTGTTCTCTTCCCATACCCCTTGATGCCTTTAGAGTCTAGTAATCTAATTATTTCCTTCTTAAACATATTCAGTGAATTGGCCTCCAGAGCGTTCAGTGCTAGAGAATTCCATAGGTTCACCACTCTCTGAGTGAAGACATTTTGCCTTATCTCAGTCCTAAATGGCCTAATTTGTATTCTGAGACTGTGACTCCTTGTTCAACGCACCCCCCCCCCCCCCCCCCGCCCCATCCCCCAGCCCCACCCCCCAGCCAGAGGAAACAACAGTTCTGCGTCTAGTCTGTCCAGCCCTGTCAGAATTTTACAAATGTCAATGAGATCCTTCCCATTCTTCTGAACTCCAGCAAACATATGCCCAGTTGATCCAATTTATCCTCAAATGACAAGGCTGCCATCCCAGGATTCAGTCTGGTGAACCTTCGCTGCACCCCTCTATGGTAAGTATATCCTTTCTTAGACAAGGAGACCAAAACTGCAAACAATACTCCAGGTATGGTCTCACCGAGGCCCTGTAGGCCCTGTAGGCCCTGTATAGCTGCAGTAAGGCATCCTTAATTCAAGTCCTCTTACAATGAAGGCCAGATACCATATGCCTTCTTAATTTGTTTGCTGAACCTGCATGCTTGCTTTTAGTAATTGGTATACAAGGACATCCAGGTCCCTTTGTACATTAATATTTCCCAATCCAGCACCATTCAAATCAGTGTTTTGCAAACTTCTTTCCTGGGACCCACTGTTGACAACCAGCCAACCTTCGGGACCCACACCGGCAGACTTTCAGGTCCCATGCCGGGCGACCTTCGCAACCCACACAACTTTCACTCACCAATAATTTGGCAGGTGAGCATACTTGGTCCTCACCAACTCACTCCAATTAGATTCACAAGAGGAGAGGGCAATGTGCATATCAGTACAGAGTTCAGTTGGTTCTTTTGTACAATCTTCATCTTTGTGAGAACGGTAAATCCAACCTCGACATGTATTTTGTCGTGAAGGGCAATAGCAACTAAATGCTCATTTTACTCAGCACTGGATACTATACTCCTGGCAGATGTTACTCCAGAATGCTGATAGGTCAGATGCAGCAGCTCAGTCTCCTCATTTGGAGTCAGTTATAAGTTAATAACTGACTGTGGGATCTCAATCATATTACATAGAAATTACAGTGCAGAAGGTGGCCATTCGGCCCATCGAGTCTGCACCGGCTCTTGGAAAGAGCATCCTACCCAAGCTCAACATCTCCACCCTATCCCATAACCCAGTAACCCCACCCAACACTAAGGGCAATTTTGGACACTAAGGGCAATTTAGTGTGGCCAATCCACCTAACCTGCACATCTTTGGACTGTGGGAGGAAACCGGAGCACCCGGAGGAAACCCACGCAGACACGGGGAGAATGTGCAGACTCCACACAGACAGTGACCCAGCGGGGAATCGAACCTGGGACCCTGGAGCTGTGAAGCGATTGTGCTATCCACAATGCTACCGTGCTGCCCTCTGCCAATGTGAAAGGAATTTTTCATACCCCTCTTCTCTTTCAAAATCTGAAACTTCTCTGGAAAGTAATAACAAAAACTGATGATCAGCATAGCCAGATGCAACCGGATAAGGCCTGACGTCTATTGACAGTAGTCTTACTAACACTGTTTTCTTCAATGTGCCGTAGCAGTGTGGGGAATATGTAATAGTTTTGGTTTTATATTGCACTTTCCAAACTTTCAATGACTTTTGGAAAGCATCTATTTGTTGCCACTGCGAAAAGCAATCATCATCCTTTCCTTGCAATTTGAAGTTCTGCATGTTCAGAATTGAAGAGATGTCTACAAAGTAAGACACAGTTGGCATCCAACTTTCATCACCGACCAAATCAACCAGAGGGGATGATTTCTCAAGGAGGAAAGCATGGATTTCATACCTCAGTTTGGAAACTTTGCCAAGCACCTGACCCCTTGACAGCCAATGTATCTATGTGGAACAATAAATGTGTGTGCTCAGCACCCATATCGGAACACAGAGCCTCAAAAAGCCTGGTATTAAAATTGCTGAAATTCACAACGTTCACAATTCCTATCAATACCACTTCAAGACTGGATGGAATTCCTTCTGATGCCAATGATCATGGTGAATAAAGCAATGATTCCAACCAATGTCCTGACCAGCTGCATCCTTAATTGTTCTTATAATTCCACTGTTTTTTCCACTCATATTGGCTGCCTCATCATTTGTGATTCCTCTGCATGAACCCAGTCTGTCCTGTGCTTTCCACATAACTATTTAACGCTTCAAAGATCTGTGCGCCAGTCGTGTTGGTTGGTAATGTAACACAGCAACTTAGCAAATCCTCAAAAAATTAATTGTGCCGAACATACGTAACATAAACTAGCAAGGTTGCACAATCTAAAACATCTGTACTTTCATTCAGTTGTATAAAGAACTCCTGTGCTGACTTTAAACAAGCAATCTGCTGTACTTCTAAATTCTCAGCAATATCACAAATTCGGCAAGCCATTATATTATCACTAAGTGGGATGTATTTCAGTTTTTCTTTTTATAAATTAAAAAATATATACTTTTATTGAATATTTTCATTTATGACAGACAAACATATCAAACACATAATCTAAGTATGCAATTGTATCTACAAAAATAACAGATATAAATAAAGTCCATCCTTGAACTGAACATACAAGAAATGTTATAAATAATTTACATCGCCTCGGGTCACTGTCACTGTGGAGTTTGTACATTCTCCCCGAGTCTGCATGGTTCTTACACCCGCAACCCAAAGATGTGCAGGGTAGGTGGATTGGTCACGCTAAATCGGCCCTTAATTGGGGGAAAAAATTGGGTACTCTAAATTTATTTTAAAAAAGTAAAATAAATAATTTACAGCTCTTGCTATACAAGTGGTCAAAATTTACATTTGTGTTATCAAGCGTATATGGAGATCAATAGAAACCATAATAATGATACAATAAATAAAGAAAAGAAAAGAGAAAACAAATGGAATAAACTAGCGAGATAAAACAGAAATACTATGGCGGGAAAGGTGGTCTATTTACATTGTATTGACTGGCATTAGTATAAGTGTAGACAGATGGCTTCATTTTCTGAGCTTTTTTGCCCTTCTTGAGTCTACATATACTTTACATTTTATTTGGGACTTCCGTGTGCAGGCACTTTTGCTCATCGGTGTATAGGACCAATTTCCTTTTTTCCTCCCTGTGGTGTGGGTAGTCCCTCCACCTCCCCCCTCTTCACCCCCCACATCTTGATTCACCGTCCCCCCGTCCCCCCACCATTCCCTTTTCCTGGTTGTTCCTCCTTTCCCCTCTCTCCCCCTCTCTCCCCCTGCTCCCTCCTCCCTCTCATACTCCCCCCTCTCCCCTACTTGCTGGTCATGATCTTCGCATTCCAAACCCCAACAACTTTCTGAATAAAGACGTTTCTCCTAATTTCACTCCTTGCTCTCTTGCTGACCATCTTGAAATTGATCAAGGGCATTGGTCAGCATTCAAGGGCATTCAGCCTCTTATCTTCGGGTAAGTGCTCTCCAAGGCTGACTTCAGGACGCGCGATAACGCAGAATTGCCGAGCAGAAACATATAGCCAAGTTCCGCACACATGAGTATGGCCTCAACCGGGACCTTGGATTCATGTCGCATTAACCCCCCACCATCTGGCCTGGGCTTGCAAAATCCTACCAACTGTCCTGGCTTAAGACAATTCACACCTATTGAACCTGTGATTATCCCTCTCTCCAGTTGCTCCGTTTGGACCTGTAAAGACTTAATTACCTGCAAAGGCTCGCATTCAAAGTATAGTCTTGCAACTTTGACTTTGTCTATATATATGTTTCTGGAACGTACCTCTTCATTCACCTGAGGAAGTAGCAGTGCTCCAAAAGCTACTGATTCGAAAAAAACCTGCTGGACTTTAACCTATTTAATAACCTTTAATACTATGTCCACCCCAGTCCAACACCGACATCTCCACATCATCTTGAAATTGTGACTCCTAGTCACTGACATACCAACTTGTGGAAACAGAATATCCTTCTTTACCCTGTCAAAATTATTCATAATTTTGAACACTTCCATAAGGTCACATCTTAATCTTCTCTGCTCCAAGGAGAACAAGCACAATTTCTTCATACTTTCCTTGTATCTAAAATTCCTCATTCCTGGGATCATTCTAGTAAATCTCCTCTGCACTCTCTCTATGGCTTTAACATACTTCCTTAACTAAGGTGCCCAGAACTGAACACAGTACGTTAAAGCCAAATGTGACCTGACCAATGTTTGTAGAGGTGGAGCATCACTTCCTTGCTTTTATACTCTGTGCCTCTATTTATAAACCTCGGGATCCTATAAGCCTTATTAAGAACTGTTTCAACTTGCCTGGCCGCCTTCAGAGAATTATGCACTTGAACCCCGAGGCCCCTCTGTTCCTATACTCCCCTCAAAGTTGTACCATTGAGCCTATATTGTCTCCCCATGTTTCTTCTAAATGCGTTACCTCACATTTCACTGCATTGAAGTTCATCTGCCAGTTGTCTGCCCATTTGGCCAACTTGTCAATGTCCCTCTGAAGTCACTCAGGGTCATCCTCAGAATTCACTATTCTCCCTGGTTTTGTATCAAATGCAAATTTTGAGATTTTTCCCTCAACACCCACTTCTAATTCATTTACATAAATCAGAAAAAGCAAGGCTCCCAACACTGAGCCCTGGGGAACACCACTTTCTTTTTTTAAAAAAAATAATTTTTATTGGAATTTTTACAGAAAATATAACAACAAACAATGAAATGCAACAAAATAACCCCATAATACCTGGAACACCCCACAAACCGTATCAACACATGTATCACATCCCCCCCACCCCCCCAACCCCAATGAACAAAAAAAAAACTTAAAAATAAATTAAAATTAAACAAACATAGTCATCGTCCCCCCCCCCCCCCCCCCCGCCCCCCCCCCCCCCCCCCCCCCCCCGCCCCCTTCCCCCCTCCCCACTGGGTTGCTGCTGCTGCTGTCCCAGTACCTTATCGTTGAGCCAGAAAGTCGAGGAAAGGTTGCCACCGCCTAAAGAACCCTTGTACCGATCCTCTCAGGGCGAATTTGACCCTCTCTAGCTTGATGAAACCCGCCATGTCATTGATCCAGGTCTCCATGCTTGGGGGCCTCGCATCCTTCCATTGTAGCAAGATCCTTCGCCGGGCTACTAGGGATGCAAAGGCCAGCACGCCGGCCTCTTTCACCTCCCGGCTCCACCCCAACCCCAAAAATCACGAGTCCCCATCCTGGCTTGACCCTGGATCCCACCACCCTCGACACCGTCCTCGCCACCCCATTCCAGAACTCCTCCAGTGCCGGGCATGCCCAGAACATATGGGCATGGTTCGCTGGACTCCCCGAACACCTGACACGCCTGTCTTCACCCCCAAAGAACCTACTCATCCTAGACCCGGACATGTGGGCCCGGTGCAGCACCTTGAATTGGATGAGGCTAAGCCGCGCACATGAGGAGGAAGAATTAACCCTCTCCAGGGCATCAGCCCATGTCCCGTCTTCGATCTGTTCCCCCAGTTCCCCCTCCCACTTAGCTTTCAGCTCCTCTACTGATGCCTCCTTCACCTCCTGCATAACCTTGTAGATATCAGATATCTTCCCCTCTCCGTCCCAGACCCCCGAAAGCACCCTGTCACTCACCCCCCCCCCGCGGGAAGCGAAGGGAATCCCTCCACCTGCCGTCTAGCAAACGCCTTTACCTGCAGATACCTGAACATGTTCCCCGGGGGAGCCCAAATTTCTCCTCCAACTCCCCCAGGCTCGCAAACCTCCCATCAATAAACAGGTCCCTCAGATGCCCGCTCTGTGCCAACCCTGGAACCCCCCATCAATGTTCCCCGGGATGAACCGATGGTTCCCCCTTAACGGAGCCTCCATCGAGCCCTCCACTTCTCCACTATGTCGCCTCCACTGCCCCCAAATCTTGAGGGTAGCCGCCACCACTGGGCTCGTGGTAGACCTCGTGGGAGGGAGTAGCCACGGCGCCGTTACCAGGGCCCCCAGGCTTGTATCTCCACAGGACGCCCTCTCCATCCGTTTCCATGCTGCCCCTCCCCCTCCATCACCCACTTGCGCACCATCGACACATTGGCCGCCCAATAATACCCCGAGAGATTGGGTAAGGCCAGCCCCCCCCCCATCTCTACCCCGCTCCAAGAAGACCCTCTTCACCCTCGGGGTCCCATACGCCCAAACAAAGCTCATGATGCCGCTAGTCACCCTTCTAAAAAAGGCCCTAGGGATAAAGATGGGCAAACACTGGAAGAGGAACAAGAACCTCGGGAGAACTGTCATTTTGACGGACTGCACTCTACCCGCCAGCGATAGCGGCACCATGTCCCACCTTTTAAATTCCTCCTCCATCTGCTCCACCAGCCTGGTAAAATTAAGCTTATGGAGAGTCCCCCAACTCCTGGCCACCTGCACCCCCAGGTATCTGAAACTCTTCACTGCCCTCTTAAACGGGAGCCTCCCAATTTCCTCCTCTTGATCACCCGGGTGTACTACAAATACCTTGCTCTTGCCTAAATTTAACTTATAGCCTGAGAAGCCCCCAAATTCCGCTAACAGCTCCATCACCCCCGGCATTCCCCCTTCTGGGTCCGCCACATACCAGCAGGTCGTCCGCATACAGCGATACCCGATGTTCCTCCCCACCAGACCCCTCCATCTCCCTGACTCCCTCAACGCCATAGCCAAAGGTTCAATCGCCAATGCAAAAAGCAAGGGGGACAGGGGGCACCCCTGCCTGGTTCCACGGTAGAGCCGATAGTACTCCGATCTCCTTCCATTGGTAACTACACTCGCCATCGGAGCCGCGTAGAGCAGCCTCACCCATTTGATGAATCCCTCCCCGAATCCGAACTGCTCCAGCACCACCCACAGGTACCCCCACTCAACTCTATCAAACGCTTTCTCTGCATCCAGCGCCACCACTATCTCCGCCTCCCCCTCCACTGCCGGCATCATAATAACATTTAGCAATCTCCGCACATTCGTGTTGAGCTGCCGCCCCTTGACAAATCCTATCTGATCCTCGTGTATCACCCCTGGCACACAATCCTCTATCCTGGTGGCCAGGATCTTCGCCAGCAACTTCGCGTCAACATTGAGGAGCGAGATAGTCCTGTATGATCCACACTGCAAGGGGTCCTTATCCCGCTTCAGGATCAGAGAGATCAGTGCCCGCGACATCGTCGGGGGCAAAGCCCCCCCCTCCCATGCCTCATTGAAGGCTCGCACCAATAGGGGGCCCACCAGATCCGCATACTTTTTATAAAATTCCACTGGGAACCCATCCGGCCCCGGCGCCTTACCTGACTGCATTTGTCCAATCCCCCTGACTAGCTCCTCCAACTCTATCGGCGCCCCCAGCCCCTCTACCAGCTCCTCTTGAACCCTTGGGAAACATAGCCTGTTGATGAAGCTCTCCATCCCCCCTCTCCCCACCGGAGGTTCCGACCGGTACAGTTCCTCGTAGAAGTCCCTAAAGACCCCATTTACTTCTGCCCCCTTCTGCACTACATTCCCACCCTTATCCGTCACTCCACCAATTTCCCTAGCTGCATCCCGCCTACGGAGCTGATGTGCCAACATCCTGCTCACCTTCTCCCCATACTCATATACCGTGCCCTGCGCCCTCCTCCACTGTGTCTCCGCCTTTCTGGTGGTCAACAAGTCAAATTTGGCCTGCAAACTACGCTGTTCCCCCAGCAATCCCTCCTCCGGTGCCTCCGCGTATCTCCTGTCCACATCCAGGAGCTCCCCCACCAGTCTCTCCCTCTCCCTCCTCTCCCTCCTTTCCCTATGGGCCTGGATGGAGATCAGCTCCCCCTGGATCACTGCTTTCAGAGCCTCCCAGACCATCCCCACCCGGACTTCTCCCGTGTCGTTGGTATCAAGACACCCCTCAATACTTCCCCGGACCCTCCTACACACCTCCTCATCAACCAGCATCCCCACATCCAGGCGCCAGAGCGGGCGCTGGTCCCGCGCCTCCCCCATCTCCAGATCAACCCAGTGCGGAGCATGGTCTGAAATTGCTATGGCCGAATACTCGGCATCCTGCACCTTCGGGATCAATCCCCTGCTCAGGACGAAAAAATCTATTCGGGAATAAACCCTATGGACATGAGAGAAAAAGGAATACTCCCGCGCTCTCGGCCTCCCAAACCTCCAGGGATCCACCCCTCCCATCTGGTCCATAAACCCCCTCAACACTTTGGCCGCCGCCGGTCTCCTACCCGTCCTTGAACTGGACCGGTCCAGTGGGGGATTCAGCACTGTGTTAAAGTTTCCCCCCATGATCAGGCCCCCTGCCTCCAGGTCCGGAATGCGGCCCAACAATCATCCCAATTCGGGGCATATACATTAACCAGCACCACCTTCTCTCCTTGCAGCCTACCCTTCACCATAATATATCTGCCCTCCTTGTCCGACACCACCTCAGCCGCCTCGAACGCCACCCTCTTCCCCACCAGAATCGCCACCCCCCGGTTCTTTGCGTCTAATCCTGAGTGAAAAACCTGCCCCACCCACCCCTTCCTCAGACGAACCTGGTCCGCCACCTTCAAGTGGGTCTCCTGGAGCGTAGCCACGTCCGCCTTCCGCCCCTTCAGATGAGAAAATACCCTAGTTCTCTTAACCGGCCCATTCAGCCCCCTCACGTTCCAGGTAATCAGCCGGATCAGAGGGCAACCCGCCCCCCTCCCCCGCCGGCTAGCCATAGCTTATCGACTGTTCGCCCCAGGCCAGCTCGCCCCGCCCGACCCGTTCCCCATGGTGATAACGCCTCTCCTCTACCCCCTCCGGCCCACACCAGCTCCTTCCTGGCCATTCCAGCAGCAACCCGGTATCCCCCCCCACCCCCCACCCCTCCAGGCTAGGACCCCTCCTAGCCGCGACGCACCCTCCATGGTACTTCCGTGAGTCAGCTGACTTCTGCTGACCCCGGCAGCTCCCGCCAAAACCCATCGCCTCCCGGCATGGGGTCATCCCCTTCTTGCCACACCTCCTTGGCACCGCTTCAGCGCGGGAAAGAAAACCAGTAGAGTTTTCTACTCCACCGCCAGCTCCGCCCCCCCTGCCCCGCAGCGCGGGAAACCAGAGGAAAGCCCGTGCTTTCATACTACCACACCCCACCCTTCTGACGCAGCTCCTCAAAATCCAGTTTCACCCCAACCCCCAGCCCCGTACAGAAGAGAACATATAAAACACAAACCCCCAACCTTCCCCACATACCCCACAACCATACCCAACAGACAGACCCACCCGGAAACCGAGCAGAAAGAAAACCAGCATAAAAAACACGTGTCAAAATTGCAGAACATCAACAGCGAAAAAAAACAGCAACGGCCATAGTGTGTCCCCAAACCCTAGTTCGAGTCCAGCTTCTCCGCCTGTACAAAGGCCCACGCCTCCTCCGGGGACTCGAAGTAGTGGTGCCGGTCCTTATATGTCACCCACAGGCGCGCAGGCTGCAACATTCCAAATCTGACCTGCTTGGCATCAGCGCCGCCTTCGTCTGGTTGAACCCGGCCCGCTGCTTAGCCACCTCCGCACTCCAGTCCTGGTAGATTCACACTACCGAATTCTCCCACTTGCTGCTCCTCTCTTTCTTGGCCCAACGCAGCACACACTCCCGGTCGCTGAATCGATGGAACCGCACCAGCACCGTCCGCGGGGGTTCATTTGCTTTGGGCCTCCTGGCCAGCACTCTGTGAGCTCCCTCAAGCTCCAGGGGCAAATGGAAGGACCCCGCTCCCATCAACGAGCTCAACATCATGGTCACATACGACGGGAGATCCGACCCCTCCAGCCCCTCCGCCAGGCCCAGGATCCTCAAGTTCTTTCGCCTCGTGCGAACGTCCAGCTCCTCCAAGCGGTCTTGCCACTTTTTGTGGAGTGCCTCGTGCAACTCCACTTTCCCCACGAGGACCACGGCCTCCTCCTCCCGCTCAGCGGCCTGCTGCTGCAACTCCTGAATGGACACCTCCTGGGCCGCCCGGGTCTCAAGCAGCCTGTTGGTAGTCGCATTCAGGGAGTCCAGCAACTCAGCCTTCAGCTCCGCGAAACAGCGCAGGAGAGAAGCTTGCTGCTCCTGCGCCCACTTCCACCAGTCCTCGGGTGTTCCGCCGGCTGCCATTTTGTCCTTCTTCCCCCGCTTTTCTTGGGGAGCTGCTGCAGCTTTTTCCTTTGCCCCACTCCAGGTGAGCACCATAAATTATGGGGAATGCTCCTCTAGACACCTTCCCCCACCGGGATTCGTCGAGACAGCGCCGTTTGGGGCCCTCAAATCGGCCCAAAAGCCCTAAAGTAGCGGGAGCTGCCGAACGTGCAGCTTAGCTCCACATAGCCGCAACCGGAAGTCCGGGAACACCACTTTCAACTTCTCTCCAATCTGAGAAATGCCCATCTATACCTGCCCTCTGTTTCCTATCTCTTAGTCAACTTCTTAATCCATGCTGCCAAGGGCCCATCAATCCCAAACATTTTTAATCTGCGAACTAACCTGCCATGAGGCACCGTATCAAATGCTTTCTGAAAACCCAAATATACAATATCCACGGCACTACCTTCATCCACTGCCTGTGTCACCTTGTCAAAGAATTGAATTAAATTTGTCAGTAATGACCTGCTCTTGACAAAGCCAACCGCACAATCGCCATGGGAGTCCTGTACATAATTTCAACCATGAAGTGAACCCTGGTCCAAACTGGAGTGCAGGGTCAGTACTGCCACAAATTTCTTTTATTTTTTATTTTTAACATTTTTTCAAAGAAGGAGCAATTTTAGAGTGGTCAAAGCACCTACGCTGCACAGCTTTGGGCTGTGGGGATGAGACCCACGCAGACACGGGGAGAATGTGCAAAGCCCACATGGACTGTGACCCGGGGCCGGGATTGAACTCGGGTCTTTGGCGGAGTGAGGTAGCAGTGCTAACCACTGTGCCACCTGCCACAAATTTCTTGTAGTAGTCCACCCGGAATCCATCCGGTCCAATTGCCTACCCTGACTGTATGGAATTAATGTATTCTACGATCTCTTCCAATCCTAGTGGTACTTCCAGTCCCTGGGCTGGATTCTCCGATTTTGAGACTAAGTGCTGACGCCGGCGTGGGTACAGTGGTGTTTTACGACAGCAAAAATGGCGCAACAGCTGCACCGATTCAGCAACTCCAAATGGGCTAGCATCATTGCCATGTCGAACGCAACTGGTTCCATGCGAAACAGCGCCGGATTTGCCGGGTCCGTGATTGGCGCACATGAGGCCCACACGCCGCAGCCTCACTTAAACGATCCTCCCCCACATACTCACCATCGCAGCCAACAAGGTGGCTGCAAGGAGAGGAGTGCTACAGTACAGGGACGCTGAGCTGGACACCCTCCTGGACGCCGTGGAGGGGAGAAGGATGACCCTGCACCCCAGCCCGGGAGGAAGGCCATCAGGTGCCGCTGTTCACCGTGCCTGGGCGCAGGTGGCAGAGGCGGTCAGCGCCGTGGGCAACGTCGCCCGGAATGGCCAGCAGTGCCAGTAGACACTACACGGCCCCCTCAGGGCGGCCAGGTTGAGTCGGCTGCTCTGTGCCCCTGGCACTAACCCCACTCCCCCACACACCCATAACCCTACTCCCCCCCTACCAAGGGGATGGCTGAACCCCATCCTGCCCCAAATGCCAGCTCCCATGCCAGCCACCATGGCTGGGTGCCCTGGCCGCTGATGTCAACACCTACCCAACCCCTGGGCTGCATGCGTCGGACCGTCTAACAGTGTCGTTGTTGTGCTTGCCCCGCCCCTCCTGGAGAAGAACGTGCATAACCACCGAGAGCGGGAGATGACCACCAGACCTGCAGCCCCTCACCGTGCCCGAGCAGAGGGCACTGGACATGGTCGGTGGCCCGGAGGAAAGGGTGGTCACCGAGGCGGAGGTCGGCGGCGGGCGAGCAAGTGAGACCCTGCTTAGTTGCACATCCCCATGACACTTGTGTGGACACCCCCCTCCCCCCCACCCCCCGCACGCATCACAGCCCCTCACTGCCACCCCCCGACACCACCTGCAGCCCACAACCCCCCGACACATTCTAAATCACAGTGTGTGTCTGTTTATTACACGCACACACAATGAACATATACAAGTTGCACTCTAAACTAAGACACAAGAATGACCCTACTTCACGTCCAGGTGACTGGCAAATACAGAGTACAAAAGGCCTCATCTGGAATCTGTTGTCTGGCAGTGCTGGATGTCGGTGTCCCCGGCTCTGGTCCCTCTGTGGATTGCGTGGATGGTTCCCCCCTTGGCTGGTGCAGGTATCACCGTTGTTATTGTTGGTGGTCAAGTGAGCGGGTGGTGGGCTGTGCAGCACCTTTTATCCCTTGCAGGTTTTGCGCGCTTTTGGGTGGTCCCAGTTAGATGTCCAATAGATTGATCAGGCCTCAATCATCCTGAGCGATCTCAACCAATTTGTGGTGAACATCTCGATGGCAGGACGGGTCCCAGTCGCTATGGCCGTTAATGTCCGAGGCACGTAGGTCTTCTCAAATAAGGAAACCGACTCCACCAAGTCTGCCACATATTGTTACTTTCTACCTGGGGCCCATTGTCCCGGGATGGCCTCTCATTCGCCTTTTCCTTGTGTTAGTTTCTGCAAGGTCCCGGCTGCAGGCCTTGTATATTTGCAAGCTGCAGGTTGAGACCTCCCTGTTTTGGTTGCAGGCATATCCATCGATAGTTTGTGACATTCTTTCGCGAAATGCCCTATCGGTTAGGAGGGCTGTGAACAGCCTTCAAGGGGGGCGCTGGGCCCAGCCCATGTCCAACCTCGCTGGGCCCAGCCCATGTCCAACCTCACATGTAGCGTGTCGCGTCTTTTCGTCCGACGTCACTTCGTCCACGTCTTTTGGTCCAATGTCTTTTTGTCCGCACGTCTTTTGGTCCAATGTCTTTTTGTCCGCACGTCTTTTGGTCCAACGTCTTTTTGTCCAATTATCCAATTACAAATTAACTCCGTATAAAACCATTTAATTGATAAAATGCAAGTACAATACAGCAAGTGAATTTAATTGCTAAAATGCAAGTAATTGATAAAATGCAAGTTGAAAAATGCAGTTAAAAAATCTAAAAATGCAGTTAAAAAATCTAAAAGTTTACTAATTACTTAAAATTCCCGAAGTTACTTAAAATTGATGTAAATTGACACAATGAACTTTGCCATTTCGGGATGGGCAAATTAAGAAAGAGAACGATAATATCTATTCTTTAACGAGGCTCGTTAAAGGAAAGAGAACGATAATAACTATCCTTTAACGAGGCTCGTTAAAGGAAAGAGACCGGTAATAAAAATCCTTTATTGCATATTATACCTTGCTATGTGCATTAGAGAAGATTTCTATTTACAAAAAGTTAATGTGGGGAGTGTAGTGGAGTGCTAATAAGCAAGTTACAAAAAGTCAAATTACAAAAAGTCTTTGACAAAAAAAATCATCCGACAAAAAGACGTAGGACCAAAAGACGTGCGGACAAAAAGATGTTGGACCAAAAGACGTGGACGAAGTGTCGTTGGATGAAATGACGTCGGACGAAAAGACATAGCACCCACATGTAGTGTGGAGCGTGGTCTAAGATTACTATCATCGACTATTCCGCTCCTCCTACCCCTGGAAACTCTGATTTCCCCACTATGAAGAAGTTTATACATGAATAGGCTTTGTGAACGTAGGAAAAGGAGAACTCCATCTCCTTTAGGTGGTTGAATATACATGGGTCAACCCCTCCCATCTGCTCCATATCGGTGTTTAGTTCATGTGCCATTCCTGATATGGCTCCCGTTCTACGATTGGATCTGTCCGTTTTTGGGTTCTGCACACATTTGAAGTCAACCCCATGATGAGTTGGTAGGAGTCTTGGTCGGCGATTTCTGCCATTGTTTTCCTTATGAATTCGGCATCGTCCCAGTTTGGGCGTATATATTTACAAATACCAGGATCCCACTAACCATTACATATCATCCTCCTGGGTCTGTCACCATGCTCATTGCTGTAATTGTTACTTTTTTGCTAAACAGTATGGCCACCCCCCTCGCCCTTGTGTGAAAGCACACCTAATAAGTCCGTCCCACCCAGCTTTTTCTTACCCTCAGTTGGTCTTTCTCTCTTAAATGTGTTTCTTTTAGGAAGACCACGTCGATCCTGATGCTTTTAAGATGGCGAAGACTCTGGATCTTTTCACCTGTCCATTGAGACCCATCATGTTCCAGGTGACTATTCTGATGGAGGGTTTCTGTCCAGCCCCTCCTGTGTGGTCAGCCATACTTACCTCGTGGATGTGCCCCTGCACGCTGACGTTTCCCTTTGTTCGCGGGCCACCCAAGATGGTAACCATCACCTTCCCCTTTCCAGATATCTCCACGTGTGGCTGCTGTAGCCAACATTGTCCCCTTCTCCCTCCCCCTTCCTATCCCCAATCTCCCCACCCCCTTCTATCTGTGCCATCTCGTCCTCCCTTTCCCTGCTATCTCCTTGCCTTCCCCGCCTTACCCCCCCCCCCCCCCCCCACCCCCGTTCACTTGTCTCTGGGATTGGTTTAGCTCACTGGGCTACATCCCTGGATTTTAAAGCAGACCAAGCAGGCCAGCAGCACGGTTCAATTCCCGTACCAGCCTCCCTGAACAGGCGCCGGAATGTGGCATCTAGGGGCTTTTCACAGTAACTTCATTGAAGCCTACTCGTGTCAATAAGCGATTTTCATTTCATTTCTTCCTTCTTGCCCCCTGGATTGTTGCTTTATCCCCTCCCACCCCTACCCAACAGGCACTCCTCCTTCTCAGGAGGTGCACCGTGGCATCTACCCTCTTACTCCCATGCACAAACTTGCTCACTATTGTAGCAGCTCCCTGCCGGAACCGGGTTCTATTGTAACCACTCTGACTGATTTCCCCCCCTGCCCCCCACATCCCCAAGAACAGTTTCCCCTTTCCCCTGGATTGTTCAAGTCCACATTGAGTTCATTGTTCCTCACTGTTTCCCGAGCTTGTTCTTACAGACAAACTAATTTGCCTCCTCTGGGTAGTCAAAGTAGTGTTCCTTGCCCTGGTATGTGACCCATAGTCTGGCCGGTTACAGCATACCAAACACACCTTACTCTTGAACAGCGTGGTTTTGGCACCGTTGAATTCTGCCTGGCTCTTGGCCAGGTCTGCTCTATTGTCCTGGTACGAGTGGATGGTGTGACCTTTCCACATGCATGACCATGTGTTTTCGCCCACCTCAGGATCCACTCTTGACCTTGAAATCTATGGAGCCTCACTATCATTGCCCGTGGTGGTTCCCCTGGCTTGGGCCCAGTCCACCTCTAGGGGTTTGACGAAACCCTCCTCCCTGACCAGCTTTCTGAGCATCAATGTTATGAACTCTGTTGGGTTCCTCCCCTCCATGCCCTCCAGCAGCCCAACAATCCACAGGTTCTGCTGGCTGGACTTGTTTTTGTGGTCATCAACCTTTCCCTTCATTGCCTTCTAGAGCATGATAACCGTACCACCTTGGCTTTGAGCGAGTCAATTTGTTCTCCCTGGTCCATGGCAGCCTTTTCTAGGTCCAGCATTGATACCACTTGGGCCCCAAACTCCGTTCTGCTCTGTCCATTACCTCCTTAATGGGGGCCAATACGACTTCTATTGCTGACTCCATCACCACCATGAGGTCCTCTTTCATCACTTCTCTATGCCTCTGGAGTTCTACTGTGATGAACTCTATCAGCTTCTCCATCATCACCTGGGTCAGCATTAGCGATCCCAAAGGGTCATCCATGTTTGGTTCTCGGTGTATTCGTGGGTCTCCCTGTTCAAGGGTCAAGGTTTTCCTCTCCCTGCTATTGCTATTTTTCTGACCTGATTGCTGGCGCGTCGGCACCTGGTTGATTAAGCAGTGGTTTGGGGAGGGGGTGGGGTTTAAGCTGGGGAACATTTTTGCACTTTTGGTAGCCGTATGGCAGGGTTTGAAGGTCTAATCAGAAGTTCCTTGGATAGATCCATCTTTCGTGCGACCGCTCAGATCATGGCTGCCACCGGAAGTCGCTTTTCCGTTTTTCGGTTGACCTCTCATCTAGGATCGTGCAAGCCTTGTCTAATGCTGCAGGGAGAATTTATCTCTCTACTACAGTAAGAAAATGATTCATGTTCACAGTCCTCTTGCATGCCTTGCTGGAAAATTAAACACACTCACCTCTGGGCTTTTGGGCCAAAAGCACATACATACAGAGCATTTGGCGGCGAGTGTACATGCAGGGTATGCTGACCTCCTCACTGTAGCCTCTTATGGTTGGAAGACTACACAGCTAATTATCCAGTTAATCTCATTTTTAATGCCGTCAGCAGCTGATTGGCACAGTGAGAAGAAATTCTTCTTTCGGGAACACTGCGACCATTAGCTCCATACTTCCGACACATGACCTGAACTTTGATGAAGCCTGATTTTAAAATGCCCTGCCATTCTGTTCTCCCTACTGAGGTGGATAACTTCACACTTATCCATGTTATGCTGCATCTGTCATGTATTTTTCAACTTGTCTAAATCGCCTTGAAGCCTCCGAACATCTTCCCCATCACTCACAGCCCCACCTTAAATTTCATGTCATTACAAACTTGGAAATAACATTTGGTTCCCTCATCTAAATCATTGGGAGGAATTTGCTGGCCTCCCCACTGTGTTTTTCTCATCATGGTTAGGTGGGGTGCCACTCGCTGGTGGTGGGATCCTCTGGTCCAGCCACTATCATTGAAATTTCCCATTCACCCCACCCCATGCCACCGGGAAACCAATGTGTACAGGTGCACTGTCTCAGATATATATATATATATATCTTTATATGTGTATATAGACACCAGCTGGGGCCCAAGCACTGATCCTTGCGGTACCCCATTAGTCACCATCTACCAGTCTGAAAAATACCCATTTATTCTGACTCTCTGTTTCTTGTCTGTGAATCAATTTACAGTCTCTGCCTGCATATTACCCTCAACTCCATATGTTTTAATTTTGCACATAAATTTTTCATGTGAGACTTTATCAAAGCTTTCTGAAAATCCAAAAAACACCACATCCACTGGTCCTCCCTTATCTATTCTGCTAATTACATCCTCAAAGAAATTCAGCCAGTTTATAGGTTTGTAATAGTATGAGATTTCAGTTTTACAAGCTTTTCAGAATTTATTTTACATATACTGTGCAATATATTTTCATGATACTGAGTTAGTTATATCTACTTATTTCATATAATTACATATTTCTACATTTTTTTTCCAGATTGTCCTAATTTTGTAGTCGCAGGTTGGTACTATAACAAGCAAAATGAGTATATTCATCGCGTACTTATTTTACTCTCCTTTGGAGCCCTTAGTGCAGTCTCAAGTTTTGTGTGCAGCGAAAAGCTTGACTTCCTGTGGTTGCAGTAACTGGTGTCATGGGACTTTTATTTTTCAATTAGTTAACTATATCAACAGAATCACTATTTTGTGAGGTTTCAACATCAACATTTCAAATAAAGTCTGACTAAAATCATTGCCAAAGCTCACAACATCTGAAACAAGCACTGGTGGAACTTCCAACAGATCTAGGTGTTTAATTTATGTTCACCACCTAGTGAGTTCACTTTATGATCTGAATCTGCCATTTGCCCTCCAGAAACCTATACTTCCTCCATCTTGTGAATGCAGACAGGAAAGGAAATGAGGTCCAGATTTAATAGCAATTCTTAGATTTCAAACATATTGCTAGGAAACCACAGAATGAGTAACATTCTGTAGAACATTCTAGTGAAAATTACATAATTCCAGCATATTAAAAATTACAATCAGATCAGCACTAATTTTAATATATGATAATTTTAGTTAAAAAAGGCTGATAGGAACATTAAGGGTAAATTTAAATGTCAAAGTAACAAATTGTGGATTATTTTTGCATAACTGCATACTTTTGAAGACAATTACAAATACACAAGTCGCTGTAATATAACTATTGAAAAAAAGAGTAAATGTAGTAACAATTCATGAAGAAATCTTCATACAACAAGTAGTAGTCTTTCTTCCAATGTTTAGAAAAGTCAAAAAAGCGTTATTAAACATTAAAAAGAATGTTTGTAGCAGGAAGAAGATTGGTACCTAAAGATTCTTTGTGTATCCCGATGTTGCCTCCTTAGGCCAGAGCCAACTATTACATAGAACATACAGAAGGAGGCCATTCAGCCCATCGAGTCTGCCGACCCACTTAAGCCCTCACTTCCACCCTATCCCCCGTAACCAAATAACCCCTCCTATTCTGGTCAGTTGCCACAAGGGTGCTGAAATCAAACAGAAATAAAATTCCTTTCATCTTAGTATCCAAATCAATATTCTCAAATTGTATAAATATGGAAATCCAGAAGGTCAGAAATTCTCTAATATTTTTCTACCATATCAGAATAATCACCATCTCATGCAATTTTCGGTGCCATACTGTGTAGTGTATCACTCAAACTGCCAAAAAAGCCACTTTTCTCTTTTATTTCTACAGCACTTTGTTTACTTGATGAATACTGTTACTTAAATGGCAGCACAATGTGAATGGTAGCAAAAATTTACTGAATTAGAGTTGTTATGGAGAAAACTGATCAGTTACAGTAAAACAAAATACAAATTGAAGGCTGATTGAGAACCAAAGAAACTTAATTCACAGTAGCTGGAGCAGAGATCAAAGTAGAGTTTTGTGATTCAAACATATTTTGTAATTTGTACTGGTGGACCAAAATCAGAACTGTAGACTTTTTAAACAATCCCCAATGTTCTTCTGCTTCCAGCATTGAGGGCTGGCCCTTTCCATAACCCCATTAATTCCATCTTTTGATCAGCTCAGCTGTAGTTAGCAGATTCAGAGAACAAACAAACAGCTGTACAAACATTCAGCCTTGTGATTATTAGTATGCAGGGCTACTCTTGAATATAATCATTTTAATTGGTGGAAGCAAATACTTTTTTGAATGAAGATTTCAATAAACTTCTACAACAGCTGAAGGAGCAATGAATCTCCCAGTGTGGTATAAAACTCCAAACTGCAAGATTCTCTGAGATATGCAGGTTGGACTCTAGGTTGTCATCAGGTTCCAACCTGCAATTTCAACCTGACAACTGAGCAGGGAAACTGGGATACAGTCACTTTCCCGTCATGCCAAACTTACTGTGAGCTGGATTGATTGCCAGAAAGTATTCTGGAAAGTAATTAAAACAAAAATGTAAGTCCCTGTTGATCTAGAACCCATACTTCATTGGGCCCCCAAAACACCAAGGGTCTCCTTGCTGTGGTTTTCACCCCACCGTAGAGATTATGGTAATTTCTGGAATGCCCCTGCATCACCACTTACCAGTCTGGTAGGGACTGTTCCTACCAATTCTTGGCAGCTCTCTCCTGCCATCTGAATCTAATGTTCCCACCTTTGGACGAGTCAAAGATTTCTGCCATATTCGTGAATAATTAATGTGATCTGAGAGTCAAAGGGCTGAATTTTCATTATTGGCTTGGGAACCATGAGTTGGGCCATTTCACAAGGTTGAGTTGGGAATTGAGATAGACGGATACCAAGGACGGTAATGGGATTAAATGTTTTGACAGATGTAGGAGCAATTGAGAGGAGTGAGTTTTTTCCTTGTGGAATTTGAATGGTGTGTTGATTGCCAGATTTATGAGTTCCTAAGAGAACAACTGTTTCATCCACAAAATTGGACCAATTTTGTGGATGAAACAGTTGTTCTCTTAGGAACTCATAAATCTGGCAATCAACACACCATTCAAATTCCACAAGGAAAAAACTCACTCCTCTCAATTGCTCCTACATCTGTCAAAACATTTAATCCCATTAATTGACCATGTAAGTGTGAATCAAAGATAACAGCCCCTTTCGCTGTAGTGCAAACAACCCCCGATGAGCTGATTCCATCAGCGGGTTTGGAGCTCAGCCAAACATTCATATTGAGATTCCAATGCACAGCTATATACACCAGTGCTTCCAAAACATTTTCCCATTGTGAACCTCATTTTGAGGGGAGGCATGTACAAAGAACAAAGAGAATTACAGCACAGGAACAGGCCCTTTGGTCCTCCAAGCCTGCACCGACCATTCTGCCTATCTGAACTAAAGCCCCCTGCCCTTCCGGGGACTATATCCTTCTATTCTCATCCTATTCATGTATTTGTCAAGACACCCCTTAAAAGTCACTATGCAGGGAGGGCTCTGAGAGAGAGGAGTGTGAAGAGCTGTGAGACCAGTGGGGGAGGGGGTGTTGAGAGTTTTGAGAGCAGGGGACTCTTTAAACTGCAATAAAAATCACCTATATTTTCACTGGGTTTTTGGAACAGGAATCAGGCTTCAAAGGATCAGTCAGTTAGGCCACACCCACCATTAAAAAGTACAAGGATTTTAAAGGGCCTCCCAGCTGTTAACGTTTGGGTGGAGCTCCATGGAGGTTATTGATGCCCTGGTGCTTACAACACCAAACTTATGTCTTGTAACCCCACTGGTAGTTGTGACCCACAGATTGGGAAGCCTTTGTATAAATGAACCCTCTAGAGCGGTGCTTCTCAAAGTGTGGTACGCGTACCGGTGCCGGTACGCGAGCCATCGTCTGCCGGTACTTGGAGTGTTTCCACAAAAGAAAGAGACAGTAATCCTGGATTGGCTTGTTTCGCTCACCGGTCCCTGGCACATTGAAAAAAAAAACTGCCGGTCCGCCACATCAGATAGTTTGTGATGCACTGCTCTAGAGATCAATGCTATGGTGCCTTTTTAGTTGCCAAGCAGATGGGCCATCTGTTCATTTAAAAAAAAAAATTCCAACAGATACACTTTCAATCGTCAAAAGAGATCAGGCATCTGTTCGGCAATTTCAAGGCCCATCTCTATTTTTGGCCATCCAACACAGGATTTTGATGAGGTGACAACATCTGGACTAAAATTTCTCAATGTGAATTTGCCACTTGCCCAGGCACCCCAATCGCTGCAGTTTGTCCCAACTTAATGTCATGACCATTGTTTCCTCATTCCTATCCACTTAGGTAAGTGTTTGTTATACTTTTTAGCATAGCTAATCCCAGCATGCCACTTACTTATAATTTGAAGTTGACATGCCCAATCATGACCTAGGATAAATAATTTTCCTTTATGAAAATCTGGAAAATTAATTTAAAAAGTGAATTTATGATTGAACGTGGGAAATAGTAAAAATCTGTTCATAAAATGAATGTCAGACTGTTCTCCTGCACTTTCTCTAAAGTTGTCCTTTTTTACTTCTTGCCACGTTTGCTAAATACAACTGAATATCTGTTGTTTATTAATAATCATGTAATAATTGAAATGTTCAAAAATGTATAAATTTCTCAGTATGAATTTTTATGTTTGAAATTCCACTAACATGTTTATTGTTCAATATTCAGAATTAGCAGGCCATACCACAAATTTTGTGCTTGGAAAGGTATTTATAATAAATTGCAAAGTTAGAAACTGCAGGACTCACCTGATGGCTCCAGTGAGCAGCTGAGCCATTAAAAAACAGGGAGGTTTGAGTCCTTCCTGGTCTCTTGTTAACTAATTTCAGATTGAGTGGCAGGACAGGTGCCACAAATTGCTTCAACATCCCGTGGGGGCAAAATTAGTTTGTTCATATTCCTCATTCCTATCCACTGTATCTATGTGAATGATAGAGGACGTTAGGATTGTGATATCAACAATTATTGTCAATTATTGACGAGGTTCAGACATAAACTGTGGAGTGACCACCATTGAACACTAATTCTTCCCTGCATCAAATAAGGCAATGTCTTCAGAAGAGGACAGAAAAGGGAAAAGTTGAGAAAAGAAAAATGTTGATAATTGTATATCTAACAATAACAATTTCTATTCGAAAGCTGAATTGTCCAATGGTGCTTTGCTTGATCAGCTTTGACAGTGAGGCACATTAGAAGTTATTCAGACAGGTGAGCAAAAGCCTGTTTAAAGAGATAGGTTTTAAGGAACATCTTAAAGGCGAAGTTTAAGGAGGAAACTCAAGAACTTGGATTAAGGCAGTTGATAACACAGCCCCCAATGGTGGAGTGTTGAAAACAAAGGAGACGCAAGAGGGCACAATTGGAAGAGTACAGGTGTCTTGTAGGACTGTAAGGTTGACCTTGATTACAGAGTTGGTGGGTTTTGAGGCCATTGTAGGATTTAAAATCTAGGATTAAAATTTTAATATCAAGATGTTGTTGGAACCACAATTTTATATCTACAGTTGTTTAATTCTGGTCTCTTGTCTCTCCTCAATTTTAATTTCCCCACCATTCCTTCAGTTGCCCAGGCCCCAAGCTGCAGAGTATGTGCCCTGCACCTCCCAACCTCGCTACCGCACTTTCCTCCTCTAAGACAAACACTCCTAAAATGCTACCCTTTTGACCAAGTCTTTGGTCACCTGGCCTACCATCTTAGTGTTACACTTTATTTTAAAATTGGCCTCCCCCCACCTTGCTTTACTAGTTGCCGGCTACGAACAGGTCTTGAAACAAGTTGGTGAACGGCTTTCACATCCTGTGGAAGTTCCTTCCGACTTTGGGATGGCAAATTATATCTTCTCCAGTTGGAGGAATTCCAAAGGTTAGACAGGCAGTCTGTGGCTCTGATTGGTGCTGCGATTAGGGAGGCAAAGGGAATCGGCCCCTCTCACCATAAAGAGTTCTGGCAGCTCTGAGACCCTGAAGATCACCAGTTTTGGGCATGGCCTCAAAGAAGGTCATCCAGGACCCTACAATTCTGGGGCAGGCCCAGAATATGTGGGTATGGTTGTCCGAGCCACCCTGGCACCGTTTGCATTTGCCCTCCAACTCCAGGATGAACTTGCTCATTCAGGTTCTGGTTAGGCACGCTCTGTGCACCACCTTCAGCTGCATTAGGCTCAACGCTGCGCATGTGCTTCGATCCAGAGTCCTCCCCCTACTTCTATGCCTCGTTCTTCGCCCCACTTTTCCCTTGTCTCACCCAGGGGGAGCGTAAAAAGGCCGTTTAAAAGGAAAATGCTAAATAGATATCCTTAAGTGGGAATACTTTACTCAAGACTAGAAAGTATGGTGAAAAAATATCCACAGTAATACCTGCTACTAAGAGGTCCATCGCATTTCTGATGGTGAATGTAAACATCAATTGAGGATGTTTCATTTAGAAAATCAAGATACTCAACCTGGTGTATCCAGGATCCACTGTTCAATCTGTAAACACTTATTGTCAGTAAAAGTAGGTCTTATCGGTCATTGAAGAAACCATTGCAGAAGATGATATTTTGTCTGTTTTCTTCAATGGCAAAGGACAAACCTCGATGTGTATAGCTATAACTTGGTGTCAAACCAAACCTAAAATGTTTTGAGATGGCTCCTTGGGCCACCCAGAAATTAAAAAATATATTTTATTTAACAATTCTTTTCTCCTCCCTATACTTTACTGAAAGGTGTTTGTGGTTTATAATGCAGTATTCTTTACATCAGGGAGACCAAACATAACTTCGGTGACCAATTTGCTGAATACTTCCGTTCCACCCACAAAAGCAATCTTGAGCTTCCTGCTGCTTGCCACTTTAATTTTCCATTCCACTTTGACTCTGACCTACCTATTTTTGACTTGAACCTCAGCACCTTATCTTTCTACTCACTCAGCACTTTGCAGCATTTGGCCTGGGTAATGACTTGAACAACTGTAGACTTTAACTTGATGAGAGAGGATGGAGATTATTTCTTGAGATGGGGGTTCCCAATTTGATAGCCTGCTAGCAAGTGTCTTGGACTTCTAGTCTTGTCCTGCCATTTTCTTCCATCAGACTCCTGGCTCAGGAGGGCCGGCTCTTTAGCAGGTTTTCACCCTCCCTGTCTCCAGCTTGGTTAACTTGCTTTAACTATTCACACAGTCACTGGGTCTCATAAAAGTATTTTATTTCTCTAATTTCTTCCACAATGCCTCCTGTTGCCGTATGCTGCTAGCTATGTCTTCTTCTCTATCCAATTACTTTAATAATGCTTTTTTTTCTGTTCTTGTGTTCTCATCATGCCTTTGTGTCCTCCAGACTCAACTATTCCAGTGTCCATCTGGTTGGCCTCCCACCCTCTTGAGCTGATCTGAAACTCGGCTGCCCCAATCCTAACTTACACCAAGACCTGTTCAGCCATCAACTCGGAGTTTTCTGACTGACATAAACACCAAGTCACTTCCATGTGCTCACACCCTTGACCTCGTACCTCCATGTTGTTAACTCCTCCAGCCCTCGAACCTTCACGATCTCTGTGCGGCTTCAATGATGGCCTCCTGCGCATCACTGTGCCAGCCCGTATAGCCCGTATTCTCTGCAACCCTCTCCTTCGAAATCGCTTCTTAATACCCCTTAATTTGAACAAACATGAAGACACTTGCCATTACATCTCTTTATTTGGTGCAGTGTCAAATTTCATCTGATAATGTTCTCGTGAAGCACTAAAATATAATTGCAAGTCGTTATTCGATGTATTTCTTTCTTCCCCATTTCGCTTGCTTTGCTCCTTCTCATAAACTGATTGTAACATCTTCCTGTTTGATGAAAGATCGCGCTTGAAACACTTTCTTTAAAATTTCTGCTTTTTATCATGGCTGTGAAGATGTCAACAAACTGTACCAACTCTCTTCCTCTTGCTCCCACGTAGACATTGTATTAATGTGGATAGTTACTAACTTCGATGGAAAATTCAAGTCAACTGCGACTGAGATGGCAAAACGCTATTCAAAAATACATGATGCATGCACTGCACACGTCAATTAGCAGGCTCTCGTGATCTGGGTCACACAATATATGACATACCTGGAGCGAAATTCTCCCATCGGGAGACTAAGTGCCGACGCCGGAGTGAAAACCGGAGTGTTTCACTCCGGCGTCGGAGGCTGCTCCTCGCCCCTATTCTCCCACCCACATGGGGCTAGGAGCGGCGTCGCGTCAATTACGCGTGCCAAGTCCTGGCGCCGTGTGAAAGCGGCACCGCGTAAATTACGCGGCTGGCGTCGCATAAATGACGTCACCCGCGCATGCGCGGTTGCCGTCCTCCCCGCAGGTGCCCTGCAAGACATGGAGGATTGATCTTGCGGGGCGGCGGAGGAAAAGAGTGTGTCCTTTAGAGATGATGGCCCGCCGATTGGTGGGCACCGATCGCGGGCCAGACCCCTACTGAGCGCCCCCCTGGTGCTCGATCCTCCCTCCCCCCCACAGGCTGCACATGCAGCGTTCGCGCGCAGTTCACGCCGGCAGCGACCAGGTGTGGTTGGCACCGGCGTGAACCCGTTGGATTGGGCAGGCCGCTCGTCCCACCCGGGCCGGAGAATCGCCGCTCGCCTGCTACAAATGGCGAGCGGCGATTCTCCGAGCGGCCTGTCGTGAAATGCGGCACGTTGTTTTTGGGGGCGTGCGGGTGCCAGGGCGGCGTGGTGGGAATCGCCCGCAATCCCGCGATTCTCTCACCCGCCGTGGGGGTCGGAGAATTGCGCCCCTTAAGTGTACACCAGTTTATACCAGCTGGATATCATTGCAAAGAGTATTTTTTGAATTATATGGAAGAGTGTCATAGTACAGAAAAATGAAACTGATATGAACACCAGAGGGAGCAAATGTGCACACTGGTTAATATTACAAGTATGACATTATGTGCGGCACAAAGACTGCATTGTACTACTGCTTTTGCATGAAAAATATTCTGTTTCTGACACTGAACCAGTATTTTTTCTTATTCATATTTCTACTGATATTTTATAATGTACCTTGCTGTGATGGGAAAGTTAGTTTGCTCTGGTGCTCCTGAACAATGCTGATATGCATGCAACACCTGGTAGAGAGCCATCAGATCTTCTGGTAGGGAATTGTGAGTCAGGCTCATGACCTCCTAACATGGAAACAACATAGCGGTAGACTGAGTCTGTTGGACTTGCAAATACAAACAACTGTGGAGAATTATGATCTGCTGAGACTCTAAATAGTGAATTAACTGATGTTTCTCGGTCAAAAGCAAAATAGTCCGAATGCTGGAAATCTAAAATGAAATTTAAAAAATGGTGGAAACACTCAGCAGATCAGTCATCAGACTGGAGCATTTATTGTTTCTCTCTCGACAAATATTGTCGGACCTGTTTAGTATTTCGAGCATCGCTTATTTTTATTTCTGATGATTGACAAATGCCATTGTTACTCTGCTTTGCTTTGTTGTCAGATTGGATCTTGCATTTACAAGAAGTTGAGTAATAGTGTATTGCGAATCATCTTGTATCATCTGTGTAACCATTTGTCACATGGTTAGTTCCTGTAGCGATTCTTCTACGACAAAACTGATATTGCACTATTAATTATGCCCTACAAGAGTTATCTCACAAGTGTGTCAGATCCATAAGAGAGAAACACATAGATATGAAGGATTACTGATTTTCGCTTGAATTAGTGAAATAATATTTATAGTTATAATATCAGTGTTCAATTTATTTTATAGGGTGTTGTGTCATACAATGCTGGATATAAATAACTTAAATTATCTTATCTTTACTATGATTAGATAATTTTTTAGGGGCAGCAAAGATACAAGAGAGACACTGAATTGCACTTTAATTACTGGTCAGAAACATAGTTCTATTGCTTGGCTGTTGCCTCATTAGAAGTTACCTACCCAGTTAGGAGAAAGCTCTGCATAAGCCTATGTATATTTATGGGCATAGCCAGCTCCCCAAAGTTACAAATGTAAATCTTTAGAAGACATTCAAACTAAGAAATGTATAAAGTAAGCATCATACTTTATATATTAAAGGGGAGGTGTGCCATAGTGGTATTGTCACGGGACTAGGAACCAGAAACCAAGGTTAATGCTCTGGGGACCCGGTTCAAATCCCGCCGCTGCAGATGGTGAAATTTGAATTCAACAAAAATCTGGAATTAAAAATCTAACGATAGGGCGGCACGGTGACGCAGTGGTTAACACTGCTGCCTATGGTGCTGAGAACCTGGGTTCGATCCCAGCCCGGGTCACTGTCTGTATGGAGTTTGCACATTCTTCCCGTGTCTGCATGGGTATCAAACCCATAAACCAAAGATATGCGGGTTATGTGAATTGGCCATACTAAATTGCCCCTTAATTGGAAAAAAATAATAATTGGGTACTCGAAAGTTATAAAAAAAAAAAAAAAAATCTAATGATGACCATGAAAGCATTGTTGATTGTCTTAAAAAACCCATCTGGTTCACTAATGTCGTTTAGGGAAGGAAATCTGCCATCCTTACCCGGCCTGGCCTACATGTGACTCCAAACCCATGGTTGACTCTTAACTGCTCCCTCAAGGGCAATTAGGAATGGGCAATAAATGCTGGCCAACCAGCGACACCCACATCCCATGAATGATTTAAAAAAATCAAAGACGAGCATGTTTTATGACAGGACATCCCAAAATGCCATAAAGTCAATTAAGTACTTTTGAAATGTAGTCATAGCTGTCACATATGTAATCACGATCATATTTTCCTCATCAAAGATATAATTAATATCTTGAGTTAGGTTGGGGTTCTGGATTTACAACCAATTTAGTATCAGTACAAACCTGCAATTGCTCTGCATCCATGTTAAATTTACAGTGCTCGTGTCACTTTAATGACGTTGCACTTAAACATATTTTAATGTTACCATTTTCTCACCAACAACACCACTAAGTCACTCAGAACAGTGAGATCTTGAATTCAAGATGGTTTAAACAAAAGATTTTCATGTTTATATTGTCAATTGCAAAGGATATTATTTGTTATATTAGAACTGGTCTATTTTTGTTTTATGCGAATCTGAAGATTGACTGATAAAAGCAAAACTATAAACAAATCACACTTTTTTAATATACAGTATTAAACGGGGCAGCATGGTAGCACAGTGGGTGGCACTGTTGCTTCACAGCTCCAGGGTCCCAGGTTCGATTCCCGGCTTGGGTCACTGTCGATGTGGGATCTGCATGTTCTCCCCGTGTCTGCGTGTGTTTCCTCTGGGTACTCCGCTTTCCTCCCACAAATCCCAAAAGGTGTGCTGTATGTAATTTGGACATTCTGAATTCTCCCTCTGTGTACCCGAACAGGTGCCGGAATGTGGTGACTAGGGGCTTTTCACAGTAACTTCATTGCAGTGTTAAGGTAAACCTACTTGTGACAATAAAGATTATTGAAAAAAAAATCCCAATTTCTCCTCATCCCTCGACATTTTAAAGAAATCACTGCTGTTCAATCAGCGCTGCTGCCTATATCCAGTTATTCAACTGTGATAACAAGCATTAAATAGATCGCTGTTCTGCCCTCTTCCCTGTGGGAGATGTCAGCTGGGATTATCGGATCACTTACAATAGGGCACTTCACTCATTTTGTTTGTTTGTAAGCACATAATTATGTGGAATGACGGACTTCAGTGCATTGGACAAACTAAGGTAATTTGGATTTTTAAATATTCGTTCTTGGGGTGGGGGCATCGCTGGCTGGGCCACCATTTGTTACCCATCCCTAGTTGCTCTTGAACTGAGTGGCTTACCAGGCCATTTCTGTGGAGGGCAGTTAAGAGGCAACTGCATTGCTGTGTGGGCCTGGGGTCACATGTAGGCCAAACCAGGTAAGGGGTGGCAGATTTCCTTCCCTGAAATACATTAATGCACCAGATGGGTTTTTATGACAATTGGCAATGGTTTCATGGTCATCATTCGGCTTTTAATTCCAGATTTTTAAATTGAATTTGACTTTCACCATCTGCCATGGTAGCGTTTGAATCCAGTTCTTTAGAAGAGAAGGGCACTTGAGAATTATTAGATGTATTCAAAACTGTTTTAATCGAGAAAATAAGAAGAATATGTTTTGACTGGCTGGAGGCCAATAATCAGAGGACTCAGATTTAAGATATTTGGCTAAAGAGCCAGAGGCTCATTTTTAAAATCCCATTGAGTTGTTATAATCTGCAATGCCCTACCGGAGAGGCTGCTGGAAGCCGATTCGGTAGTAACTTTTAGAAGAGAATTGGATACGTGCTTAAATCGAAAACTTCTATGAGGAAAGAGCAGGGATTAATTTCAAATAGCCCGCAACGGCACGATGTGCGGAATGGCCTCCATCTGTGGTGCACGATTCTGCATCCAAGCGTATTTATTTCGGTGTGTTTACGATAATTTGGTGTGGCTTTCTTGACTCTTCGGCGATCGGCCAGAACGATGTCCCTTTAAGATTTGTTTTACCGCAACCCTTTTCTGGCGCTTTGTTTGCAACTCCAGCTTTAAAAAAAATATGCAGCTTGGGACTACTGCATGCAGATTTGGGGAGGGATTGCAATGTGTGCACACGCGTGAACCACCGCCTCCCCAAACCAAAAAAACCAAACCAGTTGAATGCAAGCGGCTGTCTGAAGGAAAGGATGGCCCTCAGGCCACCCCGAGCGGCTGCTGACTGACTGAAGGGATGAAGCTGCAGACAGAAGGTTGCAGTGCTCGCGTTCGGATGACATCAGTTGATGGAATCCTATCGGGCTCGCGCGACTTCCGCTCCGAGCGAGGCAGGCGGCGGCGCGCGCCAGCGAGCGAGCGGGGTGGCCGTTACTTTGCAGTCAGCTTTAAAAAAAAAATTGTTTTCCACCATCAGCCGGCGAGGGGAAGTTTAAAAAAAAATTAAACATAATCCACAATCGCCATCGGTGCTACTGCGAACAAGCGTACCAGGGTGTATGTATATGTGAGCGGCAGGAAGAATGGGTGTCCTCAAACTGACGGAGCAGGTAAGAAAGCCGAGGACCGGGGCCAGGGGAAGATGGAGGGAGGAATGGTGGAGAGGGTGAATATTGGGGAGGGAGAAGAACCTGCCACTGGCACAACCGCCGAGCTGAAAGGAGAACTGGGCCGGGACATGGGACACAAACATCCCTGATGCCCTGGACTGGACTGTGCCCCCGACCCTTCATTTACCCTCCCTGGAGCCGAGACCTCCACTGCGGTCGGGGTGGGAGGGAGACCCTCTCCGAGAGGGAGGGAGACCCTCCTCTCCCCCGGGAGGGAGACCCTCCTCTCACCCGGAGGGGGACCCCCCTCACCGGGGGGACGGGTTCCAGGCAGCGCTAAGCAGCGCTGTTCAAGAAGGGTCGCACTTTTATCTAACATCGGCCCCAAAGCTGGGCTAGCCGGTGGAAGGAGGCGAGCTGGTGATGGGTTTGATGCGTTTAAAAATATTTATATTTTTAATGTGGAGCAGTGCTGTTCATGGTTTTTCTTTTGGTAAGGAAGGGAGCCCTGCCTGGGCTGTGCTGCTCTTCTGAAAACTGCCGCTCAGACCCTGCTGGGAATATAAAAATACATTTCACATATTTATGTTTAACCTCTGGATTGAAATATTTAACGTCAAAAGATTTCCCTGTTTGTCGCAATTCGGTTAGATTGGTTTTGACATAAAGATGAAAGCTTCATGAACAATCAGCTGTCGGATCTGATAAGGGGGGGGGGGGGGGGAGGTGAAGGGTGCAGGAAAACAATTGATTTAATATATTTTCGACCTCGTTCCGTATCTTGACAATTAATGTTTTCGCTAAGGTGATTGCTTATTGATATGTCAATGTAGGTTGTTTGCTTAAGAGTATGTGAGAAAAGGACAATTATAAGATGTTGGAATATTTACCCTGACTACATTTTAGATGAAGCCAGTTCAGTAAGTTACTTCTTCATTTTGACTTCCTCTTTTCGAATATTGCGATGACATGAGATGCGTGGTTTTTAGCATTTCAACCCGGCAAGCGGAAGGAACTGCAGTGGTAGATTATAGCACTGAGACATATAATTTAGGAAGTTATATGTATTTCAGTTGATTATTTAAAAAAACATTTTAGTTTACATTACGTTCCAATTTAAGCTTTGTAACAATGTTAGATCGTTAGGCAGGAGTTGGAACGAATTGTCTTTCATGTGCTTCTAGTTTGACATGCTCCTTAAAACGTTTTAGACTATTTCTTGGTTTTGCTTGCAGATTATTGTAGATCTATGTTAATAAGAGCAGTCCTTTTTGCATTGTGCAGTTAGTGTAAATCACCGAAAGCAAATATTGCACAGTAACACACTTTGTGATCAGAAATTCATACGAATTAAAACAATGATGGGCAACCTAGGCTAGTGAGTGGCCACGTAAGTGGCCCTCATTCATCTCAAGTGAGTGAAATCAGGCTCGTTCACTAAGCATGACTCTATGAATAAGATTTAAAACATTTATTACATGCTGAATATTTCCTAAGTTATAGAAAATGCTTTATCATTTATATATAAATAGAACTATCAACTTCAAATGGTTTTTTAAAAATTTACCCTTTGCACAGTGGCTCTCAGTCTATGTTGGGTGCAATCAGCATTCACTGCACTTGTCCTTGCTTTATGTGCTTATAACTTCAGTCATACAGGTAGGAAAAAAAATCTACGTCAATGTAAATCAGCGGAATGTGGCATGCCTGGGCATGGGCAACAGTTGACAACATGCCTCCTGGGCTGCACTCAGAACATGTGGCCCCCAGACCGCAGGTTGCCCACCACTGAATTAGAAGCAGGAGTATGCCACTCGGCCCCTTGAGCCTGCTTCACCATTCAATAAGATCATGACTGATCTAATTTTGACCTTGGCTTCACATCCCTGCCTGCCCCATTTGTTGTGAAGAATCCATCTACTTCTGCCTTAAAGATATTCAAAGACCTGCCACAAGCACCTTTTGAGGAAGAGAATTCTAGTCCCACAACCCTCTGGAGATTTTTTTTTCTATTTTTTTTGTCTTGAATGGTTGCCTCTTATTTTTATGGAGCCGTACTTAGTGAACAAGCCTGATTTCAATCTTGCAGCCCACTGAGATGAATGAGGGCCACTTACACATGGCCCCTGGTTCTAGATTTCCCCCAAAGAGGAAACACCCTTTCCACATCCACCCTATCAAGTCCCCTCAGGATCCTGTATGTTTCAATCAAATCATCTCTTAGTCTTCTAAACTTGTTTGTTTCAAACACTAGCTTTCGGAGCACTGCTCCTTCCTCAGATGAATGAAGAGGTATATTCCAGAGACATATATATAGACAAATTCAAAGATGCCAGGCAATGCTTAGAATGCGAGCATTTGCAGGTAATTAAATCTTTACAGATCCAAAGATAGGGGTAACCCCAGGTTAAAGAGGTGTGAATTGTCTCTAGCCAGGACAGTTGGTAGGATTTCGCAAGCCTAGGCCAGATGGTGGAGGATGAATGTAATGCGACATGAATCTCAGGTTCCGGTTGAGGCCGCACTCGTGTGCGGAACTTGGCTATAAGTTTCTGCTCGAGCAGAATAAACAAGATACCCCTGTTCAGCCGGGGTGATTCACTCAAGGTACGGTGTCCGACCAGCCAACGGAGTCTGATGGCCTCTTTTGTCCGTAAAGAGGTTAGTTGTATGGTCCTGTTCTTTTGTGTAAATGGGAGTGGGCAATCAAAAGTCCAGCTAGCGATGATGAGCTAACATCTGTACAAAATCATCTTTGGGCTGAGCAGAGCTCAGAGAGACAAAAGAGGCAGAGAGACTGGTCGGAAGGAGCTTCACAAACAGCAGGAAAATGTTCTGTAATGCAAGTTGTCTGCGTGGGTTTCCTCCGGGTGCTCCGGTTTCCTCCCACGGTCCATGGACGTGCAGGTTGGGTGGATTGGCCATGCTAAATTGGCCTTAGTGTCTAAAAAAGGTTAGGAGGGGTTATTGGGTTATGGGTATAGAGTGGAAGTGCGCGCTTCAGTGGGTCGGTGCAGACTCGATGGGCCGAATGGCCTCCTGCACTGTATGTTCTATGTATCATTTTTGCCTGGCCGTGTAAGTGGAGTTGAGAGCTGTATGTTCATGTTTCCTGCTGTTTAATGGAGAATCGTGTGTTAAGATTAAGAGACACATGTAAGCTGTTCTTGTTAGGTTTGAAGTTTAAATATTGTTTTTCTTTTATTGTAATAAAGTTTTGATTATAAAAATAACCAAGCCCTATTTCTCATGCAATCACTCCTGGAACGAATCGGTCTTTCTGCACAGTCTTCAAAAAAGGTTCCGGTTCTGATCCAGTACCTTAGCCACTGTTGGAATCTGGTCTGGCGTCTGTAACAGAACTAGAAGCAAGAGTCGGCAATTCAGTCCCTTGAGCCCGCTCCGCAATTCAAGGTGATCATGTCTGATCACATCTTCGCTTCAGCTACACTTTTCTGCCCATTCTCCATAACCCTTCAACTCATTATTAATTAGAAGTCGATCTATCTCTGGCCCTGGGTCTGTGTGGAATTTGCCGATTTTCCCTGTGTCTGCGTGGGTCTTACCCCCACAAACCAAAGATGTGCAGGGTAGGTGGATTGGCCAAGATAAATTGCCCCTTAATTAGGAAAAAATATTACTCAATGTCCCGGCATCCACCTCACTCTGGGGTAGTGAATTCCACAGATTCATGACCCTTTTGAAAGACGTAATTTCTCCTCCTCTCTGTTCTAAATCTGCGACTCCTTATCCTAAAACTATGGTCCTCTCATTCTAGATGGCCCCACAAGAGGAAGCATTGCTCTATGTCTACTTTGTTAATACTTTTTAACATCTTATATATTCAATTAGATCTCCTCAGAGTACAGGCCTAAACTGCTCAACTTCTCTTCATAAGGAAAAACCCCTGATCTCTAGAATCAACCTAATGGACCTCCTCTGAACTGCCTCGAATGTAACTACATTCCTCCTCCTCCTCCTCAAATAAGGGGACAAAACAGTACATACTACTCCAGGTGCGGTCTCTTCAATGCCTCAAAGTTGCAGCAACACTTCTCTACTTTTAGACTCTATTCCTTTAGCTATAAATGCCAAAATTCCATTTAATAATCGCTTATTGTCACAAGTAGGCTTCAATGAAGTTACTGTGAAAAGCCCCTAGTCGCCGCATTCCGGCGCCTGTTCAGGGAGGCCGGTACGGGGAATTGAACGCGCGCTGCTGGCATTGTTCTGCATTACAAGCCAGCTGTTTAGCCCACTGTGCTAAACCAGCCCCTTATTAAGCCTTCCTTATTATCTACTATACCTGCATACTAGTTTTCTGCGATTCATGCACGAGGACACCCAGATTCCTTTCCTTTTTAAATTTAATGTACCCAATTAATTTTTTTCTAATTAAGGGGCAATTTAGCGTGGCCAGTCCACCTAGCCTGCACATCTTTGGGTTGTGGGGGCGAAACCCACGCAAGCACGGGGAGAATGTCCCAGATTCCTTTCTGCGTTGAAGCACTCCAGTTTTTCTCCATTTAGATAATAAGTTGTCTTTCCCTTTTTCTGACCAAAAGATAACATCTCCCTTATCCAGTCAAACTCCATCTGCCAAATTTTGGCCCCCTCACTTAACCTATCTGCATTTGTAAAATAACTTAATTGCAGTCTTAATGTAAGCCTATTTGTGAACTAATAAAGATTATTATTATTTCCTCACTGTAACTTACTATTCCACCTATTTTACGTCATCTGCAAATTTGGTTATAGTACCTTCTAACTCTGCGTCCAAGTAGTCATCAATATATATATAATAGTTGGGCCCGAGGACCAAACCCTGTGGCACCCCACGAGTCACATCTTGCCAACTGGAAAAAGACCCATTTATCCCGATTCTCTGCCTTCTGTCAGTTAGCCAATCTTCTATCCATGCTAATAAATTACCCCTAAGTCCATGTGATCTTACCTTGTGTGCGGCACCTTATCAGATGTCTCCTGGAAGTCCATATATACTCCATTTACAGGATCCCTATTATCCACTTGGCTTGTTACATCTTCAAATTAGTCAAACATGATTTACCCTTTATAAAACCACAGTGACTCTGATGGATTGCATTTTCACTTTCCAAATGTCCTGTTATTACTTTGTTAATAATGGATTTGAACAATTTCCCAATAATAGATGTTAAACTAACTGGTTTATAGTTTCCTACTCTTTGCCTCCTTCCCTTTTTGAATAAGGGTGTTACATTAGCATTTTTCCGATCCACTAACTTATCCCACCTATTTTACTGTCATCTGCAAATTTGGCTATAGTACCTTCTAACTCTGTGTCGAAGTCATCAATATTATATATGTAAATAGTTGGGCCCGAGGATCAAACCCTGTGGCACCCCACTCATCACTCTCTGGATTTTTGGAATGTTATAATCAACGGATCCACTATCTCTGCTGCTACTTCCTTTAAGACCCCAGGATGCAGGCCATCAGGCCCTGGGGACTTGTCTGCGTTCAATCCCAATAGTTTGTTCAGTACTTTATCCCTATTGATGATGAATGTTCTATGCTCCTTCCTTTCTATTACCTCTACATTACCTGTTACTATTGGGATGGTACTGGTCTCCCACCCTGAAAACTCAGGCAAAATATTGATTTAGTGTCTGCCATTTGTGTTCCCCATTATTAACTCCACGGTCTCATCCTCCAAGAGACGAACATTCCATTCAGCTATTGTCTTCCCTTTTATATACGAAAGGAAGGTTTTGCTCTCCCTTTTAATATTTTATAGCCATTGATGATTTTTTTCCCTATTATAAAATTCTTCCTCTCTGGAATATATTTTAGTTGGGAAGAATTGAATATCCTTAAATAACTACCATTGATCAACAACTATCATATAATCCCTACAGTGCAGAAGGAGGCCATTCAGCCCATCGAGTCTGCACTGACCCTCTGACAGAGCACCCCACTTCGGCCCACTCCCCAATCCTATTCCCATAACCCCAGCTAACCTTTGGACATTAAGGTACAAATTAGCATGGCCAATCCACCTAATTTGCGCATCTTTGGGAAGTGGCAGGAAACCGGAGCACCTGGAGGAAACCCACATAAACACTGGGAGAAGATACAAAACGCCGCACAGACAATCACCCAAGGCCTCCCCACCCTCCTACCCCTCCCGCTTCTTGGGTCTGTCCTCCACTCTTGTCCCTCCCCCACCGTGCCCCTGTGGGCACTCCCTCTTACTCCTGCTGTCCTTTCCCGCCCCACCCCCATTTTCTAGTCCCAGGCCCCCACTTCCCTGCCGGGAGTTGTGCTTGCCCCCCCCCCCCTCCCCCCCCCCCCCCCCCCCACCCCTCCACCTATACTTTCCTGCATTGGCTTTCTTCCCAGTGTGGTGCTTCCCCCCCCACCCACCTCATGGTATTCTTCCCCCCCCCCCCCCCCCCCCCCCCCACCACCCGCCCCCCCCATCACTTGTTTCTGCACCTGTCTGCTCTTGCCGCCTCCTTTCTGGCACTGAAAACTAGGTTAAAAGGAGGCAGTTCTGTCCTGCGCAAATGTCTTTTTCT